>NC_041387.1:537245771-537393392 GCF_002162155.2 Triticum dicoccoides | reverse complement strand
AACTTTATTTTCCGCACAAAAATAACACCAAGGTAATTCTATGGAAAACAACGTGAGTCCGGATTAGTTTTATCCAAATCATGCAAGTTAGAGGACAAAAACATAGCAAAAAAGTGCTCAGAAAAGTTGATGTGGTTGAGGCGTATCACTCACAATCTCAGATGAAGTAAACCAACTAACTATATCACAGACAACATCAACCGTTGCTAGCTTACTTACCAATTGACGACAAAAGAAAAATCTAGCAACAATTCTTTTGCCGCCTTCCAATCCAAAACACAAAATATCGCACATGTAAAGTTGTCATAGGGCAAAGTGGACAATATTCTCCAAAGCGGATGACATAGTTAACGCACATCTAATGGCGACTTTATTATTTTTTGTTTATTTTGAGGGAATACGTATGTTTTTTTTACAAATCCATGTTGTTGCATGTTGAATCCACACGCGTCGTTTGGGCCGTTACTGTAGCCCATGTCCATTTATATGTAGCTTGATTCGTCGCTTCACAACGGACACAAAGGTCCTTGGATCATGTGCCCTTTGCATGTTTGCCAAGGCTAAATTGCATGTGTATGTGATAAAAAAATGCAAGACAAGAATTTGTTTCTCTTTGGCCAATTACAAAACTTGGTATTTTTTGTCTCACTGGTGGTGAAAATCCAACTGATCGACAAACGGCCTTCCCTTGGTCCTGTTGTAATTGCACTGGCGATACATTTGCGGCTGGGCACGGACACTTGTAGTTGCAAGTCTAGTGATGGACATGCAATTGACCGGCAGTGACACCTACAGTGCAATCTAGTGGTGACACCTGCAGTGCAACCTAGTGGTTGACACACAACTATACGAAGAAAGACTCCAAAAAACTATTCGACAAAAACATCATGTTAGGAGCATGAAGTGCATTCTAGTGGTGACACGTGCAACCGCGGGTCTAGTGGTGGACATGCGAGTGGCCGATACAACCCCGTCTCCTCCTAGTGCAATTGTAGTTGCTCTAGGGGTCTGGTGGTGGATATGTAATTGGCCGACGATGGCACTAACAACTGCAACTCTAGCAGTAGCTAGGCACACAACTGTTCGACATGAAGCCCGCAATGGGGCATGCAATTCCAGTTTAGTGGAGACACTTGCACTCATGTTGCACTGGCCAACAACAAACGCCCCTCTTGCCCGACCTAGTTGTAGCCTGGTGTCGACCCTTGCAATCCTGTTGCAACTGACCAACAACAACACCCCCGTCCCGTTGCAATCGTGTTGGGCCATGCATTTGCACTCGTTTAGCAACACCTGCAGTTGCATGTCTAATGGTGGGCATGCAACGAGCGACAATCCCACCTCCAATGCTTGCAGCTGTAATCCAGTGATGGACATGGGACTAGTGACAAGCCCTTAGTTGCGACCGCATCGTACCCATTGTAGTTTCATGATATGTATGCCGTGTGCAGTTGCATGCAGGGTGTAACATTGACAGTTGCATTTCCATGCGTGGACATGCAACTGACCTCGATGTTTTTTTTTCATAAAACTTGGAAAGACATTCCCCCCCATAGTGTGTCGTCTTAGTTTTTCTGTTCTCGTGCGATGGAAGAAAAAAGATATAAAAAACATGATAAATGTGTTTGTCCCCCCTCCCATTTTTGATCACGTGTGATGGTAGAAAAAATGAAAACAAAATGATTTGATTGTGTGTGTGTGTATAGCAAAAAAGCAAAGGGGAACCAAAAATGGAAATATAAAATGAATAGTACAACCCACAACAATAAAACGCAAAGAGAAATCTTGAGTCAAGGGCCCATAACACTCGGTGGACATGATGTAACACATCCCATGTACTCCCTCCGTTCCTAAATATAAGTCTTTTTAGAGATTTCACTAAAAACTACATACGGATGTATGTAGACATATTTTAGAGTATACATTCACTCATTTTGCTCCGTATGTAGTCTATAGTGTAATCTCTAGAAAGACTTATATTTAGGAACGGAGGGAGTATTAAGCTACGGTAACCCCTCTCTAATTATGCTAAGTCACTGTTGTGGTTAACAGTGTTTGATCAACATGAGTCCATATCTCATTTCAAAGTCTCCATCTGAATTAAATTCAAACATAAAGTCCAGAAATTACTTCAGTAAACACTAGGAGAAAAATGTTCATAATATTACAAATAATCATTGAGTAATTGTCGTGGTGAAGCCAACATTTTATAAAGATATTAAATGCCCTAAAATAATTAAAATAGGGGCCAAAACAATATTTCAAATGCCTTTTCTAAATTATGAAAATGCAAACTATTTTAAATAAATGCCAAACTTTTGTGGCAGTGGCCTAAATTGCAATGCTAATTATGGTGCAAGTGTCATATTTTATGAAAATAAAATACTATTGAAAATTAAATACAAAACAAAATAAGTAAAAGAAAACAGAAAAGGAAATAAAAAAGAAAATAAAAGTAAAAGGCCAAAGTGCACTGTGCACTTACCGGCCTGCCCAGCACAGTGCGGCCCAGCCCATGTCGCCCGACCTTTCTTCAACCTCCTGCTCCTCCCCATCGCGCTGGAGCTCGCTCGTCCGTTCCCGCGCCGATCTCCACACGTCGGCCATCCACCGACCCTGCACGCGGATAAGGAGGCCACCCTGGTGCCATAGGCTAACCCTAGCGCCCTTCCCCTCTCTCCCTCGCTCGTCCTCTCTCCCGCGCCCGGCACCGAGCCACTGCCGCCATGGCCACCCTCGACCTCGCGCTCATCGAGCTCCTTGCGCCCTAGAAGCATGCCCGATAGAACCGCTGCCATCCGCTACTTCGACTCCGCCCCCTGGATCCAGTCCGAAACCCCTGCCTCGACGTCGACACAGTCTTCCCCAACATTTGGTCACCGCCCTCTGCCGACTCGATTTGCTCCACCGAGTCCTCCCCGAGCCCGTTGTGCTCCTCTGTAGGGCCGCTGTAAGCCCCCCTCCATTACCCCTCTCTTTGCCACTCGGATTCGGGTTGTTGGCTTGTCACACCGTGTAGCATGCCGCCATCGTTGCACTATCGTTGGCCGGATAAGTGCATTGATGTGCTCCATGCGTCGCTTGGACGCCGCCCGTGCCCGCAGATCGACGGATCTTCCCCCTAGCCCTGGGTCCGAGCTCGACCGAGCTCGGGCCGCCGCCGCTCATCGCTGTAGTGCTCTGCTCCGACCTCCTCCACTCACGCGGCTCACTCCGCTGGATGCGCGCTGCTCCGCCGAGTCAAACGCGCCCCTCCGCCATCCCTATGGTCGCGGGAGGGTGAGACCCGTGCGTCGCCGCCACTCCAGTAGTTCGTTGCCGGCGCGCGCATGTTTGAACCCCTGCCGGAGCCACTGACAAGTGGGCCGCGATCGCCAGTTAGTTAATTAGGGGCCTAACCACCTATTAGCACTAACCCGAAACCTAATCCTATTGACTCATCGGCCCCAAGCCTTGATTAAACCCCCCTTTTAATTAACCCATAGTTAAGCCCTCTGTCACTGACCGGTGGGGCCCTATCACTGTTCCAATGGATAGGGCCGGCTCAGTCACCCTGCTGACTCGGCAAGGGGGCCCACCAGTCAGCAGAGCTGACTCAGCAAGGGGGGCCCACCAGTCAGCCTCTGCTGACTGAGACCCAGTCTACCTCCCTGGTACACTTATGTGTACACAGAGCTGTGTGCCTTTAGCATTTAATATTTAATATACTTTCGAATTATTTTAATTATAGAAATTTCAGAAAATGTTTAAATCTTTGAAAAATCATATAAAATAATCTATAATTCAGATGAAAATAACTTATATGTAAAATTTGCTTAGAAAAATGTGACAAATCCGAATATGCTATCCATTCATCTGTCACATGCCTCTAACATGATTAACATGGATCCTTTCCCTGCAATTCATTTGTCCAAAAACTGCCAAACGCCGGCAAAACATTCCCAGATGTTTTCCCGCTTAGTTTGTAACGTGTATCACTGCGTTAGGTCACCCCTAGCACTCATATTGGCATGCCATGCATCGTGATGCATTTGATTGCTTTATATTTATTGTTTCTTCCCCCTCTTATCTCCAATAGACCCCGAGACTGACGCTACTCCAGAGTACGACTATGCCCCTGACGTTCAATCCCTTTCAGCAGAGCTTCCAGGCAAGCAAAAACCCCTTGATCATTCCTATATCGCCCATTCTTTTCTCTCTCATGCTTGCATTAGAAATTTATATTGTATTTGATTGCTCCTATTCTGATGCATAGCCTGATCTTGTAACCTGCTATTGTTACCTACCTGTTTATCCTATATGCTTAGTATAGGTTGGTTAGTGATCCATTAGTGACCGCTCACCTTGTCCCTGTTGCCCCTGCTTCATCACCGATGACTCGATCAGCATGATCGATGTCCAAAGCCCGACACATCATCTCACACCCTCTTAGTTGTACGACTCTGTAGATCTACTATCGAGTGTCAAGGGTAATACCTCGTATAGCACTCCTGATGATA
The DNA here is from genome assembly GCF_002162155.2 of Triticum dicoccoides. Classification (NCBI taxonomy): domain Eukaryota; kingdom Viridiplantae; phylum Streptophyta; class Magnoliopsida; order Poales; family Poaceae; genus Triticum; species Triticum dicoccoides. The sequence continues at coordinate 537,388,893 of NC_041387.1, read as the reverse complement.
TCTCTGTAGTGTAGCTAATCGGGCGTGGATTACGAAGGGTGATTCCTTCTTCACCACTCCTGATGACGACTTTGTCATGCAACACCTCAAGTGTGAATCCTTCGAGGGTGATTCCTCCAAGTCACCTTGATAGTTACATCAAATGGAATCTATCGAGGGTGATTCCTCGGATTCCCCCTTGATGTTATGGACACACGGTTACTTTGACTTTACCCCATAACCATGTTGAAGTCGGGTCGGCCCCAAGGGGTACCCGCGAGAGAAATGTGAAGTCGGGTTGACCGTGAAGGTACCTGCGAGTGATGTGGAGTAGGGTTGACCAGGAGGGTATCCGCGAGATAATTACACGGCACAACTAGGCATTCTTGGCCCTTGTCGTAAGTCCGCGAGACGAGGCGACGGGACCACAGATCGTGGATCATTGATCGTCTCCGCACGCTCCCAAGACACTCACGGTTTGGATATGTGATCCGAGTAGGCCTCTAACCTTTTCGCACTGACCACCACGAGAGAATAAGTATGGGAACTCTACGTCGTACATTTCTTCCGAAAGCTCTTTAGATGCCACAGTTGAGCGGCATGCGCTCGGGTGGTCCGTGTAAGCACCTGCTTTGTATAAAGAGGTAGCCAGGACTGATCCCGGTCGTCCTCACAACGTGCATGATTGCAAAGGACGATTGGCCCATGACCCCTTCGCATTTAGGATGTAGACCGGCGTGCTGACCTCTCTGATGAGCCTAGGTAGGACTACGATGTGTCGATCAGCCGAGGCCGGACATGACCCAGGAAAGTGTGTTCGGTCGGAGCTAATCAAGCGTGTTGGGTAAGTTTGTGCACCCCTGCAGGGAAGTTAATCTATTCGAATAGTCGTGTCCACGGTAACGGACGCTCGGAGTTGTATCTCGATGTATACAACTAGAATTGGATACTGGAGACATGAAATGGATATGTTGGCCCCGGGATTGCTTTCTCGCAGGGGGTCGAGGAAGGATCTCTGAGCCTTACTACATTAAATTGTTACTTTATAATATGCTAATCCACACTCTTCTAATGCTGCAAGACGCTACAATATGCTAGTCTTCGATAGGCTAGTCCTTCCCTACTCTTCTGGCATTTCTGTAGTTCAGTCCAAAGATCCCTTTGATACAGTTTTATACTTAGTATAGATCTGATATAAGTCTTGCGAGTACTTTGGATGAGTACTCACGGTTGCTTTGCTACCCCTTTCCCTTCTACCCGATTGCTGCGATCAGATGACGATCCGGGAGCCAGCTGACACCACCGACGACTACTACTACCCCAACGGAGCCTACTACTACGTGGAGACCGCCGACAACCAGGAGTAGATAGGAGGCTCCCAAGCAGGAGGCCTTGCCTTTTCGATTTGTGTTGTTGTTGTTGTTGTTGTTGTTTTTGCTAGCCTTCTTAAGGCAGACTTGTTTACTTATGTCTCTACTCAAATATTGTTGCTTCTGCTAACCCGTTTGCATTCGAGCTTATGTATCCGAGCCATCGAGGCCCCTAGCTTGTAATATAAAGCTTGCATGACTTTAATTTGTATATAGAGTTGTGTTGTGATATCTTCCTGTAAGTCTCTGATCTTGATCTTGCGCATTTGCATGTATGATTAGTGCACGATTAAGTCGGGGCGTCACACATGAGTTGCATGCTGGAATTGCATGTGCAATTGGGTTGGGAGGAGTTGCATGTCAAGTGTGAACATGCAACTGCGTCGGGGTGAGTTGCGTGTTGAGAGTGGACATGTGAAAGAACATGCGGTGCCCCCATGTTTGGTTTTGGCAATTGATGACAATCTCTATGGACTAATGGTTGCCTTGAGCTATATTTGAAGGGTTTGTCCGGCTTTTCTTGGAGTCCATTTGTTGGTTTCAAGGAGAGTTTGTGATGACCACGGTGCTATTAAGGAATTATCCAAAGACCGGTCATGTGAGTGTTGAGCTTATTGCAAGCATGTCTTGAAGAATAAGATTGTGTGATGATTCATCTCCACCTTCAAGACATCATCCAAATGAAGAGAGTTGGAAAGATTCAACACACAAAGCGCACAAGATGTACCGAGGGATCAAGTGATCCCATGGTATGGTAAGCATTGTCCATTACGCTTTGTGTGCTAACCCATGGTCTTCGTGAGAGTTCTTTGTGGAGTTAGGTTGCGGTGTGCAAGTTCAAGTGATGCATCACGAAGAGATCAAGTGCTTGAAGCTTGCCGTCCATTGTGGTGACAATGGACTTGTGAAGATGAGCGAAAGAGTGGCTCACCCATAGTGGAGTATGGGGGAGCAATCAACTAGTCTTCATCGAGCCAACGCAATCAAGAAAGGTGGTCCATCTTGAGGAGGAGTAGATCGTCATCATCTAGCTCAAGTGGACTTTGTGCAAGGCAGAGGTTTGCCCTTGTTAGGTTTTCTATGTTACCGGTCTCATGGTGGTAGTTGGGAGACCGGGTTTTAGGATCGATTGTCGTACTATGAAGGGGGGACTCTCGATGAGTTGCTTGATCGTATCATTCGTAGAGAGCTCAAACCATTGCATCCTTGCATCATCTTTATTGGTTCTTGTTTGGTTCTTCTCCCTGTGAGATTTGGAGCTTTTGGTCATTTTCATGACAAGCTCGAGTTCATCGAAAACGGAGTTCACATGCATCTTCTATGATGTTTTCGATGTTGGAGGTTCTGCCGGTTCTTCTCTGTTGGAGGTTTCTCTCCTCTCTTGTTAGGCTTACCTCCCCTGCCTCTTCTTACTATAACTAGACTCTGTTTTGATGCTACTCATTGTCTTGTATCCAACAAGCTTGAGTTTGCTCAATTCGGAGCCCATTTGCAGAAGTTATGGCAGTTCTGGTTTTATTGTTTCCCTCTGTTGTCGTCTCTGCAAAATGAAGGGCTCCTAGTGTTGCTGATCTGGGGCATGCGGTAGTACTACTCTCCGGAGTGGTAGTACCGCAGGACCTTGCGGTAGTACTGCAGGTGCTCACGGTAGTACCGCTCTGTGGGAGCGGTAGTACCGTGGCCTCAGGCCAGGCACAACTGCTCGAGCGGTTGTAGGGGCGGATGTAATTTTTTACATCCGCGCCCTACGCGGTAGTACCGCGCCGCGGGCGCGGTAGTACCGTGGGCTCTGGCCAGGCTTAGCAGCATGAGCGGAAGTAGGGGCTGATGTAATTTTTTACATCCGCGCCCTATGCGGTAGTACCGCTCTTCGTGTGTGGTAGTACCGTGCCGGAGTTTTGCGCAGGTCCTCCCTCAGCGGAAGTGAAGGAAATATGCCCTAGAGGCAATAATAAAGTTATTATTTATTTCCTTATAATCATGATAAATGTTTATTATTCATGCTAGAATTGTATTTACCGGAAACATAATACATGTGTGAATACATAGACAAACAGAGTGTCACTAGTATGCCTCTACTTGACTAGCTCGTTAATCAAAGATGGTTATGTTTCCTAACCATGAACAAATAAGTTGTTATTTGATTAACGAGGTCACATCATTAGTAGAATGATCTGATTGACATGACCCATTCCATTAGCTTAGCACCCGATCGTTTAGTATGTTGCTATTGCTTTCTTCATGACTTATACATGTTCCTATGACTATGAGATTATGCAACTCCCGTTTACCGGAGGAACACTTTGGGTACTACCAAACGTCACAACGTAACTGGGTGATTATAAAGGAGTACTACAGGTGTCTCCAATGGTCGATGTTGGGTTGGCGTATTTCGAGATTAGGATTTGTCACTCCGATTGTCGGAGAGGTATCTTTGGGCCCTCTCGGTAATACACATCACATAAGCCTTGCAAGCATTACAACTAATATGTTAGTTGTGAGATGATGTATTACGGAACGAGTAAAGAGACTTGCCGGTAACGAGATTGAACTAGGTATTGGATACCGACGATCGAATCTCGGGCAAGTAACATACCGATGACAAAGGGAACAACGTATGTTGTTATGCGGTCTGACCGATAAAGATCTTCGTAGAATATGTAGGAGCCAATATGGGCATCCAGGTCCCGCTATTGGTTATTGACCGGAGACGTGTCTCGGTCATGTCTACATTGTTCTCAAACCCGTAGGGTCCGCACGCTTAAGGTTACGATGACAGTTATATTATGAGTTTATGCATTTTGATGTACCGAAGGTTGTTCGGAGTCCTGGATGTGATCACGGACATGACGAGGAGTCTCGAAATGGTCGAGACGTAAAGATTGATATATTGGAAGTCTATGTTTGGACATCGGAAGTGTTCCGGGTGAAATCGGGATTTTACCGGGTTACCGGGAGGTTACCGGAACCCCCCGGGAGCCATATGGGCCATCATGGGCCTTAGTGGAAAGGAGAAAGGGGCAGCCCAAGGGGGCTGCGCCGGCCACCCCTCTCCCTCTTTCCCCCTTGGGAATCCTAGTTGGAATAGGATTGGGGGGGGGAGTCCTACTCCCGGTAGGAGTAGGACTCCTCCTGCGCCACCTCCTCCTGGCCGGCGCCTCCTCCCCCCCTTGGCTCCTTTATATACGGAGGCAGGGGCACCTCTAAACACACAAGTTGACACAAGTTGATCCACGTGATCAATTCCTTAGCCGTGTGCGGTGCCCCCTGCCACCATATTCCTCGATAATACTGTAGCGGAGTTTAGGCGAAGCCCTGCTGCTGTAGTTCATCAAGATCGTCACCACGCCGTCGTGCTGACGAAACTCTTCCCCGACACTTTGCTGGATCAGAGTCCGGGGATCGTCATCGAGCTGAACGTGTGCTCGAACTCGGAGGTGCCGTAGTTTCGGTGCTTGATCAGTTGGATCGTGAAGACGTACGACTACTTCCTCTACATCGTGTCATCGCTTCCGCAGTCGGTCTGCGTTGGGTACGTAGACAACACTCTCCTCTCGTTGCTATGCATCACATGATCCTGTGTGCGCGTAGGAAAATTTTTGAAATTACTACGAAACCCAACAGTGGCATCCGAGCCAGGTTATTGATGTTGATGTTATATGCACGAGTAGAACACAAGTGAGTTGTGGACGATACAAGTCATACTGCCTACCAGCATGTCATATTTTGGTTCGGCGGTATTGTTGGACGAGACGACCCAGACCAACCTTACGCGAGACCGGTTCCCTCGACGTGCTTTGCACAGAGATGGCTTGCGGGCGACTGTCTCTCCAACTTTAGTTGAACCAAGTATGGCTACGCCCGGTCCTTGCGAAGGTTAAAACGGAGTCTATTTGACAAACTATCGTTGTGGTTTTGATGCGTAGGTGAGATTGGTTCTTACTTAAGCCCGTAGCAGCCACGTAAAAAATTGCAACAACAAAGTAGAGGACGTCTAACTTGTTTTTGCAGGGCATGTTGTGATGTGATATGGTCAAGGCATGATGCTGAATTTTATTGTATGAGATGATCATGTTTTGTAACCAAGTTATCGGCAACTGGCAGGAGCCATATGGTTGTCGCTTTATTGTATGCAATGCAATCGCGATGTAATGCTTAACTTTATTACTAAACGGTAGTGATAGTCGTGGAAGCATAAGATTGGCGAGACGACAACGATGCTACGATGGAGATCAAGGTGTCGCGCCGGTGACGATGGTGATCATGACGGTGCTTCGGAGATGGAGATCACAAGCACAAGATGATGATGGCCATATCATATCACTTATATTGATTGCATGTGATGTTTATCCTTTTATGCATCTTATCTTGCTTTGATTGACGGTAGCATTATAAGATGATCTCTCACTAAATTATCAAGAAGTGTTCTCCCTGAGTATGCACCGTTGCGAAAGTTCTTCGTGCTGAGACACCACGTGATGATCGGGTGTGATAGGCTCTACGTTCAAATACAACGGGTGCAAAACAGTTGCGCACGCAGAATACTCAGGTTAAACTTGACGAGCCTAGCATATGCAGATATGGCCTCGGAACACGGAGACCGAAAGGTCGAGCGTGAATCATATAGTAGATATGATCAACATAATGATGTTCACCAATGAAACTACTCCATCTCACGTGATGATCGGACATGGTTTAGTTGATTTGGATCACGTGATCACTTAGAGGATTAGAGGGATGTCTATCTAAGTGGGAGTTCTTAAGTAATATGATTAATTGAACTTAAATTTATCATGAACTTAGTACCTGATAGTATCTTGCTTATTTATGTTGATTGTAGATAGATGGCTCGTGCTGTTGTTCCGTTGAATTTTAATGCGTTCCTTGAGAAAGCAAAGTTGAAAGATGATGGTAGCAATTACACGGACTGGGTCCGTAACTTGAGGATTATCCTCATTGCTGCACAGAAGAATTACGTCCTGGAAGCACCGCTGGGTGCCAGGCCTGCTGCTGGAGCAACACCAGATGTTATGAACGTCTGGCAGAGCAAAGCTGATGACTACTCGATAGTTCAGTCTGCCATGCTTTACGGCTTAGAATCGGGACTTCAACGATGTTTTGAACGTCATGGAGCATATGAGATGTTCCAGGAGTTGAAGTTAATATTTCAAGCAAATGCCCGGATTGAGAGATATGAAGTCTCCAATAAGTTCTATAGCTGCAAGATGGAGGAGAACAGTTCTGTCAGTGAGCATATACTCAAAATGTCTGGGTATAATAATCACTTGATTCAATTGGGAGTTAATCTTCCGGATGATTGCGTCATCGACAGAATTCTCCAATCACTGCCACCAAGCTACAAGAGCTTCGTAATGAACTATAATATGCAAGGGATGAACAAGACTATTCCCGAGCTCTTCGCAATGCTGAAAGCTGCAGAGGTAGAAATCAAGAAGGAGCATCAAGTGTTGATGGTTAACAAGACCACTAGTTTCAAGAAAAAGGGCAAAGGGAAGAAAAAGGGGAACTTCAAGAAGAACGGCAAGCAAGTTGCTGCTCAAGAGAAGAAACCTAAGTCTGGACCTAAGCCTGAAACTGAGTGCTTCTACTGCAAGCAGACTGGTCACTGGAAGCGGGACTGCCCCAAGTATTTGGAGGATAAAAAGGATGGCAAGGTGAACAAAGGTATATGTGATATACATGTTATTGATGTGTACCTTACTAGAGCTCGCAGTAGCACCTGGGTATTTGATACTGGTTCTGTTGCTAATATTTGCAACTCGAAACAGGGACTACAGAATAAGCGGGCACTGGCAAAGGACGAGGTGACGATGCGCGTGGGAAACGGTTCCAAAGTCGATGTGATCGCAGTCGGCACGCTACCTCTACATCTACCTTCGGGATTAATATTAGACCTAAGTAATTGTTATTTGGTGCCAGCGTTGAGCATGAACATTATATCTGGATCTTGTTTAATGCGAGACGGTTATTCATTTAAATCAGAGAATAATGGTTTTTCTATTTATATGAGTAATATCTTTTATGGTCATGCACCCTTGAAGAGTGGTCTATTTTTATTGAATCTCGGTAGTAGTAATACACATATTCATAATGTTGAAGCCAAAAGATGCAGAGTTGATAATGAAAGTGCAACTTATTTGTGGCACTGTCGTTTAGGTCATATCGGTATAAAGCGCATGAAGAAACTCCATACCGATGGACTTTTGGAACCACTTGATTATGAATCACTTGGTACTTGCGAACCGTGCCTCTTGGGCAAGATGACTAAAACACCGTTCTCCGGTACTATGGAGAGAGCAACAGATTTGTTGGAAATCATACATACCGATGTATGTGGCCCGATGAATATTGAGGCTCGTGGCGGATATCGTTATTTTCTCACCTTCACAGATGATTTAAGCAGATATGGGTATATTTACTTAATGAAACATAAGTCTGAAACATTTGAAAAGTTCAAAGAATTTCAGAGTGAAGTTGAAAATCATCGTAACAAGAAAATAAAGTTTCTACGATCTGATCGTGGAGGAGAATATTTGAGTTACGAGTTTGGTGTACATTTGAAAAACTGTGGAATAGTTTCGCAACTCACGCCACCCGGAACACCACAGCGTAATGGTGTGTCCGAACGTCGTAATCGTACTTTACTAGATATGGTGCGATCTATGATGTCTCTTACTGATTTACCGCTATCATTTTGGGGATATGCTTTAGAGACGGCCGCATTCACGTTAAATAGGGCACCATCAAAATCCGTTGAGACGACGCCTTATGAACTGTGGTTTGGCAAGAAACCAAAGTTGTCGTTTCTTAAAGTTTGGGGCTGCGATGCTTATGTGAAAAAGCTTCAACCTGATAAGCTCGAACCCAAATCGGAGAAATGTGTCTTCATAGGATACCCAAAGGAAAATGTTGGGTACACCTTCTATCACAGATTCGAAGGCAAAACATTCGTTGCTAAGAATGGATCATTTCTAGAGAAGGAGTTTCTCTCGAAAGAAGTGAGTGGGAGGAAAGTAGAACTTGACGAGGTAACTGTACCTGCTCCCTTACTGGAAAGTAATTCATCACAGAAAACTGTTTCGGTGACACCTACACCAGTTAGTGAGGAAGCCAATGATAATGATCATGAAACTTCAGATCAAGATACTACTGAACCGCGTAGATCAACCAGAGTAAGATCCGCACCAGAGTGGTACGGTAATCCTGTTCTGTAGGTCATGCTACTAGATCATGATGAACCTACGAACTATGAAGAAGCGATGGTGAGCCCAGATTCCGTAAAGTGGCTTGAAGCCATGAAATCTGAGATGGGATCCATGTATGAGAACAAAGTATGGACTTTGGTTGACTTGCCCGATGATCGGCAAGCAATTGAGAATAAATGGATTTTTAAGAAGAAGACTGACGCTGATGGTAATGTTACTGTCTACAAAGCTCGACTTGTCGCAAAAGGTTTTCGGCAAGTTCAAGGAATTGACTACGATGAGACCTTCTCACCCGTAGCGATGCTTAAGTCCGTCCGAATCATGTTAGCAATTGCCGCATTTTATGATTATGAAATTTGGCAAATGGATGTCAAAACTGCATTCCTGAATGGATTTCTGGAAGAAGAGTTGTATATGATGCAACCAGAAGGTTTTATCGATCCAAAGGGAGCTAACAAAGTGTGCAAGCTCCAGCGATCCATTTATGGACTGGTGCAAGCCTCTCGGAGTTGGAATAAATGTTTTGATAGTGTGATCAAAGCATTTGGTTTTATACAGACTTTCGGAGAAGCCTGTATTTACAAGAAAGTGAGTGGGAGCTCTGTAGCATTTCTGATATTATATGTGGATGACATATTACTGATTGGAAATGATATAGAATTTCTGGATAGCATAAAGGGATACTTGAATAAAAGTTTTTCAATGAAAGACCTCGGTGAAGCTGCTTACATATTAGGCATTAAGATCTATAGAGATAGATCAAGACGCTTAATTGGACTTTCACAAAGCACATACCTTGACAAAATTTTGAAGAAGTTCAAAATGGATCAAGCGAAGAAAGGGTTCTTGCCTGTGTTATAAGGTGTGAAATTGAGTAAGACTCAATGCCCGACCACTGCAGAAGATAGAGAGAATATGAAAGATGTTCCCTATGCATCAGCCATAGGCTCTATCATGTATGCAATGCTGTGTACCAGACCTGATGTGTGCCTTGCTATAAGTTTAGCAGGGAGGTACCAAAGTAATCCAGGAATGGATCACTGGACAGCGGTCAAGAACATCCTGAAATACCTGAAAAGGACTAAGGATATGTTTCTCGTATATGGAAGTGACAAAGAGCTCATCGTAAAAGGTTACATCGATGCAAGCTTTGACACTGATCCGGACGATTCTAAATCGCAAACCGGATACGTGTTTACATTAAACGGTGGAGCTGTCAGTTGGTGCAGTTCTAAACAAAGCGTCGTAGCGGGATCTACATGTGAAGCGGAATACATAGCTGCTTCGGAAGCAGCAAATGAAGGAGTCTGGATGAAGGAGTTCATATCCGATCTAGGTGTCATACCTAGTGCATCGGGTCCAATGAAAATCTTTTGTGACAATACTGGTGCAATTGCCTTGGCAAAGGAATCCAGATTTCACAAAAGGACCAAACACATCAAGAGACGCTTCAACTCCATCCGGGATCTAGTCCAGGTGGGAGACATAGAGATTTGCAAGATACATATGGATCTGAATGTTGCAAACCCGTTGACTAAGCCTCTTCCACGAGCAAAACATGATCAGCACCAAAGCTCCATGGGTGTTAGATTCATTACAGTGTAATCTAGATTATTGACTCTAGTGCAAGTGGGAGACTGAAGGAAATATGCCCTAGAGGCAATAATAAAGTTATTATTTATTTCCTTATAATCATGATAAATGTTTATTATTCATGCTAGAATTGTATTTACCGGAAACATAATACATGTGTGAATACATAGACAAACAGAGTGTCACTAGTATGCCTCTACTTGACTAGCTCGTTAATCAAAGATGGTTATGTTTCCTAACCATGAACAAATAAGTTGTTATTTGATTAACGAGGTCACATCATTAGTAGAATGATCTGATTGACATGACCCATTCCATTAGCTTAGCACCCGATCGTTTAGTATGTTGCTATTGCTTTCTTCATGACTTATACATGTTCCTATGACTATGAGATTATGCAACTCCCGTTTACCGGAGGAACACTTTGGGTACTACCAAACGTCACAACGTAACTGGGTGATTATAAAGGAGTACTACAGGTGGCTCCAATGGTCGATGTTGGGTTGGCGTATTTCGAGATTAGGATTTGTCACTCCGATTGTCGGAGAGGTATCTCTGGGCCCTCTCGGTAATACACATCACATAAGCCTTGCAAGCATTACAACTAATATGTTAGTTGTGAGATGATGTATTACGGAACGAGTAAAGAGACTTGCCGGTAACGAGATTGAACTAGGTATTGGATACCGACGATCGAATCTCGGGCAAGTAACATACCGATGACAAAGGGAACAACGTATGTTGTTATGCGGTCTGACCGATAAAGATCTTCGTAGAATATGTAGGAGCCAATATGGGCATCCAGGTCCCGCTATTGTTTATTGACCAGAGACGTGTCTCGGTCATGTCTACATTGTTCTCGAACCCGTAGGGTCCGCACGCTTAAGGTTACGATGACAGTTATATTATGAGTTTATGCATTTTGATGTACCGAAGGTTGTTCGGAGTCCCGGATGTGATCACGGACATGACGAGGAGTCTCGAAATGGTCGAGACATAAAGATTGATATATTGGAAGTCTATGTTTGGACATCGGAAGTGTTCCGGGTGAAATCGGGATTTTACCGGGTTACCGGGAGGTTACCGGAACCCCCCGGGAGCCATATGGGCCATCATGGGCCTTAGTGGAAAGGAGAAAGGGGCAGCCCAAGGGGGCTGCGCGCCTCCCCCCTTCCCCTAGTCCTATTAGGACTAGGAGAGGTGGCCGGCCACCCCTCTCCCTCTTTCCCCCTTGGGAATCCTAGTTGGAATAGGATTGGGGGGGGGGGGGAGTCCTACTCCCGGTAGGAGTAGGACTCCTCCTGCGCCACCTCCTCCTGGCCGGCGCCTCCTCCCCCCCTTGGCTCCTTTATATACGGAGGCAGGGGCACCTCTAAACACACAAGTTGACACAAGTTGATCCACGTGATCAATTCCTTAGCCGTGTGCGGTGCCCCCTGCCACCATATTCCTCGATAATACTGTAGCGGAGTTTAGGCGAAGCCCTGCTGTTGTAGTTCATCAAGATCGTCACCACGCCGTCGTGCTGACGAAACTCTTCCCCGACACTTTGCTGGATCGGAGTCCGGGGATCGTCATCGAGCTGAACGTGTGCTCGAACTCGGAGGTGCCGTAGTTTCGGTGCTTGATCGGTTGGATCGTGAAGACGTACGACTACTTCCTCTACATCGTGTCATCGCTTCCGCAGTCGGTCTGTGTTGGGTACGTAGACAACACTCTCCTCTCGTTGCTATGCATCACATGATCCTGTGTGCGCGTAGGAAATTTTTTGAAATTACTACGAAACCCAACAGGAAGTGGGTACGGAAGTAATTTTTTACTTCCGCTTTCTCTGCGCCTAGTGTTGCCTGCCTTACGGTAGTACCGTAGGGGCGCGCGGTAGTACCGCTCCGGCGGTTCTACCGCTCGTTGCCCTGTGCAACAGGTCTTCATCTGGCCAGTACTGCACATGCGGGAGTACCGTAACCTGCAGCGGTAGTACCGCAGCCAACCGCGACGGTACCGCAGCTCCGTGCGGTAGTACCGCGTCGTGCGGGCTGAGTGAGGGGATAACGGTTGGATTTCTCCCCACCTATAAAAGAGGGTCTTCTTCCCCTTTGAGACCTAATCTCTTGAGCTCGTGTTCTTTCCCCATTGTTGACCTTCTCCGAGCTTGCTAACTCTCAATCCCTCCATGGATTCTTGCTAGTTTTTGAGGAAAAAGAGAGAGGAGATCTAGATCCACGTTTCCACCAATCACTTTCTCCTCTAAGTGAGGGGAACCCCTTGGATCTAGATCTTGGAGTTCTTCGTGTTCTTCTTTCGTTCTTCCTCTCATTTTCCTCCCTAGCATTAGTTGCTTTGGTGGGATTTGGGAGAGAAGGACTTGGGCACTCCGTGTGCCCTTGCCATTTCATTTGGTGCATCCGTTTGAGTTCTCCACGCGACACGTGGAAGTTACAAGTTGAGAAGCTTATTACTCTTGGGTGCTTGGTGCCCTTGAGCTTATTCCTCTTGGGTGCTTGGGCGCCCTAGACGGTTGGTGGTGTTTGGAGCTCAATCATTGTGGTGTAAAGCTCCGGGCAAGCGTTGGGGTCTCCAATTAGGTTGTGGAGATCGCCCCGAGCAATTTGACGGGTACCGGTGACCGCCCCCAAGGGTTGCCAAAGTGTACGGGTTCGGTGACCGCGCCCAAGGGTCGCCATTTGTACGGGTTCGGTGACCGCCCTCAAGGGCCCCTTAGTGGAATCGCAACATCTTGCATTGTGCGAGGGCGTGAGGAGATTACGGTGGCCCTAGTGGCTTCTTGGGAAGCATTGTGCCTCCACACCGCTCCAAACGGAGATTAGAAGCCGCAAGGGTGTGAACTTCGGGATACATCGTCGTCTCCGCGTGCCTCGGTTATCTCTTACCCGAGCCCTTTACTTATGCACTTTACTTTGTGATAGCCATATTGTTCTTTGCCATATATCTTGCTATCACATAGTTGCTTATCTTGCTTAGCATAAGTTGTTGGTGCACATAGGTGAGCCTAGTTGTTGTAGGTTTTGTGCTTGACAAATTAACCGCTAGGTTTATTCCACATTTGTTCAAGCCTCTACCGTAATTATTTTAAAACGCCTATTCACCCCCCCTCTAGGCGACATCCACGATCTTTCAACATGCAACTGAGTCGAGGCGAGTTGCGTATCGAGAGTGGACATGCAACTAGGTCGTTTGAGTTTCAGGTCAGGCTTGGACATGCAACTTGGTGGGGGCGAGTTGCGTGTCGAGGGTGGAGATGCAACTAGGCCAGTTGAGTTTCGGTTAAGGAGGGGACATGCAATTGGGTCGGTTGAGTTTCGGGTCAGGGGTGGACATGCATCTGGGCCAGGGCGAGTTACGTGTCGAGGGTGAACATGCAACTGGGTCAGTGAATTTCAGGTTATGGATGGACATGCAGCTGAACTTGGGTGAGTTGTGTGTCAAGGGTGGACATACAACTGGGTCAGTTGAGTTTTGGGTCAAGGGTGGACATACAACTAGGTTAGGGCGAGTTGCGTGTCGAGGTGGACATGCAATTGGGTTGATGCGAGTTGCATCTCGAAGGTGGACATGCAACTATATTGGTTGAGTTTTGGGTCACGGGTGGACATGTAACTCAAATACAATTCACTTTGATCAAGTAGCACTCGGGTATAGGATTTTCTGTGAAAACTGGTTCGGTTGAGTTTCGAGTGAAGGGTGGACATGCAACTTGGTCGGGGTGAGTTGTGTGTTGATGGTGAACAAGCAACCGAGTCGGTTGAGTTTCGGGTCAAGGATGGACGAGTAACTAGGTCACGACGAGTTGCGTGTTAGATGAACATGCAACCGGATCAGTTGAGTTTTGGGTCAAAGGTGGGCATGCAACTAGGTCGGGGCAAGTTGCGTTTTGAGAGTGGACATGCATCTGGATCGAGGCTAGTTACGTGTCGAGAATGAACATACAACTAAGCCGGTTGAATTTTGTGTCAAAGGTAAACATGCATCTGGGACAAGCAAGAGGGTGTTGAAGGTGTACATGCAACTGGATAAGGGGAGTTGCATGTCAAAGGTCTAATAATGACTACTTTGTACTAATCAAAACTGAAAACTAAAAGTGAGACAAAATTGAAATACTGAAAATAGATAGTCGAAGACAACTCAACATCCAAAACCAAGAAAAAACAAATGGCTAAAATTCTAAAATTAAAATTGAAAAAGATTCAATGAAAATATGACTAATTTCCAGTTCTACAATGTGCGCAATTAGAAAAACAAAGTCACGCCCTATAAAAAACAATGCACATATACCCACACTGGCGCATACACGCAAGACAATGAAAAAATGGCCACCGACACGACACAGAAAAATGGCCTGAAACGCAAATGCTAGTGTGACATGAGGCACCGTGCACGCGAGCAAGACAATTTTGCACAAATCTTACATGCCTGATGGCGTGGTGGACAACTTTGATATGACATAGCTAAAAATCATATAGATGAGAATTAACAAATCCAAAAAACAAAAAAATGCAAAGAAAATAAAATTTAGAAAACAAAACAAAAAACATGATTTTGAAAACTAATCAATGGGAAAAAGAAACAAGAAACGCCAAATAAAAAAAGAACAAAAATTTGTAAAACCCCCAAAAAAGAAAAGGAGAAAAAACAAAATACAAGTTGGAAGCTTCTAGCCCAAAATCGTTACATGAGAGGTCGCAGGTACGCCTCCTATAAAAGGTCTGACTTTTCAGTTCATTCGTCATGCCACACTTCGTTGCAAAAAGAAAAACCCACAACAACAAGGTGAGCAACACATGCAACCCATATAACCCACAAAACACAAAAATGCCCATGCGAGATGAACACAAAATGCAAACATGGCCCGCCAGGATACAAACACGAGCCCGACAGCAGAGGCAAACCTTTTGCACGAATCTAGCAACAACTAATTGCGTGGCGATGAACTTAGATGTGCAATACTTAATTCTCATTTTAGCTAAAAACCTAATTCTCATATGTGCTTTAGTAAAACTGTATTTTTTTAGACAAGTATTTATTTTTGTCCAGCCCAAGCTCCCCTTGTGCGTCAAAACCTTTGCATGGAGAATTCTAAGAAGAGCTTTAGCTTCAGGGCTTAGGGGATCCAGGTATTCTACTCACATTAAAAAGGAATGTTGCAGGTGCGGCGAGACGGAGACAGACTTGCATTTTTTCTTTACTTGCAATTTCACTAGAGCTATTTGGTTCCTATTTGGTCTTAAGTCTGATGAGTTCAATCATAACTTATATCCTTCTGATGTGATTCAAAGGATTTTATCTTCTCATCATGCTGACTTAGATCTGGATACCAGTTTCACGTTGCTTTGGAATATTTGGAAAGCGAGGAATGATCTTCTTTTTAATAAGAAAAAATGGAGTATTATGCAGGTTATATATGCTACAAACGCTATGCTAAATGCGGAGCTAATGGAGGAGAAGGCGGCGGCTCACATCAACCCTGCAAACAATAATATTTTTCCTTTTCACGTTCAAAATATACAGTTCCAAAATGCAGGTCTTTTGGCGTACAGTGATGCTGCGTACAATCCGGAAATTGCAAAAAAAGAAGCTGGTCTTGGAGTTTTTCTTAGAAATGTTAGTAACAACCATACTGTATTTGTTCAAGCTGCTGCAAAAAATGTTTGCTCTGTTTTGCAGGCTGAAGCTATTGGATTATCACTGTCGGCTGAGGTGGTTAAAGCTCTAGGATGGAATACTGCTATTTTCTTATCTGATTGCAGGAATCTTGTCCAGGTGGCTAAAGCAAGAAACCTTTTAGAGAGTCCACGAGATTGGAGGATAAGACCTATGCTTGCTGAATTTCTTAATCACACTTCTTTTCTTTCATCATGTGAAGTCAGGTCTATACCCAGGAATGGGAATGTCATTGCTCATTCCCTAGCTAAGAAAGCTTTTATGCAAAGAGCTGTCTCTAGTTCTTCAATCTTATGCAGCAAATCTTCTGGATGTAAAGCTCAACAAGCTTTAAACTCTATCTCCTTTCCTTTTGAAAAGTTGATCTCTGTACACTGTTTGGGTTGCAAATAAATAAAATCAAGGGCACTCTTTGAGGGCCAAAAAAAAAAGCTCCCCTCGTGCGTGGCAGGCAACCAAAAGAAGAGACGGGCTGAGCCCATGCCATACACTGTTGGGCCGAGCGGAGTTAGAAGCTTCAACGCAATCTCTCCGAAGAGCCCACATGGGCTTCCCCGCATCCCATCCGTCCATCCACCCGGCATCCTCGCGACCGCACGATGGAATGGAAACCCTCGAAGCGCACTATATATACCTCTCGCCTGTGTAGGGTTTCTACCCCTCGCGCCCCAGAAGCCCCGACGCTCAAGCCCCCAGACGCCGCAGCGCCGCCACTCCACCCGCAGCGGCAACCATGGCGGTCGGCAAGAACAAGCGCATCTCCAAGGGGAGGAAGGGTAGCAAGAAGAAGGCGTGAGTGCCTCCCCCACCCCGCTCATCCTCTGCACCATCGTGATCTGGGATCTGTTTCTTCTTCTCCTCATTCGTCATGTGCTGATGCGGTTTCTTGCCTGGTTTCTCGTGGTTTTGCAGCGTCGATCCGTTCACCAAGAAGCAGTGGTATGACATCAAGGCGCCGCTGCTGTTCACCAGCCGCAACGTCGGCAAGACCCTCGTGTCCAGGACACAGGGTACCAAGGTATGCTCTCCCCGGCATTGCATCTGCCCTTGCGGTGTTTGTCACTTCCATTGATGTCTTCTGTCCCAGGGATTAGCTGTTTAGTAGTCTGCCTGGTCTCATATATGCGATTGTGATCTATTTAGTCCTGTTGGCATGAAACGGATTCAACCTTTTTCTCAAGGTTGCCTTGTTGTGTTAAGAGCTGAAGGACATGATAGACTAGAATGCAATCGCTATTATTACCCTGCTGATAATTGATGTTACTTCAGATTTACTATTTTGTCTTACATATGTTCTCAGTGCTGTAATTTGTATATGAAACGATATCATGCATCTTGTTTCACTCTTGCACAATTTATGTGTTGTTATGGCCCACTTGTTTTAAAGCTAGCACTGCGTCTGTTGATTAGAATCAGTAGCTCAGCATAAGTACTGTCAGTCGTTTGTGTTTTGTCCAACTGTGTGTCTATGTTGTAGCTCTTGTTATCCCTAGGCCTTTTGATTTTACATTCATTTAGCAACGTGTTTAATGCTTGCGTTTGTAGAGATTATAACAGTATTAGCTGACTGCACATTTCATTTTTGTTTTAGATTGCCTCAGAGGGTCTGAAGCACAGGGTGTTTGAAGTATCTCTAGCTGATCTTCAGAACGACGAGGACCAGGCCTACAGGAAGATCAGACTCCGTGCTGAGGATGTGCAAGGGATGAATGTCCTCACCAACTTCTGGGTAATGATTTCTCTGGCATTGCCTTTAACATGATGTTATATTGTGTTTTTGCTTTGCTAACCTGTTCCTCCTCTTGCCAGGGCATGGACTTCACCACTGACAAGCTCAGGTCCCTTGTGAGGAAGTGGCAGACACTCATTGAGGCTCATGTGGATGTGAAGACAACTGACAACTACATGCTTCGCATGTTCGCCATTGGCTTCACCAAGAGACGCCCGAACCAGGTGAAGCGCACTTGCTATGCCCAAGCAAGTCAGATCAGACAGGTAAATTAGTCCTCCTCCTTTTGTATCTTTGTATGGATAATGTTTTGGTTATCATTGAGGTGATTGTTAACAACTCTATCTGTGTTTCTTGCTTGTAGATCCGCCGCAAGATGGTTGAGATCATGGTCAACCAAGCTGCAAGCTGTGACTTGAAGGAGCTTGTGAACAAGTTCATCCCTGAGGTGATCGGAAAGGAGATTGAGAAGGCCACCTCAAGCATCTTCCCCCTCCAGAACGTGTACGTCCGCAAGGTGAAGATCCTGAAGGCCCCCAAGTTCGACCTGGGGAAGCTCATGGAGGTAATTGTCTCATGGCACAACCATGTCTACTGAATATAGTGTTAGCTGGGCATTAGATAATATTGTTAATTGTTTGTTCTCCATGTCTACTGAAGTTCTAATGTGACACATGTTGCCTGTTCCAGGTTCACGGTGACTACAAGGAGGATGTTGGTGTGAAGCTTGACAGGCCTGCTGATGGGGACGAGGTCATTCCTGGTGCGGAGGAGGTTGCTGCTGCTGAGTAGAGAATAGAAGTCGCTATTTTGCTGCTTCATATCTAGAAGATGATATATGTGCCACCTGGGTGTCGTGAACTTTGTAGTCAGTTTTGATGGCTGATTTCTTGAGTACTTGTGTCGACATTCCTAGCCAGCGTTCAGCTATCTTATTTTGTTCGTGTTACTTTTCTGGATGGAGGTTATGAGTTGAAACTAAATATTTAGTTTATTCCTGCCGGTGTGTTTTTATGTTTGAATAGAACTTATGCTGTGTTGTTTTGTTAGTTGTATCTCAGTACCAACTTTTTGTTCGCGTGCATACGCGATGTTTGCAGCTTGTATGTAATGGCTACAGCTTCTCCTAGCCAAGGTAGTACTCCGTCTTGAATTGCTTGTAGAAGTGACGGGAAACAGCCAATTTGGCGTTCATATTGAGTCTCATGCGGCTTTCCATATTAAATGGATAAAATCATGTAGCGACATGTAATTTGGGATGGATCCACCTCCGCCACAAGTAATTTGGGACGGAGGGAGTATTATATTGTGACAAGGGTTCCAAAACTGCTGTTGCATCAGCAGGTAATTTTGAAGAGATCAAACTGGTAAGCTGCAATGAAGAAAATATTGTTGGCATTATCAAAGTTTCAATGAAGTGGCAGTACTGACTTAAAGAGTGGAAATCTCTACTCCTTTGAAGGTGAAGTACTTCATGTGGCTAGTTTTGAATATTGAGTAAACGTCACTGGGATACTGATTGTAAACTCTGGTAAGATGGGAGACATCACAAAACATTCTCTTCACTTGTCCACTGCCCATTCAGTGTGGTGCATATCCTTTGCTTGGATAATTTCACTCACCAGTCTATCATGATCGTCTTCCTTCCATTTCCTGAACTGAACAGATCCAAGCCTAAACCTCCACTGCTTCCATCACTTCACAGAGCAGGTTTTGTTTTAAAACTTCGGGTTAAGTGCAGAAAACCAATGTAATGTTCCTCAAAGAAAAGCTGGAGATATTCCTATCTGAAATCCCAAGTACTACTACATCAACTACTGCTTTAACAGTAAAAATCAGGGTCGGCGCCAATAGAGGGCGGTTGCACTGATCTTTATGGATGCAGTCATGTAAAAAAGTCGGCATTTTCATCTAATGGCGGGAATGCTATTTTCGTTTAGAAAGAGACCATGGTTTGGTATTTTAGTTCTAGGACTGGATTTCATTGATTTCTGAGATTTTCACATTAGTGTAGTGGAAACCTTTTCCCTGTGAGATGGAAACAGATTCTTCGAGCAATGGAAACTCACTCTACCAAGCATATCTCTTTCATTTATGTTCTTCCAATAGAACAAAACTGAATGTGCAGCACAGGGAGTTGCAACATTAACAGAAATACCTACACTCACATAATTTACCATAACTGCTCATCCACAAAACAAAATTGGTAAAGGATGTCCATCTAAGGAAATGGGTATACTACATTCACATAATTTACTGGTTGGAGAGCCAAGGATGCAATGAGATTTCTACAGCAAAACCTGTGCTATTTGGCAAGGCAATGTTTACTTTCTTTTCCTTTTTGATATCTGGCAAGGCGACGAGTTCCTACTGCAGCAAGATGGGCAGTTGCTCGGAGAAATCCTGAATAGGTGACAACTCTAGGAGCTCGTAAGCTGCCTGGAAGCAGTCAGCGGCCTCAAGCACCGATCCTTCAGATTTCAGGACGAGTCCGAGCCCCATCCAGGCTTGATGGTTTGTTGGCTCTAAGCGGGTGGCGCTGCGAAGGAAAGTTCTCGCGATTGACGATGATTTCGCTCCAAGAGTTCTTAGAATGCTTGCCATAGAAACCATGCTAGGGACATAGTCTGGATTGATGGAGAGGGATAATGAGAATGCCTCGAGGGCTTCTTGGTGCAAGGACTGGGCCTCCAATATCAGGCCTGGAAAAGCACACATGTTAGCGCTTCTGAAAATCATAGAGCAGAATGAACAACAGCAAGTGTAGCAATTGATCCACAATATGAAAATGACAATAGCAAATCTAACACAAACATGCCTTTGGCTACCCATTCAGATATCTGGGGTCACCGTTACTTTTTGTAGTTGCTCCTGACATGCAATATCATTATGTCCGTTACCCGCAAATATGTAAACAACGTTTAATTGATCGATAGTGAATTATAGCACTAAGCCAACAGAGTTTCAGGGACAAATCAAATCTCCTTAACGTCCACTCATCTTTGCTGTTGCTGACAATTTCTTGATGTCAAGTGAAAACAAATACCATTACTTAAGCACATGCAGGTAATATCAACCTCAATTGTATGACCGAGCCAGAACTCGAAGATGATAGCAAATAAATACAATGTTCTTTTGGAAATCTTAATATCTGCACATAGCTAGATTAATACTTCAACCATCATCAAGAATCTGGTGATCGTCATGTAACATGTACATCCGAGGGCTGACAAAGTTGGTGTTCCTAGCTTGTTCTATTATAGCCTGTACAGTATGTACTTGCTTGAGGTTGTTTTGGCCAAAAATAATTTGTCCTGATATTATTCGGAGTGGTAAGGTTTAGAGGTTAAAAGCCAGCACACAGTTTTGGTAAAGGCCGGGTATGGGTGTAAGTACCAACTCCAATGCTTACTAACTAATTCAGAGTAATTTTTTTATGTTAGGCATGTAACTTACTAGAATGACGGTAAGCATCAGAACCAGGCCTCATGTGGAGCACAATTAGCCACAAACGACAGCATAGTCAAGGTTGTAAGAATATTTACCTTTGACATGCCAGCACTTTGGAGATAAGAAATCGATGGATTTTGCTTTGTCAAGGCAGATGTTTGAGTCATTCCATGCTTCAAGCTTTGTGTATATTGATGCCAAATCTAACCATGCTTCCATCTCTAACTTATGCAGGGATTTAACCTGTGTAGGCCAAGTGGATATTAAAGAAAGTAGACACATGCTATCATCATTTGAGTTTCGGTAAGAAATGTAAGTGGTCGTACCTTATCATAAGGGGTCAATTTCCAGATTTCCTTCTTTGCTTGAATGATTGCAAGCAAAATCCTAAAAGATTCTACAGCAGACTTGAATTGTCCACGGGAGGACTGAATTAGTGCTTTTAGCCTCAAAATACCCATTTGATCCTCTTGCTCAGCCTCATCTAGTGCAATATCAGCTACTGATTCAGCTTCTTCCAAATTCTGCTGTGCAGATAACACTAGAATCAACAGCTTCCAGGTACTCACTGAACTTCCTGTCACCATTTCGAGACATTCCGCTGCACTTTCAATGGCTGCATTCAGTTTGCGCTGCATTGCATTTTCCCAAGCAAGGCTGTACAGTATTTCAGGATTATACTTCGACGTTGCCGCAGCATCCTGCAACAGCCTCAGTGCATCATCTTGCAATCTCATTTTTTCTGTGTGAGAAGTGGACGACCTAGCAAAAGGTCCATAACAAACACCAAGGAAATGATTCACAGCACTGATGAAATGCATATCATGACTTCTGAATGACTCCCTGGCTTTATTTGCAAATTTTATTCCTTCAGAAGCATGCTTTGGGTTCTTACAACATAGTTTGGCTCCTAGAAGAAGAGATGGAATATGAGGTTTCCCCTTCCTTTGTAACACACGGAAACCATTCCTTATGATGTTTAAGGCACTATCATCCATGCCAGCTGCACTGTAGCAAAGCGCGAGAACGTACCATCTTTCTGATCTGCCATAGGTTCCGGGTAACAACATCTCTAGATGCCTGGCCAAGACTTCATAATGACCAGACAATGACAGTGCGTACATCAAATGGTTCACGAGATCAGGATCCCACTTTATTTCTTGGAAGGCTAGCTTTCTGATAAGTACAAACAGCAGCAAAATTGCTTCCTCGATGTTGTTCTCCGGGGTTGCCAAGTTCTGTTGCTGACTGAACTCTTGAGGAGACTTCACTTCAATACCACAGTACAGTAGAGTCACCGCTAAGTCTTTTTGTAAGTTGGCGGACCTTTGAGAATCCAAATTCCAGGGCCTTGCAAGAGCTCTCCGATATGCAGTTATGGCCTCCTCAAAACAACCACTTTTCATCCATAGGTTAGGAAGATATTCGAGAGCCGAGTGGAACATGTCTATCAACTTACAGTCTTCGGAAGTACCTTCAGGAACACCATTCGGCCATGCAGACTCTACAATATCTATGATGGTTCTGCATTCTTCTGCAGCATCTGTCATGTAAAGGCAACATTAAATCAAAGAGAAACTCAGATTGGATGTTGCAGAGATTTTAACTGAGGCATATGCATATAACTTGTATGATGGACAAAGAAATATAATATGGCCTTATCCAATGCAATTACATAGGTTTCTGTTTCTGTTTAATCCTATGAAATACTAGGAAACAAAGCCCTCATACATTACACTTTTATTTTGGCAAAGCTTCTAAAACTACTACGGCAATTTCAGATGGTGATGCTAAAGTACAATGCAAGAAATCACATAGATAAGAACTTCAGTCAGTACCTGTCACTCTACCAAGTCTTTCCAAAGATCTCGCTTTAAGCAATATGGCTTCCAGAAGCAAACTTACAGAATGCATTGACATATGCACTAGCATTCCATTCACTTGTGAGGTTTTCCTTCTTGAAGAACGTGGAGAAACTTTAGGCTTGGCACTTTCAGTAACAGCACTGGTCATTCGTGGTTTGAGGCTTCTTATATCAATGCCCTGAAGGACTTGCAATGCCGCATCAAAGTTTCCTCTCTGATACTCCAGTCTACCCAGCAATGCCCGGGCCTCCTGTTACATAATCAGATAGATCCAACAGTGAGCAAATCAGCAATGTAATCATCTTCCTTGAAGAGAGAAGGATTCAGGCAAACCTCATAATTTAGCGAAAGAGTCTCTCTTAAGTCCGATTCCACTTCATTCACTTGGCTATCATCAGGCGTTGCTTCTCGTTTTCCTGGTCTCGAACAAGAACCACTTGCCGAGAAATCCCGTGTTGCGAGAGATTCCGGTGATCGGGGCATCTCTTCAAACTTCGATTGGTCCCCGCTGCACGTGCATAACATGATTGCAGCCATTTGCCCCCCGTGGGTAATTTTACTTAACCTGAATTAAAAAATGTAAGTTATCCTCTCTCTTAGGATCTTCCCTGAGGCCAATGGTATAGATCACAGAACCTGGCAAGAAAAAATGAATGATGCTCAGTACACATTGTAATAAGGTTGCACTAGTTGGGGAACTAATCACATGAGCAAGCATATAGCAAGTTAGCTACAAATGACAGTAACACATCAAGACAAACTAAATCTTGAAATATATGTGAAGCTAGGAAGAATTCCCTTTCCAGCTAAAATTATCAAATCATCTACGAAAAAGTTTCACTTCTCGGGTGTTTACAAATCAGACAACATTGGTAACAAGGACTGGATTAGTGTTAGCAACTTCTTGAAGCCTCATTCAGAGTTACAGACATAGAACAATTATACAGGACTGGATATACAAAACAAGTAATCAGCAGGGCAAATATTCAGTGAGCCAACAGGAAGGCATATGCATGCTTGAGGAAGACAGCTGCAAATGTGAGCTCCCAGGAAGACCACGAGTCCAAAACCTCGTGTCCTACAAATGTCAGCAAGGACGTAGCGTCACCGAATTCCTACTGGCAGCAACTGAGCAATGCCACCACCCATCACGCATTACATGCATTGGTTCCCTCATAATCCATAAAGTATCCCTGATTCGTAAAGTTCCTGCTTCAGGAAGAAGCAGCAAACGAAAAATAATTTCAGCAGTTCCTCCCACAATCCTGAGAAGAGCTGTATGGTGGTGCCAGGAAAGAAGCAGCTCACAGTGGAATTAAACCTGTATAAACACACACGCACATGAAAGTACCAACTGAAACCCAATGACATTCTCCTTATGCCCTCCTTGGCTGAAGCAACGAACTCTCACATTATACCAGTGTAACACATGAGCACAACATGTAGTGAGTTAGCTACAAATGAAAGCAACACACAAAGACAATCCAAATCTTGGAATCTACATGAAGCAAGGCTTAGCCATTCCCTTTCCATCTCAAACTATCAAATCATTCTCCGAACAATCTTTTCTTCTTGGGTAAACACGGCGAATCAGAAAACATAAGCAACTACATGGTTTAGTGCTAGCAACTTCCTGAAGCTAGCAGTAAGGCCTGTTCAGAGTTACAGACATAGAACAATTCTACCGAACTGGATCTACCAAACATGCAATCAACAGGGCAAATATTGAGTAAACCAACAGGAAGCCCCACAAATATTTCAGGAAGACAGTTGCAAATGTGAGCTCCCAGAAAGACCACTAGTCTAGAACCTAATCTCCTACAAATGCCACTACCATTTTCAGCTAGAACGCAGCGACACCGAAATTCTACTAGCAGCAACTGAACAATGCCACCACCCATTACGCACTGCATACAACTGGTGCTCTCATAATCCACAAAGTACACCTTATAATGTTCCTGCTTCGGGAAGGGACGGCAAACGAAAGCAGAAATTCAGCAATCGCTCCCACATTCCCGAGAACGAGAAGTGTAGGTAAAATTGATTTCTCGAACCTCACTGCTACGATAAGAATACAACTAACGCGGTGGTTTCTGCCAGCAAAGCGGCAGCAACCCAGAGTGAAATTAAACCTGTATAAACACGCAGACACACACGCACGCCAAATTACCAACTGAAACCCCATACGCCCTCCTTGATTGAATCAACCAACTCTCACATTCATCCAACCGATTCACATTCTACGCAACGGAGCAGAGCTTCACCCGAGAATTCCACCCCGAGAAACCAACACAAGGCGCCGATCCTGCTTCCATTCCCCCACCCCGCAAAACTGACGAACCGCAACAGACACAGCCGCAAGCCCGTAACCAACCTCAACGACGCCCACGGAACGGAGGCGGCGCACCGTCAAGCAGGTGGCGCGCAGCAGGGGAGCGAAGGCACGGAGGAAAATAATTGGGAAGGAGGAGGGAGGAAGCAGCCCGTACCGTGAAGCGCGCGCGCGTTGCGGCGAGGAGGATCGTCGTGCGCGGTGCGACCCACGGAAGAGGAGGCGGCGGCGGCCGAGAGCGCAGAGGAATCCGCGGGGAGCAGAGCAGGTAGATTGGAGAATGATGGCGATGCGAGGAGGATCTCTCTCTGCGCGCGCCGCGCCGCGCTGCACACCCAGAGGAGAGGGGAGGTGAGCTCTCGCTTCTCTTGTGTCGTTGGAAGGCAGGAGAAGGGAGGGGTCCGCCCGCCCTTTTTACCATTTTACCCCCGTGCCTTGTCCTCTGTACCTTCCCTACACGTCAGCCCGCCCGGCCCGGTGCGTCATACCCGAGGTCCAAACTGACTGACTGCCCGAGGTAAATCTAGGCGAAAGCTGTGTGAATTTATCTCGGCCTCGTCGATGGAAATGGTAAACTAATCATCATCATCAGATTAGCAAAATGAGCGTGCCCAGCAAACTAATCATCCTCAAATTAGCAAACGAGCATCTTAATTTAATTAGAGCAACCCCAACGGGAGACCCATTTTATGCGTTTGGTCATTCGGACATAAAAATTGACCCAACGGGGCAACCCAAACGGACAGAGCGTCCGCCTGCAATCCGCATGCTGTCCGTCCCAACTCAATCTGGGCCCAAATTTGAGGCACAAATGGGTCCACGACGGACAAAAGCGAACGCTCGCGTCGCTCGCTCTGGTCCGCTCCTGTCCTCTCGTGTCCGGTCTGGTCCCACCTTTCAGCGACCCAGCTGCAACTACCGTGACTAGCACGCCGGCGCAAGCTGCGGCTGCGACGCGGGAGGAAGGCTGCGGTTGCGGCGGGGCGGGCGGCTGGCGGTGCAGGCGTGTCTGGAGGAGGCAGCGGCTGGCGGTGCAGGCGTGTCTGGAGGAGGCAGCGGCTGCGGCAGGGCGGCCGACCGGCCGCTCGCCGCATTTAGAGAAGGCAGCGGCTGCGCCGGGGCGGGCGGCAGGGAGTGCAGGCCGCATTTGGACGAGGCAGCGGCTACAGCGGGGTAGGCGGCCGGTAGTGCCGACAGTGCAGGTCGCGGCGGCACGGAAGGAACGCGGCGACGACGGAGGAACACAATGGCACGGGAAGAAAGCTCCACACCGGCAGCCTCGCGACGGCTATGGAGGAACACGACAGCGCGGGCAGAACGAGTGCGCACGGGGAGGCGAGCTCGAGCTCTGCTGCGAAGACGGACGTGCTTGCGAGCGGGACAGGATGGATTTTTCGGCATCGTGCGTTGGGTACATCTACGGGCTGAGAGTGTGCACCTCATATCCCCGCTAGGCGGACAGACGATCTAAACGGACAAAAAACGGGCATATAATCTGTGTCCGTTTGGGTCACCCGTTCCGTTGGAGTTGCTCTTAATGCCCAGGCTGGACACAAAATGAAGATCGACAGCAGTACTACTACTAGTACCTTCAGGTAGTTAATGAATGGGATCATAGGACGGACGTATTAAATGGCCTCCTTTCCGCGCTGCCATGGGAAAGGAAGGGAAGGACCCGGAAGAGCAGAGCAGAGCAGGCGTGGCGTGCCTGCTGTGCTGCGCTTTGTTGACAAAGGAAGCCGGCGAAGCTGAGCGTGGCAGTGATCGCTGCCATGATTCAGCGGCTCCAACTCCGATGACTACATTGCTAGGCCTTGACATTTTCGACCCCTTCCACATCTGCCTCCCCTCCCTGCTAGCTGCCACTCGCCTCGCCACAACCAACCCAACCCAGCCAGCCAGCGGTACTACTACTGCTACCGCTAGTACAGAGTGTTACTATAGACAGACAGCGAAAGTGACAGCGAGTGAGGAGATGATGACGACGGCTTCTACTGGCCTCGATCGGCCCTCGCACCACTGCAGCTGCAATCTTGTCACGTTCCTTCTCTGAGACTCTCGGCGTGTTCTTTAGCCTGTGGTAATAATAATGGCCACCCTGCGGATCATGTAAAACACCCTTCTCTGAGAGTTACTGGTCGACATGGGACGCATGCCGCATTGCAAAACACATGCAAGTATGCTGGTGTACCAAGGAGGGAATCGTGGTTGGAAGAATCCTATGTAAGCCCGAGAAACATGTGTCCTCATCTCTTGGCCTGGCTGGCTGGCTGGCTGGCTGCCTGGTGAGGAAGTAGAATCTTTCTTGTTAGGAGCAGTGTCTTGCCTTGTCATTTAGGGCGATCTTCGGCGCCGCGGTACATTACATAATAAATGGCGAGAACTGGGCACTGGTGGTTTACGGGTTGGTGGTTCTGTTAGACTATGTATAGCTTATGTATCTATGTACGTATATGGTACATATTGTAACACAACCATTATATATAATGAGATAAGCCACCCCTAGAGGGTTGTGCTGGTTCCCCAAAACTTATTGTCTTACATGGTATCACGCTAGGTTACGACCGCTTCCGCTTCTAAACCCTAATACCCGCACCGCCGCCGCAGCCGCCGCCGCCTTCACCGCCGCCGCCGCGCCACCGATCGCGCCACCGCCATGTCGAGCGCCGCCACCACCGGTTCCACTGTTGCGGGCTTTCTCCCGGCCTCTCTTGCGGCTCTGCTCAACCTCCCGCTCGATGCCGTCTCTGTTCCGGCTCCGATCGGGACAAGGAGCATCGGCTCCGTCTTTTCCACGCCGCCGGCGCCCTCGCTTGGGCGTGACCTCGTGGTCCACACCGCGGCGCCGCCGTCCGCTGCGGACTCCGCAGACGTCGTCCCGCCGCTCCTGCCGCAAGCGGATCACACTGCCCCGCTGGCGGGGTTGGCGGCGTCCGCCCCGGCCGCGGGCCTTGCGGCGTCCGCACCGGCCGCGAGCTTTACGGCGCCCGCCCTGGCTGCGGTCCCGCCTCCTCCCGCATCGGCTTCGGTGCCTCCGGCTGCCTCCATGGTGTTTGCACCCCAGGCAGCCTCCTCGATGGGATTGTCTTCGCCGCCGCCGTTTCACTTCGGTCATCTCATCACCATCAAGCTCTCCGCCGACAACTACATCTTCTGGCGTGCGCAGGTTCTCCCGCTCTTGGGGAGTCACTATCTGCTAGGCTACGTCGACGGATCGCTTCCCTGCCCACCCGCGCTGGTAGACAGCGTGCACGGTCCGGTTTACAATCCGGCCCATCGCGTCTGGACGGGGCAGGACCAGGCGAACCTCTCCTCCATCCAGGGGTCGCTCTCGCCGGCAGTTGCCGGCCTTGTTGTCTTCGCGAAGACGTCTCATGAGGCCTGGACCATCCTTGAGCGCACCTTTGCAGCGCAGTCCCAGGCTCGTGTCTCTGCACTCCGTCGTCAGCTTGGAGAGTGTCAGAAGCTTGACTCCACTGCCACTGAGTTCTACAACAAGGTCAAGGGCCTCGCCGACACATTGGCCTCCATTGGACAGCCCCTCACCGACTCCGAGTTCAACTCGTTTATTGTCAATGGTCTTGATGAGGAGTATGATGCCTTAGTCGAGATCATCAACAAGCGGGGCAACTCGACACCCATGCTGGCACACGAGGTTTTCTCTCGGCTCCTTCTCACTGAGAAACGGGTCGAGACTCGCCGCGCCAGGGGCACTGGCTCCCTCTCGGCCAACGCCGCCACCAAGGGTGGCCTCTCTTCTTCATCACCCCGGTCTCCCTTGGGGCTGCCACCGTCGCCCGCCTCGGCCCCCCCACCTACTGCGACCTTACCGGGGGCTGGCGGTCCACGTGTGTGTCAGCTTTGTGGCCGCGATGGGCACTGGGCCTCCAAGTGTCATAAGCGCTTCCAGCGAAGCTTCCTTGGTCTTGGCAATGACGGCAAAGATACACGCAACAATGCCCGTCAGGTCGCCATGGCTGATCGTCCCGCGCCGCAGAAGCAACAGGGACACACTCAGTCCTACTCCATCGATCCACACTGGTACATGGACTCTGGGGCGACAGAGCATCTAACCAGCGAGATGGGGAAGCTTCACACTCGTGAACCCTATCATAGCTCCGACAAGATCCACACCGCCAATGGAGCAGGTATGCACATCTCTCATATTGGTCAAGCATCTCTTCTCACTAGACATGCCAATAGGAGTCTTCAGCTTCGCAATGTTCTTCGAGTTCCATCTGTGACCCGTAATCTTCTTTCAGTTCCTAAACTCACACGTGATAATAATGTGCTTTGTGAATTTCACCCTTTTGATCTTTTTATTAAGGATCGGGGCACGAGGGACATTCTTCTTAGTGGGCGGTTGTGCCAGGGCCTCTACCGTCTGGAGCATCCTGGTGTCGCTCGTGTTTTCAGTGGAGTTCGGGTCTCTCCGTCACAGTGGCATGCTCGTCTTGGTCACCCGGCCACACCTATTGTCCGTCATATTTTGCATCGTCATGAGCTTCCTAGTTTGTCTAGTCATAAAGATGTAGCAGTGTGTGATGCTTGTCAGCAGGGGAAGAGTCATCAACTTCCTTTTTCGGAGTCCAGTCGTGAGGTGAAACATCCTTTAGAACTTGTGTTTTCAGATGTATGGGGTCCTGCTCAGACTTCTGTCAGTGGTCATAATTACTATATCAGTTTCGTTGATGCTTATAGTCGCTTTACCTGGCTTTACCTTATTAAACGCAAATCTGATGTGTTTGATATTTTTGTTCAGTTTCAAAAACATGTTGAACGTCTTCTCAAGCACAAAATTGTTCATGTCCAGTCAGACTGGGGGGGCGAGTATCGCAACCTCAACTCTTTCTTTCAGTCGCTTGGGATAGCTCATCGTTTAGCATGTCCACATACACATCAGCAGAATGGTTCAGTCGAACATAAGCATCGTCATATTGTTGAAGCTGGTCTTACTCTTTTGGCCCATGCATCTGTTCCGTTTCGGTTTTGGAGTGATGCTTTCACCACTGCATGCTTTCTCATCAACCGTACTCCTACTCGTGTTTTAAACATGAAGACTCCCATTGAGGTTCTCCTTAATGAACAACCTGATTATACCTTTCTCAAGGTATTTGGGTGTGCTTGCTGGCCGCATCTTCGTCCATATAACAAGCGCAAGCTTGAGTTTCGTTCTAAGAAGTGTGTTTTTCTTGGCTATAGCTCTCTTCATAAAGGTTACAAATGTCTTCATGTTCCCACTAATCGTGTCTATATATCTCGGGACGTCGTGTTTGATGAGCATGTTTTTCCCTTTGCCAACCTTCCTGTGTCCACTATCGAACCACCATCCCTGCATTCATCCTCTGTTGCTTCTGACCAATTTGATGATGTTGCATACTCTCCTTTGCTGTTACCTAACCATGGTGCAAGAACCGGACGTGGAGCTCGTTTAGAGCTGTTGGAGGATTCACCATCATCATCGTCGTCTTCTGGTGGGCACGTCGATCGCCCTATGTTGCATGGCATCGATTCGCATGCCCATGCATGGTCACCCGACGAGCCCGTCGCGCCGAGCATCTCCACTGCTCGGTCCGTTTCGCCAGCGGCCGCCGAGTCGCCCGCGGCTCGGCCCGTCACGCCGTCTTCGCCTGCGGCTCGGCCCGTCACGCCGTCTTCGCCCGCGGCTCGGGTCCTCACGTCGCCTTCATCAGCGGATCGGCCCGCGACACCGGGCGCGCCACGGCCCACTATGCCGAGCTCGCCATCGGCCCGGTCTGTGATGCCGGAGTCGCCAGCTGCTTCGTCTGCTCTGCCGGTTTCGCCGGTGGGTCGGCCTTCTTCGCCAACCGAGTCCGAGGCTACCGTGACTGGCTCCTCGTCACCGGCTGACTCGTCAACGTCGCCGTCCTCCAGCCCGTTGCAGGCTGCTCCGTCAACCTCGGTGGTTCCTGTGTCCCGACCACATACACGCAGTCGCAGTGGCATTTTCAAACCTAAGGAACGTAAGGATGGTACGGTTGCTTGGTTGGCTGCTTGTTTGGCTGCTGCTGTTCCGGATCCATCTTCTGAGCCTCGCTCATATCAGGCTGCCCTGCGCATTCCACATTGGCGAGAGGCTATGGAGCAGGAGTTTCATGCTCTTCTTCGTAACAAGACATGGACTCTCGTTCCTCCACCACCACGGGTAAATGTTATTGACTCAAAATGGGTATTCAAAGTGAAGAAGCATTCGGATGGATCTATTGAGCGTTACAAAGCGCGACTTGTTGCTCGCGGTTTTCGGCAGCGTCATGGTCTTGACTATGAGGACACCTTCAGTCCTGTCGTCAAGCCTACCACTATTCGGCTTCTTCTCTCCATTGCTGTTTCTCGTGGTTGGTCACTTCGTCAACTTGATGTGCAGAATGCTTTTCTACATGGATTTTTGGAGGAAGAGGTTTATATGAAACAGCCGCCTGGTTTCTCTGATCCTGATCGTCCTGACTATATCTGTCGTCTTTCCAAAGCACTATATGGTTTGAAGCAAGCTCCTCGTGCCTGGCATGCCCGCCTTGCCTCTGCCCTTCGTGCTCATGGGTTTGTGCCGTCTACTGCTGACACTTCGTTATTTCTTCTACAGAAGCCAGAAGTCACTATGTATTTTTTGGTATATGTCGATGATATTATCCTTATCAGCTCTTCTCAGTATGCTGCTGATGCTCTTGTCTGCTCTCTTGGTGCTGATTTTGCGGTCAAAGATCTTGGGAAGCTTCACTACTTTCTTGGAGTTGAGGTCACTTCTCGTGCTACTGGTCTTGTCCTTACGCAGAAGAAGTACTCCTTGGAGTTGTTACAGAGAGCTGGCATGCTGAAGTGCAAACCGACCACCACACCCATGTCGTCTACCGACAAGATAACAGCTGTTGATGGTGAACTTTTGTCTCCTGCGGATGCCACAGAGTACAGGAGCATTGTTGGTGGACTTCAGTACTTGACGATCACGAGACCAGATATCTCTTATGCTGTTAACAGGGTTTGTCAGTATCTTCAGGCTCCCAGAGATACTCATTGGGCTGCTGTTAAACGCATTCTTCGTTATGTTCAGTTCACCCTGACATTTGGTATGCATATTCGGCCGACTTCCTCTCGGGTCCTTTCGGCCTTCTCTGATGCAGATTGGGCTGGTAGCCCAGATGACAGGCGATCCACGGGGGGTTATGCAGTATTATTTGGCTCTAATTTGATCGCCTGGAGTGCTCGGAAACAGGCTACTGTGTCACGTAGCAGTACTGAAGCTGAGTACAAGGCTGTGGCTAATGCTACTGCAGAGATTATTTGGGTGCAGTCTTTGCTTCAGGAGTTGGGTTTGTCTCAACCACAACCTCCTATTCTTTGGTGTGATAACATCGGTGCTACATACCTTTCTGCAAATCCAGTATTTCATGCCCGAATGAAACACATTGAAGTTGACTATCACTTTGTACGGGAACGTGTATCACAGAAGCAACTCCAGATCAAGTTTATCTCATTTAAGGATCAACTTACAGACATCTTCACTAAGCCTTTACCGCTGCCACAGTTTGAGGCTTGTAGGCGCAATCTTACCCTTCTCAGTTCTTTAGAAAGTGGCTAAGATTGAGGGAGGGTGTTAGACTATGTATAGCTTCTGTACCTATGTACGTATGTGGTACATATTGTAACATAACCATTATATATAATGAAATAAGCCATCCCTAGAGGGTTGTGCTGGTTCCCCAAAACTTATTGTCTTACAGGTTCAAGGGCGATCGATTGATTGGGCGTCCTCTCGTAAGATTAGCGCGGCTGTACGAGCGGATATAGACGGCCATTTAAGCAGCTGCAGCACGGCGTACCGTGCACGGGTAGCAGCCAGGGCCAGGCTACTGCCACCATCACATCAACTCCTCCTCAAGGTACCACTCTAATTATTTTTTCTACAATTACACCCTACCATCACATCATCACATGCATTGTTGACCTGCTTTCTCCAGACACATGGTACCACTACCACACCAGTAGGCTGGCTGTAGGGTACCAGAAAAACCATTTGCCCTATTCACACCTGCCTGATACAAGAACATCGCCGGAGGAGACGCAGAGGGAAAAGTGACACCACCAGCAGCCAAGAGATGCAGAGGACAAGCAGAGAAAACAGCATCATAACCAAAACTGGAGGCCAAGAGTAGAGTAAGAGGACCATTAGGCTCTCAAGAGCTGTGCTGCGTTTGAACATGGATTCGGCAAAGCACTGCAGAAATTCTGACGCGAGAGCGCCATCAGAAGGGGATTGATTCCCCATAGGGACAGGACAATCCCTGTTCGCTTTGCTGCTCAGCTGACCTCGGAGCAGCCGTCTTGGTAAGTGGCGGTGGTGGTGGTGGAAAATGACTTGTCGTTTAAAGTTATAAATGGGCCAACCCAGCGCATCAATGTCTCTGCCAACAGTCGCCAATAAAACAATTCAAAAAACATTCTACGAGGAACTGGAATAGTTAGCAATGTCTTCTTCCTTTCCCTGGATGGTAGGCTAACAAAACTTGTGTAGCTCTGTAATTCTCCGAGCTCAGTCAGCTGAGCGATGCCTGGTATCAAATGCGAAAACAATGGTTTAATGAATCATTCGCCGGAGATTACAGATGTAACGCTTGCACGCTCCTTCTGAAGCACCATGAACTTAAGCTTCATATAAATAGTTACACGTTGGAGGAAAGGCTTTATTGGGCTTCGGTCCTGCACTCCTGCTATAGCCTCACCTTCTTTGCCTTTATCCGCTTTGCGGCCATGTAAGTCACAGCAGCAGAAAGAGTGTACCTGGTAATCACAAAAGATAAAAGTGGTCGCAAGACAGCCACCATCAACAGCATAATTAAGAAATATGAATGGGAATGTGCAAAATCGTCCGTGCACTAATGAACTTCTGAGCTGATCACATATTGCCGGTATAGACTGGGATACCTAAGGGATTTCAAGAATGCAACACCGGATGCTATTCTCTGATTTCTCCAACACATTCTTTTCCTATCCTAGATCCTAGTGCTTCAGTCAAAATGTTAGATCATGATAGAACATCCCATAATTCTGTAAGTTGGCACACAAGCATTATGCTATGGCTGCAAGTACCACGTGCAACAACTCCAAAGACGGTTACCAGATGCATGATACAAGTTAGATTCATCCAAGCAATAGGCAAGATACCAACTCATCATTCGAGTATTACTGTACTAGAGGCGCATAGCTTACTAATAATCTTTTCCCCCCTGTATGGATAAGCAATTAAGTCAGAGAAGAAAAGAAAACTGATTTTGCATGTTCAGCGCATATGTGCTTAGACAGACATCGACTATCATGGTATGGTACTGAACTTTCAAACTCAAGTCATCAGATAATAACAGCAATTTGATTTGTAGCTACAATAAACCTCAAAGCAATTGCGTATGTCGGATACAGCCAGAAACTGCCCTCGAATTTTCTATGAGAAGCACAACACTTCTAGGTTCTAGTGACAGCAGCCCAAAAGATATAACTGACGCAAAATGGTATAATACAATATCCCTGATTAGATGACTCTTGAAAATACTATTATATATTCTGTATACCCAACTGGAGACAAGGTTGATGAATTGGGGGCACTTACCATGTAAAGGTGTATTTCAGATGGTCATCTGGCATCACCGAGTGATGAATCAAAGCATTGGCATCTTTTGGAAGAGGATAAGGATTACTTGCAGAGATGTCTTCATTCATATCTTCTATATAGACAGTGTTCTCAGGGAGGCCACATGCACGTGCAATCATGGGGACATCCACGTAAAACCACTGGCCATTACTAGGTTCATTAGGTGGAACAAATATGCTGGGCTTCTCACTTCCTCGGATTACTCCAATAACTCTTACAGGAGGCTTTACAGGTTTTTCAATCTGTACAAAGTAAGATGCATCAATTTTGTGTCTGCCAAGTAAAGGGTATAGTTACATCGTATAAGATAATGATGATACAAATAAATGAAATTCCTAAATATATAAAATAAGATGCTCCCTCCGATCCAAAATAAGTGTCGCAGTTTTGAACTAAGGTTAGTTCAACCTTAGTTCAAAATGCGGCACTTATTATGGATCGGAAGGAGTAATGAATATGTTATGACCGGCATATTAGGGGCTTAGCCCAGTTAGTTGTGGCCCAGTTTATCTTATCGTTATTAGGGGCTTAGCCCAATTATCTTATTAGGAGGATTATATAAACTCGTGTAAGGATCCGTTTTGGGATTAAGCAAGAAACAATCATATTTGCTCGGCTTCCTTAGGGAGCCGGGAGACCTAACCCTAGCCGCCGCCCCTGCTCTCTCTCTCTCGCGCGCGCCCCAGTGCCGGCGACCACGCCATCCCTCCTTCCATCCCTACAACCCGAGACCACGCCCTGGTAGGGATCCGGTTCCTACCAATTTGGTATCAGATAGCTTCGGTGCGATCATGTCCTCACCGCCCCCCAACCCGACCCTCCTGCTGCCAACCGTGACGACCGCCCCGATGGCCAGCGCCCCGCTCTTGCCGGTGCCGGTCACCTCCGCCGCGACCGTCCCCGTCGTCTTCACCCCAGAGGAGATGACGGTTGCCATCCGGGATCTCACCCAGGCGGTCACGAGCACCTACACGTTCCTCGCGAGATCCTATGGGCCGCAGCCGCCTGTGCCCTTCGCCACCGCCCCGCCGCCGCCGCAGCCACCGTGGCAGCCGCCATCCTCGGCGACCCCCGTCGCCGCCGCCATGCAGCAGCTGCCGTGGCAGCCGCCACCAGCGACGAACCCCGGCGCCTCCACCATGCAGCCGGGGCAACAACTGCAGCCACCACCACCGTCGACCGCGGCCCTGGGCATCCCGACGACGGGCCCGGGGGTGCCCATCCACCAGGTCCGATTTCCCCTGTCGTCTTCGTTACCGGCCTGGCTCGCTGGGTCCCTTGAGCCGGTCTACACGACGGCCTCGGTCGGGCCGCACGTGCTGCCCCCGCCGGCGACGCACCCGGCCATGCAGTTTGGCGGGTCCTCGGGCTACGCCAAGCCCTTCGCCAGCGTCGACGAGCCCCTGTTCCAGGGCGGCACCCTAATGCCCGCCTTCTCGGCCCTGTCATCCTCGCTGCTCCGTGCCGACGAGGCGCACCCGCCCGTTGCCCACGTCCAGACGCCGCCGAGATTCTCCAAGTTGGAGTTCGCGACCTACGACGGCACCGTCGACCCCTTGAATTGGCTCAACCAATGCGACCAATTTTTCAGGGGACAGCGCACGCTCGTGTTCGACCGCACCTGGATCGCCTCGTATCATCTCCGAGGAGCCGCGCAGACGTGGTACTACGCCCTCGAACAGGACGAAGGCGGCATGCTACCATGGGAGCGCTTCCGCGAATTGTGCCTCTTGCGCTTCGGTCCGCCTATACGCGGGAGCCGTCTTCCGTTCCTCACCTCGGTGCAAGACTTCGCCGACCGCTTCCAGGCACTGGCGTGCCACACCCCCGGCGTTTCGGCTCGTCAGCGGGCTGAGCTCTTCGTCGGCGGCCTACCGGACCACATCTGCGTGGACGTGGAGATGCGCGGGCCACAGAACCTCCAAACGGCCATGTACTACGCCCGCGCGTTCGAGCATCGCGCGGTGGCCATCCAGCAGGCGCCACCGCCCCGGGCCGCTGGGCCGCCACCCTAGCCGGAAGTTCCCGCGCAGGGTCGGCCTGTCCAGACTTCCGCGGCGCCCCTCGTCGCGGCTGCGGCACGCCCGTTCCGCAGGCTCACCCCGTCCGAGCAACTCGAGCGTCGCCGCCAAGGGTTGTGCTTCAACTGCGACGAGCCCTACGTACCGGACCACGTCTGCCCACGACTCTTCTACCTGGAGGCTGCAGACTACATTGAGGAGGACCCCGCCGCCGCCGGGCTCGGCGACCAGCCCGCCCCAGTTGACGCGGAGGTGTTTGGCAACCGTTGATCTTCCCCGCCTTCCAGCTCGAGGACGAACTGTTTGTGCAGGCGGGGAGAGATGTTATGACCGGCATATTAGGAGCTTAGCCCAGTTAGTTGTGGCCCAGTTTATCTTATCGTTATTAGGGGCTTAGCCCAATTATCTTATTAGGAGGATTATATAAACTCGTGTAAGGATCCATTTTGGGATTAAGCAAGAAGCAATCATATTTGCTCGGCTTCCTTAGGGAGCCGGGAGACCTAACCCTAGCCGCCGCCCCTGCTCTCTCTCTCTCTCGCGCACACAACGACGGCACCCCAGCGCCGGCGACCACGCCTTCCTCCACGCCATCCCTCCTTCCATCCCTACAACCTGAGACCACGCCCTGGTAGGGATCCGGTTCCTACCAGAATACCATGGTGGTTTTTATATGTGTACAAGTGTGGCAGCATGTATTGACTCAAAACTGACATAAGACCCAACCAGCTCACTTACATACTAAATATTCTAGCAACCATCAATAACTGCATTTGTGAGATTAAAAGCAGGTTAAGTTAACAATTATACATAGAAGTTATCCTTTAATGGACTGCAACAGTGTTATCATTTAGAGAGTTCAAGAACCATCGAACTCAGAAAATATCAACAATATGTAAAAAAACACATGATAGCCTGATCAGATGAGCAAACTATTGATATGCATACATTTGGTTGGGGCTGTAAATCACCTCTGGAGAAGATTCAGGCTTCTTAGACCAAAATTTCCACCAAGTACCTTTTTCATTTGTCTTTTTATCAGCCTCTTTCACATCTAAAGTTTCACCAAGGTCCTGCTGATCCTGCATGCTTTTATCACGCCAAGCACGAGGAATCCACCCTCTGTTCACAAGGATGGGTGACTGCAAACTGACAAAACATTTCTTAGAAACAAAAAGTTTTAGATAAAAGGGGAAGTGGTGAGACATTAGGGTTTATTTCTATGGTCAACACATTCAGCATAACATCAATTAATTCTTATTTGTTGTGATCGTGATTTGCGGGAGACAAAGCCTAACCAGTCTCAGGTAATGAGATTGCAGCTTGATCGCTCAAAACTCTGCAGGCACTGAACCTAGCATGGATATAGGTAGATATATTTGGCAGAAGCGAACGCCCAAGTGAAGGCTCCTTTAGTATCTTGAAGTACAGTTTAACAACTACGGTTGGTCCTTTAATAGACTTGTATATAGCTTTCTTATTAATAATTAGTAAATGGGTTGTCCACAATATGTGGAAGTATAGGAATTTCCATACAGAATTGCTTTCGTTTTCTAGTCTTTTACTCCCTCCGTCCGGAAATACTTGTCGGAGAAATGGATGTACCTAGATGTATTTTAGTTATAGATACATCCATTTTCATCCATTTCCGCGACAAGTAATTCCGGACGGAGGGAGTACTTTTTTACTTTCCTTTTGAAACTAGAGGTCCTTTCCTCATGGATTACTAATTAAGTGACAAAAACTTGTTCAGGAGAACAGCTAAGAGGAGTTACAAGACAAAGATCTAATGCTTCACTTCTAGGCACAAAAAACTCCAAATATGCAGAACCCAATATGTACATAGCGGTTAATTTCACTATTTAGTTCATGCTTTCTCTGCTGATTTTATCTTTTCCCAAAGATAACATGTGCAAGGGTACAAAAAGAAGTCAATTTAGAACAAAGAAGCATGAAAACTACTGACAACTAGAGTTCAGGTTGTGTTTTTATTCCTTGATGAGTTTGATACCTTGTATTGTGAAAGGATATGATAGGCGTAATGGTAATCAGATTCTAAACCTGACTATGGTAAAACTGGAAATGGCTTTTTGTCCAAGTGGAAGTGTAGAACTGAATTAAGACGTCAGCTCAAAGGAAATGGACAATGTGAACTGTGAAGAAACTAGAGTTTCATTTGCAACAGGACAATGCTGCTTCAAAAAATAATTTACCTGCCAGGCTCAGTCGGCCGAGGTATCAACGGAGTGATCACATAATACCCATTTTCAGTCACACCGGAGATGCTCCGGGAGCGAGGCCCGAGGAAGACCGACTTCTCCGTGTCGAAATCGCCCTCACACACGATCTTCCGGAACTCCAGCACAGCCGGATCACTCGAGACAGCAGAGGAGACGGTCTCGTTCCACGCCACGGGCTCCATCTCCAGCCTCCGCGTCCTGTACTCCAGCATCTCTAGCTGAGATGGCGCAGGAAACAGCACAGAGTGAGGATTTCCAGGGTTAATCGTGAACCATACGGCCAGCCTAAGGAGGGGGTGCGTGAGTGGGGATGTGACCTTCTCCTGCCGCCGGAAGAGCTGCCATGTGCCGAGGCCGAAGGTGATGGCGCCGGGGGCGAAGAGGAAGAGCTTCGACCACGCGCCCGCCTCCTTCCCTGCTCCTGCGCGAGGAAACAAATCTGGTTAGAATGTGGCGGCGGCGGCGGCGGCGGCGGCTTGACTTCGAATATGCTCTGCGAGACATTTCGCGAGGCGGTAAGGGCGAAGACCTGGGGGCAGCGGGGCGGCGGCGGGCGGAGGTGGTGGCTGGGGCGCGTGGGAAGTGGAGGGCCGGGAGGGGAGGAGGCGGTGGCCGCCGCTGCCTCGCAGCCGGAGGCCGAGGGTTTTGGAGAGCGACGCCGCCATGTTTGGCTCTAGGAACGATTGTGGGGAACCGAGGAGAGGACTCGCCCGTCTGGGCTTCCGATTCAGAACTCGGGATGACCCGAGGCGACAACTTTCCTTTTCCTTTTCATTAGTTCAAAAAGAAATTTCCTTTTCCTTCGATTTCTTTTGAGGTGATTTTCCTTCGAATTTGGAAGACGTGTGATTCATATAGTTTTGACAGATGCCCAGATTTGGCCAAGTGGTCAGCTTGGTAAGCTATCAACAAAACAAAAAAAATTGCAATCAAAGATGCCCATATTTAGATTTGAATGTTAATTAAAAATCAAATCCCCATAGCAGCGAAAAGAAACTATATATAATAATATATAAAAAGGAAGCACATTTGAATGATGGGAAAATGTCAGCACTGTGTCACGTATTAAAAACATGTTTTGTGGCAAAAAAAAAGTGTTACAACATGTTTTCTTTAAATATGTTAATACATGTTTATAGTGCTGAGAAAAGCGAGCACAAAAAATTGGGTTTTCACAGCACAAAATGTTTCTTTCAAAAAAAACTGCAAGCATGCAAGGACTCCAAATTTATATACTGCCTGTATGATGTTTCAAATTTTTCTGACACTTAAATGTATTTATCTTGAATTTAGAGAAATTTAAGGAACCCAACCCATGTTAGGTGCAATAAGTGCCTATCGTTCAATCGCCCGCAGAATTCAACATTTCATCAGATTGACCGACAAATGCACAAAACCATGCAGAGATCCAAATTCACCAAGCAAGTATGCAGCATCTAAAGACTTCTGTAAGTTGTAGGCTTTTTGTAGCAGCCTAACAGAGCACACGCGTCCAAATGCCAGATGCAGTCAACCAACAGATTGCTAAAACAGGTTACACAATTATCAATTATGAACACATAACCTTTCTGATTAAGACCTCTCACATAATTTACAGCCCCAATGCTAAGTACCATGCAAAAAACAGAGAGAGAATCTGCAGCACTTCAAAGGCAACAAATCTGGATCAGTTCTTCTTCTTTGAGTGCTTCACCAGCCAGTCAATGACAGAATCAATGTTGGTCGAGTTCTTGCATGATATCATGAAGCAGGCCACTTCTCGATCAGTCATTGCCTTCAGACCCCTGAAACGCAGCATATGGTTCGTCAAATAGGGTATCGATTGATGAGTAATTTGGATCTGTTCATAGTAGCTTCTGTGTGTACTTACATCAATTCTGTGAAACTTTGCTTAGGGAAAGCTTCAGGCTTGTCGATTTTGTTGCCAATGACTAGTAATGGGATACCGGTCAAAGATGGCTTGCTCAGAAGGTCATGGAGCTCACTTTTGGCAATAGCCATGTTCTCCCGATCTGCAGCATCAACAACATACCTGCAGATGCAATTGTTTAAAAAATCATCAGCAATACAGATTTTTTTTTCTTATAGTTTGTTAAAGCCTCCAACAGAAAATACTGATCAAGCGTACATAAAAAACCCTAAACCCGATCCAGTTGTTATGCAGCTGGCTATAATAATATATATATACATACGTCAAGTGGGAATGAATCAGAATAGTAGACCTGGCGAATAGATATACTAGGCGAATAGAATAATCAGGAAAAACAAACAAGGAATCCTAGATCCAGTCTAAGTGAAAGGACCAATTAGTAATCACAGTCACAAGTCAAACTCACACTTATCCTTGCCATAAAGAGAATTATGACAACGAAAGTAGAGTACAAGATTCTTATAGTAAGTGCTTAGACTAGATAATTGAGGAAAAACGAATTTACACTGATACCATAACATCTGTGCCCCAAGGTACCAAACTAATCAGGATACACTTTATTGGGAGTGAATGCCAATACAGTGACAATATAAAATTATTCAAGTTCTAGGATGTCTACCAGTTCAATTCACCAAATATATTAGTAGATAAATTTAATATACTAATTCAGCAGTGCATTTATCTGTATTGACGTACGTTACCCGGATCCGGCAGGAAACTGGCGTATCAGGGGTTAGATACGCCCGGATACGAGAATTTGTCTGGACACCCGCCGAAACGTATCACATACGTATCCCCGGATTTTTCTTTTCCAAATCCAAAAATTAAACTAAATCGGACATTGGTGGGATACCCCAGAATACTTGTCGGACACGAAAAAACCGGGAAAACCCTAATCCATGTGTCCATCCATACCTGCGATCCCCTCTCCCGGTCTCCCCTTTTCTCGTTTCATCCCTCCCGGCCTGGGCTTCGAGCCACCGACGCTCCCTCCCCTTGTTAGGGCACCGCCGCTCACCGCACAGGAGAAGGAGATACCCAGCCACCAGCCCACCACACCAGAGAAGGAGAGACCCAGCCAGCATTGCTCCGTCATTCCCATTCCTAGATCTGAGCGCCACCACAGCAACCTCCCTGCCCGGATTAGAGCACCACCATCCGGCGACTGCGTCTGAGCGCAGCCGCCATGATCCCTTCCCGCATCTTAGCGCCTCCACCCCTGCTCCCTCCCCCTGACCTGAGCAACACCTGTACGAGGAAGGAAGAGGACAGCATCCACTGCTCCCTCCCCCTATGGCACCGCACTTGAGAAGGGAAGACTAGCAGCCACTACTCCGGCACTGCACCTCACCAAATCTGAACGACATTTTCTTAGCCATGGTGAGTATGAGATTTTATCCTATGTGCCCTTGCTTGTAAAAATTATTTTCTCATTGTCTACTGTTGCATGTGCCTCGCACTATTTTAGGATGTGCTGGCAAATGATCTAAGCAACAGGCCTTTGTGGAATCATGTAGGCATTATGGAGGCAGATGCATGGGGTGGAGGGAATGTCCGATTCAGATGTACTGTAAGCATTGTACACAAGAATACAGAGGAAGCTACAACAGAGTTCAAGCACATTTGCTCAAGATATCCGAGAAGGGGATCAGATTGTGCCCAAATGTGACTGATCCTACTCTTCGGCAGCTTCAAATTAAAGTTGCAGTGGCTGGAGAAAACTAGGATCATATTTATGGTGCATTTTCCATCTTCCTATCATATTATTAGTATTCCTAAACTGACATATATATTCATATAATAATTATTTCCTATATATTATTGTTATTATTATTTTATATATATACAAACATATCCCCATATCTGTGTTTTTGAAAAATTGACATATTGTGCTATCTGTACCCTTATCACTGTATCTGGACAATATAGGTGTTAACCAATGCATATAATTAAGCATACAACAAAACGAACAAAATGTGAAAAAGATAAAGACATGTGCAACAACCAACAGCAAAGAATCTTGTCAGGTGAGTAAAAGAGCAGTGCTTTTCTTTATGAAAATTCATAAAAATAGACAGTACAGAAACATACACAATTGCAGAAACAGCACGGCAGTATCTCTCCCACATGCTCCGGAATCTTGGCTGGCCTCCAAGATCCCACAATTTTATTGTGACATTTCCTTTGGTTACCTTTCTCATATTGAATCCTACTGTGGGAATCATATCTTCGCTAAAACCTCCTGTCTGCAGAATAGGCCGTCGATGGTAAATCAGCACAACTCCAGGAAATGAATAGTGACAAGAAAGCATGAAACTTACAGCAATAACATTCACAAGCGAAGTTTTCCCAGCATTTTGGAGCCCAATCAATGAAAGCTCCATTTCTTGCTTGAAAAAGAGGCTGTAGACGCACAAAAAAAAGGGTAAATACTTGAATCAAGCTCCAATGAAGAAAATATGAGTAACTAATTACGTCTGTGCATTTATTTTCTTGGCACACAAGTCAAAACTGTGCTCCACCACTTAATGATGGCATGTGCAAGAGATCCTTTAACCCAAGCCCCTAGTTTATATATGTGTAAGAAGCAAAGCCTACCTGGCAGGTAGGTAGAAATGAAACAAATCATAGCATACAGCCCACTGGCAACTCATTTTCATTCCAATGATTAGATTCCAAGAGAAGCATTACTAACCTTGGGCTAATTCTACTATGGAAAATTTAATGGTATGCATTGACAAATTATCACAAACTAAACATTTAAGGAAGTTTATGACGAGGATGAACATTACGTGGTATGTGTGGTAGCCCTATCTTAGTCAACATAACGACATAACGAGTAGAATTTACTACGTGTCACTTACAGGTGGAACCAGATTTCTTAAGAGTTCATTGAGCAGAACAGGGAAGTTCATTAATTAATGCATATTGGAAATGGCCTTTTTTTCTCTCTTGACAAGATAAGAGTCCATAAGAAAGCAGGATAACAAAAAATATTGACCATAGCTATCATGAGAAAATGTCGTATGACTTCTCGCCCTAGGCGATGTTAGCAGGGGATAAATTGACCCCATCACAGAAATGATAAGAATGAATTTCGTGTCCCTTCATCTCTCCTATCGATAGGCAGGCATACACAATTAAATAGTTCGATCGACGTGTTCAATCAATAATGCGATCGCCATGTGTAGTCGATGGCGAGAAGTTCTGCCATACAAAGATACCACAAAGCGCCTCGAAGCCACAAGACTCCATAATCTGAACTAGGCTCACGTAAAATAACCATAAGGACCAACTTTCCTTATGATTACCGGCACTATCAGATGGAGAAAAACAAATAACACCATGCTGCTGCTAACCAGCATCACCTTCATACAGG
This sequence comes from Triticum dicoccoides, assembly GCF_002162155.2. Lineage (NCBI taxonomy): Eukaryota > Viridiplantae > Streptophyta > Magnoliopsida > Poales > Poaceae > Triticum > Triticum dicoccoides. Next base: position 537,344,442 of record NC_041387.1, on the reverse strand, counting down.
TCAAAGCTTTCTGTCAAGTGCCAACCGTCAAAAACAACTTCCTACGAAATATACGGTAGCACGAATATCGTTCAACCTGCCCCAGCAAGCATCCGATCCAGCGAGCAGCCAAGGCATGCTAATCCTAGACCGACCCGGAATTCCCAGATCTCCCGCACGCGGACCCCCGCGCCCGTCCCGCAATGCACAGCGCGTCAAACTCGATAATCTGAACCCGCCCGCCCAGGGCGCATGCTTGTAGAACCATACCTGCGGAGCCAGTTGAGGAAGGCCTCCCAGAACCCCATGGCGGCCGCGCGCGGCGTGCTCCCTCTCCTCCGCGAGGAGGAAGGGGATGGATGGTCGCGGGGAGCGGAGGCGGTGGCGGGAGGGCGAGGGCGGATTGCGAGGCGGAGGAGGATTCGGTGGTGCGGGTGGCCGAGCTTACTTTATTTGGAGGCGCGGATGGATGGGGCGGAGCGACAGGGAGGCCGGAGGAGGAAGAAGAGAGGGGAAAGAGCAGGGTATTATTGGCGTCCACCAATCATCAGGCATCCCGTGGCCGGGTGGGGTTGGGTTGGTGCCTTGTTTTTCTTTTGTTTTTTGATAATGTTATATTTGGAAAAAGAATTGGTTTATCTACATCCTTTGTAAACGGGGTTTCACCTCCGAATAGGACTGTTGTTAGTTAGGATAGGACTCCTTCTCTGAGTGATGACTAAGCAACAGTTTACTGTTTCCTTTACCGCGGCCAATGAATTTGCGGAGTGCTACGTCAAGGTTCAAGAAAGAGTACATATAGTAAACTGTAATCCATGTATATAAGCTCTCTTCAATCTTATTTTTCAGCTTGTTGTTCTTCATGTCTACACAAGTACTGTTATCTTCTTCTTGTCCCTGTGCACTATTGCCCCCTCGCCTACGGCCTCCGCCTTTTTGTCCTCAGTTTGTCACCAATGCCACCTTCATCAATCTTCGACAACTTGACCAACATGACTCGTCTTCTCGTTCTCCTAACCAACAAGATGATGGATGACCGCTCCGTGATTGAGCAGGCTCATGAAATTCAGTCACTCACTAAGTAACTTGAGCATTCCAATTGTATGTCGCCGGACAAGTTCATTACCAGAGGCGTCATTGCCAAGCTTTCTCCTTCATGGAGGAATTTTTCTCCCTCTCTGAAGCACAAGAGACAAACAGAATTTATTGTCATCAATCTTAGTGGCGCTCTTGATGTGGAAGAGAAGGAGAGGGAAATTCTAGTGCCAACTTGGTTTAGAAGAAGAATTACCAACCCCACGATTCAAGAACAAGAACCTGGATAGCGTTCTACGTCCTGGAAGAACAATTATGGGCTTGGGAGGTGCTACAAGGCCTACCGTTAGACACGTCGATTCGACAAGGGGTGTCGTTGGGTGCTGCAATGGCGACCACCTCGGCCCCTTGTCGTTGCAAACAGGGGGCAACGTTGTTGTGAGCGACGACATGTGATGCCTCGAGATCGAGCGGGAGCGGCGATCGTGATGCTCTCATGGTGGGAGGGACAACTAATGAGTCCAGTTTCTTACCACTATTTTATCTTGTGTTTTGTGTCATAATCAAAGGTTTTGCCAGAATTTTACCGCGACCACACACGTCTTTTTGTCTATTTTCACCAGGATCTCAACCATGAGGATTTTTGAGGCATAAGGAGGAAAGCCCAAGAATATGAGGTAAAAATTACGTCAATTTATGTGATAGGAACCTACCATATGAGGCCATCATTAAAACAGGAAGAAAACTCGGCGCACATGAGGATCTAGAGAAGAAGACAATGTCTCGTACGAGCATGAACGCTTGTACCAGTAGCCGTAGCTCCACCTGGTCAACTACATTACCCCTGTGTCTTCATCGAGAGGAGAAGATACCGTGATGCCAGAAATTCCATCATATCGAAGAACCCTAGCCTCCAGAAGGGATTCAGAAGGGAAATCGACAAGAAGGGCTCCGCTACACCGTCACTTCATTCAAGGAGACTCTCACATCAACCATCGACACCACCATCCCCATGTTCATCTTTTTGTAATATTGAACCCTGGTGGATTATTGTGTGTATTACTTTGATATATTGTTCATGATCACCACAGTTATCCATTCGATGCTAGTTGTTTCTATGTATGAGTAATTCCTAGTTCTCGGGCATATGGAGGAACCCTAGTATGTTCAGGTGTTAACAACGGTAGGATATGAAATCCTCGTCTAAATGTTTGAAGTAATAACCTTCATGAATGTTGTGTAAGGCCCCCACTCAACATTTTCGCCATGGAATGTATTACCATCGTTGTAAAGGTACGGATATGGAGGTAAAGAGGTGACAATAATATCCTCTCATCTTGAATCGAAAAACATTCCTCTCATCTTTACCTTTGCAATTGTCAAGGAATAACGGAGAACCGACCATTCGTTGCGTCCACGGGCCGACCCTTTATTATCTTTGCCATAACCTAAATGTGTGTGTGTGTGTGGGGGGGGGGGGCGTGATGTCGCTTGAAACTGCGTCGGTACTGTTAGGGAACGTAGTAATTCAAAAAAATTCCTACGATCACGCAAGATCTATCTAGGAGATGCATAGCAACGAGACGGGAGAGTGTGTCCATGTACCCTCGTAAACCGAAAGTGGAAGCGTTTAGTAACGCAGTTGATGTAGTCGAACGTCTTCACGATCCAAGTACCGAACGTACGGCACCTCCGTATTCAGCACACGTTCAGCACGATGATATCCCTCGAGCTCTTGGGGTGCCCCAAGGGATAGTTCCGTCAGCACGACGGCGTGGTGACGGTGTTGATGATGTTACCGGCGCAGGGCTTCGCCTAAGCACTATGACGGTATGACTGAGGTGTTAAACTGTGGAGGGGGGCACCGCACACGACTAAGAGATTGTCTGTTGTGCCTTGGGGGAGGCCGGCCAAGGGGGAGGCGCACCAAGGAGGGGGAGTCCTACTAGGAATCCAAACCTAGTAGGATTCGCCCCCCCCCCCTTTCCTATTCCAAGTGGAGGGAGGAGGGAAGGAGAGGGTTAGGGGAAGGAAAGAGGGGGTTGTTGAGGGAGTCCTGGATTAGGGGGTCCTCAGACAGCCGGACTATGTACTGTGGCCGGACTGTTGGACTATGAAGACACAAGATAGAAGACTTTGTTCCATGTCCGGATGGGACTCTCCTTTGCGTGGAAGGAAAGCTTTGGCGATGCGGATGTGAATATTCCTTTCTCTGTAACCGACTTTGTGTAACCCTAGCCCCCCTTCGGTGTCTATATAAACTGGAGGGTTTAGTCCGTAGGACGACAATCATATCCTCATAGGCTAGACTTCTAGGGTTTAGCCATTACGATCTCGTGGTAGATCAACTCTTGTAATACTCATATTCATCAAGATAAATCAAGCAAGAAGTAGGGTATTACCTCCATAGAGAGGGCCCGAACCTGGGTAAACATCATGTCCCCCGCCTCCTGTTACCATTAGCCTTAGACGCACAGTTCAGGACCCCCTACCGGAGATCCGCTGGTTTTGACACCGACATTGGTGCTTTCATTGAGAGTTCCGCTGTGGCGTCGAAGATAGGCTTGATGGCTCACCTTGTTATCAAGGACAACATCACCTCCGGGGGAGCCCTGGCCTCAAGCCAAACCCTCCGGTTGGGCGGCTTTACCATGGTCGCTCGCTCGGCCATCGGGCCGATGATGACTTCTCGTGTCATCAAAAATCGCCTCTGCGTCAGCTCAGAATACTCCGAACAGATGGATCTGACGGACTTGTCATCTTTAAACGAACTCCTAGATCGCATCGCCGCCTTGGGAGTCACTACGGACTATGATCGGATTGGGCTTAAACCCGATCAGATAGAAATTGAATCTCCATCGATCACCCATTAGATAGTGGTATTGGAGGAGCAGTGTGAAGACTCTTCCCCTATGTTGAGGACGAACTATGTTCGGATCTCTGAGCTCACAGAGCCGGATACTCACTCGCGAGAAGACCTGCCTCGTACTCCGAACTTAGAATCAGACTGTGGGCCTGAGAAATTGGTTGATATCCCGGAGCCCGAACTATTAAGCTCGAAAGTTTCTCAAGCCCTAGAACCCAAATTGGGTCAAGGTTCGGACTTAAATCCACCCACCCACCCAGATATAGGCGATCTTACCCACATCAAACATCAGTCCCGAGAAACGATCCATCACTTTTGGGCTAGATTCCTCCTTATCAAGAACAAGATCGAAGACTGCCGTGATGAAGACGCAATCTCATTATTCTGCAAAAACTGCATGGACGAGGGAATCCTCAATGCAATCAATCGCCATCACGTACCACACTTCGCTGACCTGGCAACCATAGTACAGAAGTACTGCGCAATGGAGAGCGCCTGGATAACTCAGGCAGCCTCATGGGAGCCACCGGTTTCCACTAAACCCCTCGTCCAGACAAAAAGGGTGCACCCTCATTGGTCGCCTGATCCAGTAACCAAAAAATCAAAGCCCATTACGGGGCGCGGAACCATCCTAGAGGGATGGCTCGATAGGCCATGCAAGATACACACAACACCGGATACCATACCAATCCACATCCTTAGAGCATGTTGGATACTCCGGCAGGTGGCCAAGAGCGGCGAGGATCTCCTCATCAAAAATATCGCAGAGCAACATCCCACGGAAGACAACAACCATACAGTCTTGACAATCTTCGAGACTTTCGCCTCAAACAATAGGCGCAAAAGGGCGCTCCGCGGCCTCGACGAAGTCTGCCAAGTTGCAGCAATAAACCCCTGGAACGACACGGCCATAAATTTCAATGCCAGTGACGAACCAAAATTCAAAACAGTCCGGGCACCTGCCGCACTGGTCCTCGGTCCAATTGTGGACGGTTTTCGGCTTACCAAAGTTCTCATGGACGGCGGTGACAGACTAAACCTCATTTATGAGGAAACTCTCAACAAAATGGAAATAGATAGGAGCCGCATTGAGCAAAGCAGCACGACCTTCCGAGGAATTATTCCCAGTCGGGAGGCACGGTGTGCGGGAAAAGTCACACTGGATGTGGTATTCGGCACGCCGGAGAACTATCGGTCCGAAGAGATAACCTTTTAGGTGGCCCCTTTTAACAGTGGATATCACGCCCTTTTAGGGCGAGATGCATTTGCAAGCTTCCAAGCTATACCCCATTACGGGTACATGAAGCTCAAGATACTCGGGCCCAATGGAATCATCACACTCACCAGCGATCCGAACATAACACTCCGCGCCGAAAACAAAACTGCCGCTGTCGGTGTCAAAACCGACAGATCTCGGGTAGGGGGTCCCAAGCAGTGCATCTTAGGATCAATGGTAACAGGAGGCAAGGGACACAATGTTTACCCAGGTTCGGGCCCTCTCGACGGAGGTAAAACCCTACTTCTTGCTTGATTGATATTGATGATATGGGTGTTACAAGAGTTGATCTACCACGAGATCGTATGTTGTGGTCTAAACCCTGGAGGTATGATGAGTAATGTCATAATCTATCGACTAGCCTGGCCTTGGTTTATATAATGTACCATAGGCCTAGGGTAACAAAAGTCCTAGCCGAATACGCCGGTGGGGGAGGAATCCTTGTCTTGATCACCAAGTCTTATGGAATCTTCCTTGTATGCGGCAACTGTCCGAACTAGCCCATGAGTATACGGCCATGGGGGTCCTCGGCCCAATCTAACTGATCGGGGGACGACGTGGTGAGTACCCCCTAGTCCAGGACTGTTGGGGAACGTAGCAGAAATTCAAAATTTTCCTACGCATCACCAAGATCTATCTATGGAGAAACCAGCTACGAGTAGAAGGAGAGTGCATCTACATACCCTTGTAGATCGCTAAGCGGAAGCATTCAAGTGAACGGGGTTGATGGAGTCGTACTCGTCGTGATTCAAATCACCGATGATCTAGTGCTGAACGGACAGCACCTCCGCGTTCAACACACGTACAGCTCGATGATGTCTCCCACGCCTTGATCCAGCAAGGAGAGAGGGAGAGGTTGAGGAAGACTCCATCCAGCAGCAGCACAACGGCGTGGTGGTGATGGAGGAGCATGGCAATCCTGCAGGGCTTCGCCAAGCACCTACGGGAGAGGAGGAGGTGTCACGGGAGGGAGGGAGGCGCCAAGGGCTCAGGTATGGATGCCCTCCCTCCCCTCCACTATATATAGGGGCAGGGGAGAGGGGGGAGGCGCAGCCTTGCCCCTTCCTCCAAGGAAGGGGTGCGGCTAAGAGGGGGGGAGGAGTCCATCCTCCCCAAGGCACCTCGGAGGTGCCTTCCCCCTTTAGGACTCTCCCCTTTTTCCTATATCTTGGCGCATGGGCCTCTAGGGGCTGGTGCCCTTGGCCCATGTAGGCCAAGGCGCACCCCCTATAGCCCATGTGGCCCCCCGGGGCAGGTGGCCCCACCCGGTGGGCCCCCGGGACCCTTCCGATGGTCCCGGTACAATACCGATGACCCCGAAACTTGTCCCGATGGCCGAAACAGGACTTCCTATATATAAATCTTTACCTCCGGACCATTCCGGAACTCCTCGTGACGTCCGGGATCTCATCCGGGACTCCGAACAACATTCGGTAACCACATACAAGCTTCCTTTATAACCCTAGCGTCATCGAACCTTAAGTGTGTAGACCCTACGGGTTCGGGAGACATGCAGACATGACCGAGATGTTCTCCGGTCAATAACCAACAGCGGGATCTGGATACCCATGTTGGCTCCCACATGTTCCACGATGATCTCATTGGATGAACCACGATGTCAAGGACTCAATCGATCCCGTATACAATTCCCTTTGTCTAGCGGTATGGTACTTGCTCGAGATTCGATCGTCGGTATACCGATACCTTGTTCAATCTCGTTACCGGCAAGTCTCTTTACTCGTTCCGTAACACATCATCACGTGATCAACCCCTTGGTCACATTGTGCACATTATGATGATGTCCTACCGAGTGGGCCCAGAGATACCTCTCCGTTTACACGGAGTGACAAAATCCCAATCTCGATTCGTGCCAACCCAACAGACACTTTCAGAGATACCCGCAGTGTACCTTTATAGCCACCCAGTTACGTTGTGACGTTTGGCACACCCAAAGCACTCCTACGGTATCCGGGAGTTGCACAATCTCATGGTCTAAGGAAATGATACTTGACATTAGAAAAGCTTTAGCATACGAACTACATGATCTTGTGCTAGGCTTAGGATTGGGTCTTGTCCATCACATCATTCTCCTAATGATGTGATCCCGTTATCAACGACATCCAATGTCCATGGTCAGGAAACCGTAACCATCTATTGATTAACGAGCTAGTCAACTAGAGGCTTACTAGGGACATGGTGTTGTCTATGTATCCACACATGTATCTGAGTTTCCTATCAATACAATTCTAGCATGGATAATAAACGATTATCATGAACAAGGAAATATAATAATAATCAATTTATTATTGTCTCTAGGGCATATTTCCAACAGTCTCCCACTTGCACTAGAGTCAATAATCTAGTTCACATCGATATGTGATTAACACTCACAGGTCACATCGCCATGTGACTAATACCCAAGAGTTTTAGGTTTGATCATGTTGCTTGTGAGAGAGGTTATAGTCAACAGGTCTGAACCTTTCAGATCCGTGTGTGCTTTACAAATCTCTATGTCATCTCCTAGATGCAGCTACCACGTTCTATTTGGAGCTATTCCAAATAACTGTTCTACTTGGAGCTATTCTAAATTGTTGCTCCATTATACGTATCCGGTATCTCTACTCAGAGCTATCCGGATAGGTGTTAAGCTTGCATCGACGTAACCCTTTACGACGAACTCTTTTACCACCTCCATAATTGAGAAAATTCCTTAGTCCACTAGTTACTAAGGATAACTTTGACCGCTGTCCTGTGATCCATTCTTGGATCACTCTTGTACCCCTTGACTGACTCATGGTAAAGCACACTTCAGGTGCGGTACACAGCATAGCATACCGTAGAGCCTATGTCTTAAGCATAGGGGACGACCTTCGTTCCTTTCTCTCTATTCTGCCATGGTCGAGCTTTAAGTCTTAACTTCATACCTTACAACTCAGGCAAGAACTCCTTCTTTGACTGATCCATCTTGAACACCTTCAAGATCACGTCAAGGCATGTGCTCATTTGAAAGTACTATTAAGTGTTTTGATCTATCCTTATAGATCTTGATGCTCAATGTTCAAGTAGCTTAATCCAGGTTTTCCATTGAAAACACTTTCCAAATAACCCTATATGCTTTCCAGAAATTCTACGTCATTTCTGATCATTAATATGTCAACAACATATACTCATCAGAAATTCTATAGTGCTCCCACTCACTTCTTTGGAAATACAAGTTTCTCATAAACTTTGTATACACCCAAAATCTTTGATCATCATCAAAGCATACATTCCAACTCCGAGATGCTCACTCCAGTCCTCAGAAGGATTGCTGGAGCTTTGCATACTTATTAGCATATTTCAGGATAGACAAAACCTTCCGGTTGTATCACATACAACCTTTCCTCAAGAATCGTCGAGGAAACAATGTTTTGACATCCTATCTGCAAGATTTCATAAATAATGCAGTAATTGCTAATATAATTCCAACAGACTCTTAGCATCGCTACGAGTGAGAAAGTCTCATCGTAGTCAACTCCTTAAACTTGTCGAAAAAACATCTTAACGACAAGTCGAGCTTTCTCAATGGTGACACTTACCATCATTGTCTGTCTTCCTTTCAAAATCCATATGTACCTAACAGCCTTACGACCATCAAGTAGTTCTTCCAAAGTCTACACTTTGTTTTCATACATGGATCCTCTCTCGGGTTTTATGGCTTCTAACCATTTGTCGGAATTTGGGCCCATCATCGCTTCTCCATAGCTCGTAGGTTCATTGTTGTCTAGCAACATGACCTTCAAGATAGGATTACTGTACCACTCTGAAGTAGTACGTATCCTTGTCACTGTACGAGGTTCGGTAGTGACTTGATCCGAAACTTCATGATCACTATCATAAGCTTCCACTTCAATTGGTGTAGGTGCCACAGGAACAACTTCCTGTGCCCTGCTACACACTTGTTGAAGTGACGGTTCAATAACCTCATCAAGTCTCCACCATCCTCCCACTCAATTCTTTCGAGAGAAACTTTTCCTCGAGAAAGGACCCGATTCAAGAAACAATCCCTATTGCTTTCGGATCTGAATTAGGAGGTATACCCAACTGTTTTTGGGTGTCCTATGAAGATGCATTTTATCTGCTTTGGGTTCGAGCTTATCAACCTGAAACCTTTTCACATAAGCGTCGCAGCCCCAAACTTTCAAGAAACGGCAACTTAGGTTTCTCCAAACCATAGTTCATACGGTGTCGTCTCAACGAAATTATGTGGTGCCCTATTTAAAGTGAATGTGGTTGTCTCTAATGCCTAACCCATGAACGATAGTGGTAACTCGATAAGAGACATCATGGTATGCATCATATCCAATAGGGTGCAGTTATGATGTTCGGACACACCATCACACTATGGTGTTCCAGGCTGTATTAGTTGCGAAACAATTTCCACAATGTCTTAATTGTGTGCCAAAACTCGTAACTCAGATATTCATCTCTATGATCATATCATAGACATTTTATCCTCTTGTCACAATGATCTTCTACTTCACTCTGAAATTACTTGAACCATTCAATAATTCAGACTTGTGTTTCATCAAGTAAATATTCTCAACATCTACTCGAATCATCTGTGAAGTAATAACATAACGATATTCACTGCATGCCTCAGCACTCATTGGACTGCACACATCAAAATGTGTTACTTCCAACAAGTTGTTATCTTGTTCCATCTTACTGAAAATGAGGCTTTTCAGTCATCTTGCCCATGTGGTATGATTTGCATGTCCCAAGTGATTCAAAATCAAGTGAGTCAAAACGGTCCATTTGCATGGAGTTTCTTCATGCATATACACCAATAGACATGGTTCGCATGTCTCAAACTTTTCAAAAACGAGTGAGCCCAAAGATCCATCAATATGGAGCTTCTTCATGCGTTTTATACCGATATGACTTACGTGGCAGTGCCACAAGTAGGTGGTACTATCATTACTATCTTTTGGCATGAACATGTGTATCACTACGATCGAGATTTAATAAACCATTCATTTTAGGTGTAAGACCATTGAAGGTATTATTCAAATAAACAGAGTAACCATTATTCTCCTTAAATGAATAACCGTATTGCGATAGACGTAATCCAATCATGTCTATGCTCAACGCAAACACCAAATATCAATTATTTAGGTTTAACACCAATCTCTTTGGTAGAGGGAGCGTGCGATGCTTGATCATATCAAGCTTGGAAAAACTTCCAACACATATCGTCAGCTCACCTTTAGCTAGTCTCCGTTTATTCCGTAGCCTTTTGTTTCGAGTTACTAACACTTAGCAACCGAACCGGTATCTAATACCCTGGTGCTACTAGGAGTACTAGCAAAGTACACATTAACACAATGTATATCCAATATACTTCTATCGACCTTGCCAGCCTTCTTATCTACCAAGTATCTAGGGTAATTCTGCTCTAGTGGTTGTTCCCCTTATTACAGAAGCACTTAGTCTCGGGTTTGGGTTTTACCTTGGGTTTCTTCACTAGAGCAGCAGCTGATTTGCCGTTTCATGAAGTATCCCTTCATGCCCTTGCCCTTCTTGAAACTAGTGGTTTCACCAACCATCAACAATTGATGCTCCTTCTTGATTTCTACTTTCGCGGTCTCAAACATCGCGAATACCTCAAGGATCATCATATCTATCCCTGATATGTTATAGTTCATCACGAAGCTCTAACAGCTTGGTGGCAATGACTTTGGAGAACCATCACTGTCTTATCTGGAAGATCAACTCCCACTCGATTCAAATGATTGTTGTACTCAGACAATCTGAGCACAAGCTCAACAATTGAGCTTTTCTCCTTAGTTTGCAGGTTAAGAAAATCGTCGGAGGTCTTATACCTCTTGACGTGAGCACGAGCCTGAAATCCCAATTTTAGCCCTCGAAACATCTCATATGTTCCGCGATGTTTCGAAAACGTCTTTAGTGCCTCAACTCTAAACCGTTTAACTGAACTATCACGTAGTTATCAAAACGTGTATGTCCGATGTTCGCAACATCCACAAACGACGTTTGGGGTTCAGCACACTGAGCGGTGCATTAAGGACATAAGCCTTCTATGAAGCAATGAGGACAATCCTCAGTTTACGGACCTAGTCCGCATAATTGCTACTATCAACTTTCAACTAATTTTTCTCTAGGAACATATCTAAACAGTAGAACTATAGCGTGAGCTACGACATAATTTGCAAAAACCTTTTGACTATGTTCAGGATAATTAAGTTCATCTTATGAACTCCCACTCAGATAGACATCCCTCTAGTCATCTAAGTGATTACATGATCCGAGTCAAACTAGGCCGTGTCCGATCATCACGTGAGACGGACTAGTCATCATTGGTGAACATCTTCATGTTGATCGTATCTTCTATACGACTCATGTTCGACCTTTCGGTCTCCGTGTTCCGAGGCCATGTCTGTACATGCTAGGCTCGTCAAGTTAACCCTAAGTGTTTCGCGTGTGTTCCGAGGCCATGTCTGTACATGCTAGGCTCGTCAACACCCGTTGTATTTGAACGTCTGAATAAAACACCTGATCATCACGTGATGTTTTGAAACAGCGAACTATCGCAACGGTGCACAGTTAGGGGAGAACACTTCTTGAAATTGTTGTAAGGGATCATCTTATTTACTACCGTCGTTCTAAGCAAATAAGATGTATAAACATGATAAACATCACATGCAATCAAATAGTGACATGATATGGCCATCATCACTTTGCTCCTTTTGATCTCCATCTTCGGGGCTCCATGATCATCATCGTCACCGGCATGACACCATGATCTCCATCATCATGATCTCCATCATCGTGTCTTCATGAAGTTGCCTCGCCAACTATTACTTCTACTACTATGGCTAACGGTTAGCAATAAAGTAAAGTAATTACATGACGTTTAAGTTGACACGCAGGTCACAAATAAATAAAGACAACTCCTATGGCTCCTGCCGGTTGTCATACTCATCGACATGCAAGTCGTGATTCCTATTACAAGAACATGATCAATCTCATACATCACATATATCATTCATCACATCCTTTTTGGCCATATCACATCACATATATCATACCCTGCAAAAACAAGTTAGACGTCCTCTAATTGTTGTTTGCATGTTTTACGTGGCTGCTATGGGTTTCTAGCAAGAACGTTTCTTACCTACGCATGAACCACAACGTGATATGCCAATTGCTATTTACCCTTCATAAGGACCCTTTTCATCGAATCCGATCCGACTAAAGTGGGAGAGACAGACACCCGCCAGCCACCTTATGCAACTAGTGCATGTTTGTCGGTGGAACCGGTCTCACGTAAGCGTACGTGTAAGGTTGGTCCGGGCCGCTTCATCCCACGATGCCGCCGAATCAAGATAAGACTAGTAACGGCAAGCATATTGAACAATATCGACGCCCACAACTACTTTGTGTTCTACTCGTGCAAAGAATCTACGCAATAGACCTAGCTCATGATGCCACTGTTGGGGAACGTAGTAGAAATTCAAAATACGCATCACCAAGATCTATCTATGGAGAAACCAGCTACGAGTAGAAGGAGAGTGCATCTACATACCCTTGTAGATCGCTAAGCGGAAGCGTTCAAGTGAACGGGGTTGATGGAGTCGTACTCGTCGTGATTCAAATCACCGATGATCTAGTGCCGAACGGACAGCACCTCCGCGTTCAACACACGTACAGCTCGACGATGTCTCCCACGCCTTGATCCAGCAAGGAGAGAGGGAGAGGTTGAGGAAGACTCCATCCAGCAGCAGCACAATGGCGTGGTGGTGATGGAGGAGCGTGGCAATCCTGCAGGGCTTCGCCAAGCACCTACGGGAGAGGAGGAGGTGTCACGGGAGGGAGGGAGGCGCCAAGGGCTCAGGTATGGATGCCCTCCCTCCCCTCCACTATATATAGGGGCAGGGGAGAGGGGGGAGGCGCAGCCTTGCCCCTTCCTCCAAGGAAGGGGTGCGGCTAAGAGGGGGGGAGGAGTCCATCCTCCCCAAGGCACCTCGGAGGTGCCTTCCCCCTTTAGGACTCTCCCCTTTTTCCTATATCTTGGCGCATGGGCCTCTAGGGGCTGGTGCCCTTGGCCCATGTAGGCCAAGGCGCACCCCCTATAGCCCATGTGCCCCCCCCGGGGCAGGTGGCCCCACCCGGTGGGCCCCCGGGACCCTTCCGGTGGTCCCGGTACAATACCGATGACCCCGAAACTTGTCCCGATGGCCGAAACAGGACTTCCTATATATAAATCTTTACCTCCGGACCATTCCGGAACTCCTCGTGACGTCCAGGATCTCATCCGGGACTCCGAACAACATTTGGTAACCACATACAAGCTTCCTTTATAACCCTAGCGTCATCGAACCTTAAGTGTGTAGACCCTACGGGTTCGGGAGACATGCAGACATGACCGAGATGTTCTCCGGTCAATAACCAACAGCGGGATCTGGATACCCATGTTGGCTCCCACATGTTCCACGATGATCTCATCGGATGAACCACGATGTCAAGGACTCAATCGATCCCGTATACAATTCCCTTTGTCTAGCGGTATGGTACTTGCCCGAGATTCGATCGTCGGTATACCGATACCTTGTTCAATCTCCTTACCGGCAAGTCTCTTTACTCGTTCCGTAACACATCATCACGTGATCAACCCCTTGGTCACATTGTGCACATTATGATGATGTCCTACCGAGTGGGCCCAGAGATACCTCTCCGTTTACACGGAGTGACAAAATCCCAATCTCGATTCGTGCCAACCCAATAGACACTTTCAGAGATACCCGTAGTGTACCTTTATAGCCACCCAGTTACGTTGTGACGTTTGGCACACCCAAAGCACTCCTACGGTATCCGGGAGTTGCACAATCTCATGGTCTAAGGAAATGATACTTGACATTAGAAAAGCTTTAGCATACGAACTACATGATCTTGTGCTAGGCTTAGGATTGGGTCTTGTCCGTCACATCATTCTCCTAATGATGTGATCCCGTTATCAACGACATCCAATGTCCATGGTCAGGAAACCGTAACCATCTATTGATTAACGAGCTAGTCAACTAGAGGCTTACTAGGGACATGGTGTTGTCTATGTATCCACACATGTATCTGAGTTTCCTATCAATACAATTCTAGCATGGATAATAAACGATTATCATGAACAAGGAAATATAATAATAATCAATTTATTATTGCCTCTAGGGCATATTTCCAACAAGGACACCGTCAGTAGCCCCCTGAACCAGTCTTCAAGTTGGGGACGCTCCTCGATTCTTCCGAACTGTTCTTCATCTTCGGTCGTCGGTCTTGAAAACTGGTGCAACAAATCTTCTCATCTTCGATCTTGAGGATCGCGAAGTAAATCCGCAAAGTTTAGATGTCGGGTATCCGAGGAGCCCCTTTAAGTTTCCGGCTTTTATCAATGCCTTGTTATTATTATGCCACACCTCATGTTTGAAGTTATTCTGAGCGGTAGTGTCCTCTTGCATCCGAGCTCCAACACCAGATTGCATTCGAGGTATCTTTTGCAGCCAAGCACCAATATCGGACTGCTTCCGAGCTCCAACGTCGGAATTTATCCAAGCTCTAACGCCGGATTGTGTCTGAGCTCCAACGCCGGACTATATCCGAGATGTCATAGATCATCTTGGTTCAAAAAGTTGAAGGAGTTTAGCCGAGCTTCATACCGAAAATGCCCTCTACGGAGCCAGCCACTAGCGTCCGAGCTTTATGTCGGACTGCTTCCGGGGTGTCTATTGTAGTCGAGCACCAACGCCGGACTGTATCCGAGCTCCAATGCTGGACTATGTCCAGGATGCACCTGAAGGAAAAGATGAAACCGCTGATCCTAGTAGCCCCTGAGACTCAGGTCGATGCGCAAAATCAGCCTGAGGATCAACTCCTAGCTCGACAACATACATAGGAATAGAAACACGGTGTGCAAAGTCCTCGAAACTCAGGTTGGGTGTGACCGACCAACCTGAGGATAATAATCTCCTCGAAAACTATATTGCACTTTTAATTTTCTGCATTGGATTGCCAATGCAGTAGCCCCCGAGACACTGGTCGGGTGGCAACACCAGATTAGGGGATCGATATGCCCTTTTAATATTTGTAAATAATAAGCCCGAAGCCTAGTAGCCCCCGAGCCTTAATGCAGGAACGGGAGGCCGAATTAAGGATCGATATCCATAGTAAAATCACAAGGTATGTGTAATGACTCTATGTATCCAAGTACTTTATGTCATTAATGCTCGGATCCGCATTGTACAAAACTTTGTTGACCGGCCATCGGCTTCAACCTCCTCGGCCAGTAGCCGGGGAGTGTTTGTCCCACTTTATAAAGCCTTTATGAGGGCAAAGATTTGCGGCATAGAAGGCAATCCGGCCATACGGTTCTATAAACAAAGCTACGCAGAGAGACATGTCATATTATTGTTTAACATAAGAAACATCGTCCAAAGAAAATAGTCCCGCTATCGGTTCCTTTCTTTGGGTTGTCATGCTAAGCATGATCATGAAACCTCGGCTCCAATCAATGTGGGAGGAAAATACCGAGGATTTAGTTCAGGAAAAGCTTACAAACTCTGTGGTCTAGATGAACCCAAATTTTCACTTCCGTTGCGACCGTTTTTAATCTGAAAGTGGCCCATTGTCGGCTTCTACCCCCTTGTAGATGCTACGCAGGGTGTTTCCTAAATAACAAAACAACCCTTAGCCGATGTCTCGGTGCCCGAAGGCGGTTGTGTTGGCGGAAACGAGGTAATCAGATATGCGGGCTTTATGACTTTCACTTAGTCATAGGAGCTTAAAGTTGGGAGGCCAGCAAGTAGCCCCCCGCTTAGTGTTCGACGACAGCCTATGTCAAGCCGTAAACACTTCGGCCAATGTTATGAATGGCCCGTCATTTAATATAGTCATCGGATCGCTGACCGGTTTATGCTTTATTATGACAGTCAGTTTTCGGCTTTCTCCACCGAGGTGCTTAACCATGCGAGCTGGAAGCACAATCGCAGTGGTTCTCCTTTTGCACACCTAACCGAACAAAGCGGAATGTAGGAGGCAAGCACAGGAGCCGGGCAACCTAACTATCGACCGAAGACACAATTTGAAACCCATGCATATATAGCAATATCCGAGAATCTTTGCCGAATCTCTAAAGGTGTCCGGCATTGCACTGCGAGACTTATGCGGAAAACACACAAATAGTTTAAAAGTGCCATAAACTTGGAAAACCAAGAAACGTCAGTAAAAGCTTGACGTCCAAACAAGATCAAGTGTTTGGTGCCAATCCGAAAATTGGTCTTAGAGAAAAAAATGTGCTTCTGTCGTGCTTTAACATGACACATCCTATCTCAAGACTTCAAGCGGGTCAGCCTACAGCTTCAACCTCCTATCCCAAAGGTGGATGAGAGGGAAATCGGGCTATTGACCACACACTTGCGTCGAGAAAAGGAGTGATAGGAAAAAAACTTTGCAACGACTAGGAAGAAGAACACTTATTATAAAACAGCTCATATAAATTTAAGAGCCCCCAAGTGACTTGGGTAAAAGAATGACTGTATGTACCGAAGTACTTATATCATATCTATGTTCACCCGAACTTTAAACGCGTCTTAACCGACCGTCGGCTTCTCCCTCTTCGGCCAAGGACCAAAAAGTGTTATGTACTCCACCTGTCGAGAATATCGACGGTGTTTCCGATAACCAGGCAATCAGGTCATAAGGCTGTAACAGACAAAGCGCGCTCAGGGAACTTATGCTATATTACTGACAAAGTGTAAGAAGCATCTTTGACGAAAATAGTACCCCCACCAATACCTTTCTTCGGTGCTCATTGTTAATACGAGACTTGTGCAATAGATTTTTTATACTCATGAGTTCCGTTGTGTGCCGACCATAATTGAATAACAATAAGAGAGCTAGCTTTCGGCTTCACCCAATCTGAGGTCCAGCTCGGATGAACTGATCGTGATAATCGCAGAGGTGCTCCCTTTAGTCCCTAGCCGAACAATCGGGAACGTAGGGGTAAGCACAGGAGCCAGGCAACCCAGCTTGCAAGTCGCTTAAGTCAACATGGTGCATATTATGGCGTAATACACGAACAAGGAACGAAGCCGTACAAGTATAATCATATGCAAGAGGAAAAGCTCCATCAAGGGAGCCCCCAATTAAACGGGGTATTTGAATTTGTGTGTCACAAACAAAGTTTGGACAGGGAAGTTTTTCACAAGCAACTTTTTGCCAAAAAGGTAAAGTGCTTGTCCAAACCGAACAAAATTTAAAACTGAAAGTTTTTGAGCATGAAAGAAACTTAGCTGGTTGATATGTTCAGCATTGATGACGCGGTCCGAGCTTGATGTGGGACAGGGTTCCAGCCCCCAAGCTGGTCCCAAGGTGGCCGAGCAGAGAGTCCGGCACTCCGAGAAGATGAAGCCCCCAGTCCAGCCGCGGTAATGGGCAGGCCAGCGTGCCAAGGCGACAACACGGCTCAGTCTGAGTCGATTGGCTGCACAGATAAAATAGTGCAAACCAAAAGAAATGACAAATAAAGATAATAATGTAAAAAATTCTTCTACTTGTTTAATACAAGTGAAGTAAATAATGAAAGAGATATGGCCTGAGCATCGAGGTCAGCGTCGATGCAGGGCGTTGGCGTGACGCAATGGAGGCATGACAAAGCCCGAATTCACAGGTCGGTCCGAGTTCCGGATACGGCGTTCGCCGAACTATGCACGGAAATTGACCGAACCACCTCGCAACCGTCATTAATGCAGCCACCATTTGATAGGCCTGTGTATAGATGATGGAACAAAGCAGAGTAATAATTCCTTGGGAAAAATAAACCCGAACAAGCAAAAATTGCTGGGACTAAAAGCACCTGGTTTATTTGTTGTAGCGGTTCGAAGAAAGGTTACTCCCAAAATTGGGACTCGATCCGCACACCCATTGCCTGATGGGTGATGAAGCGAAGGCATGACGATGCTGGCAAAGGCTGGCTCGCCGAGGCAAAGCCCGTGGTCTAGCTAATGTGATGAAGCTGGTTGGCCGGTGACGCCAGAGTCTCCGAGGTAAGTTGATGAAGGAATGACGAAGCCCCCAATCCAGGCGAGGAGACGGAGCAGGTCGGTGAGGAGATGTGTCAGCCGAGGTGTTGAAGTAGTTCGGCGTGATGGACATCGGCTCGATAAAGCAACAGTTCGGCCATGCCGATGCAGGTCGTAGCTTGTGACGTGATCAATGCTGGCTTGATGAAGTGACCGTGCGACGATGCCGGTGTGCCCGCTCCGTGTAATCCGTGGAGTGGCGATGTTGGTGACGATTTATCCTTCGCGATGCCGAACTATTGTTCGGCTGGCCGAGATGATGATCCGAAGAAATTGAGCTCGGCTCAACAAAGCGACGACGTGTCTAACGCAGGTCGGTCGCCGTGGAGTGATGTTGTCGGGCTGGTTTGACACCGGCGCGACGGTGAAGTTCGAATCGCAAGAATACTTTTAATACTACTGGGATGTGTTTGAGAATAAAACACAACACCCCATACGAAAACTTCCTTCAAAAAGGATGTCCGAGATCCCGTTCATAAAGAAGATGAATTCGGGTCAGAGTCGTTCTCGCGCAGAAAACAGATCCAAAAAGTGATGCCCTAATTGGAAGTTTCCCGGAGTTTGGACGGTCGGATCAAGCTGAATTTTTGGCAGGTGGTAGATATGGGAATTCCACAGCAAATCAATGGTTGGATCTTCCAAAGGACATCCGAGCTGGATGCTGGACACCACGCTCTAAACTCGTCCGGATTCTCGTCCAGATTCAACAGGGCTCTGGTATATCGGAGATTGACGGAGATTCCTCCATCGGAACTCGACGAAATTTTTGTACGGTTGTTGTAGACTTAATTCCGCATAATTCCACCGAAGGAATCATTTAGGCGACACTCGAGGAGGTGGTGGCGGCGGATTTGTTGTCCAGAAAAACAGCATGGTCGCCTGAGGGCAATGTTGACGTTGAGCCCCCGAGCTCCATGGATGACTCCTCCATGATCTTGATAAAGATCAGAGTTGGTGTTGATGAAGGCCCCCATCCGAACATGACGATCGGATGTAGGGTGCAGTCCTCGGTCAAGCCAAGGTGACCAGTCGAGCTGGTGACGAAGAAGCCGACGTCGCAGTTGACCTGCAGTCGAGCCATTGATCCTTTCGCCGATCACACAGCGGAACTCTCAATGAAAGCACCGATGTCGGTGTCAAAACCGGCAGATCTCGGGTAGGGGGTCCGAAGCAGTGCGTCTTAGGATCAATGGTAACAGGAGGCAAGGGACACAATGTTTACCCAGGTTCGGGCCCTCTCGACGGAGGTAAAACCCTACTTCCTACTTGATTGGTATTGATGATATGGGTGTTACAAGAGTTGATCTACCACGAGATCGTATGTTGTGGTCTAAACCCTGAAGGTATGATGAGTAATGTCATAATCTATCAACTAGCCTGGCCTCGGTTTATATAATGTACCATAGGCCTAGGGTAACAAAAGTCCTAGCCGAATACGCCGGTGGGGGAGGAATCCTTGTCTTGATCACCAAGTCTTGTGGAATCTTCCTTGTATGCGGCAACTGTCCGAACTAGCCCATGAGTATATGGCCATGGGGGTCCTCGGCCCAATCTAACTAATCGGGGGACGACGTGGTGAGTACCCCCTAGTCCAGGACACCGTCAGCCGCCCTAGCCCTTGAGGCATTGTCTGAAGCCCTCGCGGCCGAAGAATTAACCGCATTGCGCTCCACAGTGATAGGGACGACGTGATACTCGACGAGCGATCCAAATCCACCTCCTTTAAACCAGCAGACTAAATAGTCAAATTCCAGGTCCACCTAATGGACTCCACGAAGACAGCATCCATCGGGGCATAGCTGGACCCCACGGTCGATGCCGCACTGCGGGTGTTCTTACACGAAAACTGGGACATATTTGCCTAGCACCCTTCTGATATGCCAGGAAACCCACGCAGACTAGCTGAACATAGCCTAAACATACTGAAGGGATATAAACTGGTCAAGCAAACATTACGACGCTTTTCCGAACCCAAACGACAAGCCATGGGAGAAGAGCTAGCCAAGTTACTCAAAGCCGGATTCATTAGAGAATAAAACACCCAGACTGGCTAGCAAACCTGGTGATGGTACCAAAGAAGAACAAATCCTGGCGCCTATGTGTCGATTTCAAGGACTTCAACAAGGCTTGCCCTAAGGATCCCTTTCCCCTCCCTCGCATAGATCAGATCATCAACACGACTCACTATGTTTCCTTGACGCATACTCCGGATACCATCAAATCAAGATGAAGGAGTCTGACCAGGCCGCAACAGCCTTCATAACCCCATACGGGCCTTTCTACTTCAACACCATGCCTTTCGGGCTCAAAAACGCCGGTGCCACCTATGAACGCATGATTCAAACATGCCTGGAGAAACAAATCGGCAAGACAGTTGAAGCGTACGTGGATGATGTAGTCATCAAAACTAGGCACGTCGAATCCTTAATAGACGATCTGCATCTCACATTCGACAACCTCTGAACATATGACATCAAGCTCAATCCGTAAAAGTGTGTTTTCGACGTTCCCGCTGGAAAACTCTTGGGGTTCATCGTTTCCAATAGAGGAATTGAGGCAAACCCTGCTAAAATACGAGCTTTGTCACCGTTGGCCACCCCAACAGACCTTAAACAGGTTCAAAAATTATCCGGATGTGTGGCAGCTTTAAGCCGCTTTATCTCCAGACTAGGAGAAAAGGCATTGTCATTGTATCGCCTTCTCCGGCGCACAGAACACTTCGAGTGGATGGACGCGGCAACAACCAGATTGGAAGAAATAAAGGCTCTTCTAGCAAGCAACCCAATCCTGGCCACACCAAACATCGGCGAACCCATGTTATTATACATATCGACCACACACCAAGTCATGAGCGCGGTGCTCGTCGTTGAACAAGAGGCGGACAGACACAAATTTCCGCTCTAGAAGCCGGTGTACTACGTATCCACCGTCCTCACACCATGCAAATCCCGGTACCCTCATTACCAAAAATAGCATATGCGGTTTTTATGGCATCCCGGAAGCTACGACACTACTTTCAAGAGTGTCCGATTACGGTGGCCTCTGAAGTACCCCTCAATGACATAATAAACAACCGCGACGCTACGGGCCGGATTGCCAAGTGGGCCATTGAGCTCCTTCCATTCGACATATCATACAAACTGCGCAGGGCCATTAAATCTCAAGTATTGGCTGACTTTGTCACCGAATGGACAGAAGCCGAACTCCCTAAAGAGTACGACACATACTCTAGCTGGATCATGCACTTCGACGGCTCTAAAATGCTGGCAGGCCTAGGGGCAGGCGTTGTCCTAACATCCCCTACCGGAGATACTGTTCAGTACGTCCTACAAATATTGTTCACGGACTCCAACAATGCAGCCGAATACGAAGCCTTATTGCATGGTCTTCGGATGGCCGTCTCCATGGGCATACAATGCCTGGAAGTGCGCGAGGACTCAAATCTTGCAATATCTCAAATAAATGGAGATTTTGATGCAGAGATCCAAAGATGGAGGCTTATCGTAACGTCGTTCTCAAAATGTCGGCTCGGTTCGAGGGGCTCGAGTTTCACCATGTGGCTCGAGAAAGTAACCAAGCATCGGATGTCCTTGCCCGCAGCAGCGCTAAGCGCGACCCCGTCCCACCTAACATCTTTCTGGAAAGGCTTTTTAAGCCATCCGTGGTGTGGCAAGGGGAGAGCGGTAACACCAATCCGGATCCGAATACAACCCCAGATTCCGAACACACTGTATCATCGGGGGCTCAGCCACCGAAATTACACCATCGGCCCATCTCATCATGGCAGTCATCGCCCCATGGACCGTACCCTTCTTAGCCTACCTTAATAGGCGAGAGCTTCCCGAGGATCAGAACGAGGCACGCTGCATTGTGCAGTGCTCTAAAACCTACAAGGTCCAAGAGGGAGAACTCTATAAGAAAAGCGCTACCGGAGTACTTCAAAGATGCATCTCCAAGGAAGAAGGGCGGCAGCTCTTGGCTGAAATTCATGCTGGTCTCGGCGGTCACCACGCCGCAGCCCAGGCTCTTGTAAGCAAGGCCTTCCGTACAGGTTTTTACTGGCCAATGGCCCGAGCAGACACACAGGACCTTGTCCAACATTGCGTCGGATGCCAGCTTTTCACTAATCAAAGCCACATGCCACCCACCGCTCTACAAATAATCCCCATTACTTGGCCTTTTGTGGTCTAGGGACTGGATATGGGTGGACCCCTTAAAGGAGGGAGCCATAAGAAAAAATATCTGTTGGTCATGGTGGATAAATTCACTAAGTGGATAGAGGCCAAACCAGTCAAAACGGCCGAAGCCGGGCCAGCGATAGATTTTATATCCGGTGTTCTGCACCGTTATGGTGTCCCGCACAACATTATCACTGACAACGGCTCCAATTTCATAGCCGATGAGGTGAAAGCCCGGTGTGCTAATTTGGGCATTAAGCTTGATTATGCCTCCGTACACCACCCACAAACCAACGGTCAAGCCGAACGAGCTAATGGTCTTATTATGAGCGGCATCAAACCCAGATTAGTGCGGTCTTTGAAAGAATCAGACAAACGCTAGGTGGAGGAGCTTGACTCCGTACTCTAGGGGCTGCAGACCATGCCCAATCGTTCCACCGGATATACACCCTTCTTCATGGTGTACGGCGCAGAGGCTGTGTTACCCTGCGACATTATTCATGACTCACCTCGAGTGCGCATGTATGAAGAGAGAGAGGCCGAGCTGGATCGGCAGGACAACTTAGATGCCTTGGAGGAGGAGCGCGACATCGCTAAAGCCCGTTCCGCATTTTATCAACAACAGGCTCGTAGATATCAAAGCAGGGAAGTACGGGCCAAGACTTATAACATTGGCGAACTCGTTCTACGCTTCCCGGAGAAGAATTCGGACAAACTCAAGTTCAAGTGGGAGGGTCCCTTCATCATCAACGAAGTTCTCACCGGAGGAGCGTACCGCCTGCGTGACGCATCAGACAACCGCCTGGAGCCAAACCCATGGTACGCGACCAGACTCACAAAGATTCTATGCCTAGCGCCAGACTCTTCGTTCGTCTCCTTTTTCCTTTATTTACTTTTCCTCTCTTCTCACTTTTATTTACTAAGGTGTAAAGCTCTTGTACGGCTCAACCGTACACCTACAAATGCATACAATTCTTAATATGTATGTCAATTATACCTGAGGGCTTCTTGTACAGAAGCTTATCTATAATACCTAAATAGCTCATCCTCACTATCCTATTTCTCTTAACATGCATCCTATCCACATCATCAACTAAGCCACATCAGCATTCACGAGCTTACAGGAGGGACCAACTACAAGGTGACTAGCGTACAAAGTGTACGACGGGGAATGACAGGGGAAACGCTAATGGTTGGTCTTCTCCACACGTCATACAGGGGAAACAACCACATCCCCACTGACGGATTTGCTTCTCCCGTTGGTCTTCTACACGACAGCCCCTCTCTACATTCACCTCTGCATCTCCTTAAATTTCCACTACTTCCTTCCAAAGAAACCGATCGATTTCCTTATCCCTCCTCATGCAGGGGTAACTAACGCATCTTCTCTACATCTCCTTAAATCTCAGGACATACAGGAGGAGGGACGTATTTTAGGTCTCCTCCGCCAGCGTTGGAGCTGAGTACTTCATGTTCTCCACACAGCGCCCCTGGCCGAGTGTCAGCCGGGTTGCACCCTCGAAAAATTATCATTAATAGGACGAATTTGATGTCTTCGTTGTGGTCACTCATCGCCCATTGATGCCATATGTGTTAGCGGGAACATCTACAACCCTTGATGAGGATGTCGCCTCCCCTCTGCGGACCAGTTTGCTCCCAGAGCGTCAAGACAGGGATTCTTATGCGTCTCTGCTTCCTATCTTCCGCCATGCAGTACTTCATATATAGAGATTACAGAAGCAGGTGAATCGGATTAGCCGTCGTTTTTTCTAAGATATTACATTTGATGTTAGTTTTCACAACTCCACCTTAACAGTGCAGAGTGTATGTCTGACTTCAATGCTTGAAAATCAGATTGTTTCTATCGGGACTGATCCGATTTTTGCTATAAGAAATTGCTTGGGTGTTTCTTAACCATTACCTGCATTGTCGGTCTCTATTTTCCTCCTGGGCAGTACGATGTTGTACATCTGAATTTGCATTAGTCATAAAATAGCTGTCTTGCTTAGTAATTCTACATACACAGTCCCCGCCGTCGCCGTTCAGTTCCTTCTACCATGTCTCAGTTAATCAAACCCTTTGTTATTCGCGGTGGTACGCATGCAGATTATGTCCTCACGTTGTGGCCTTGGTAAGTACAGTATTATGGAACCCATTATAATTAAATAATGGATGGAGATGGATCATTTTTGTATGTCTCATTTGCACTCTAGTGGTCAAAATTTCTTGCCATTCATTCTCTTAAACAATTTTTTTTTGCGGTTGTCTTAAACAATTTCTTGCTACTGGCATTGACTTCAGACAAATTGCTTTCTTCAGCTTTGGTCCGTTCATTGTTCAATAAATAAATATTGGTACTGATAGAAATCCATGATTTTATCCTTTGCCTTTTCAGGAGCACTACCGTTGCTAATTTCTCTA
The DNA here is from genome assembly GCF_002162155.2 of Triticum dicoccoides. Taxonomy (NCBI): domain Eukaryota; kingdom Viridiplantae; phylum Streptophyta; class Magnoliopsida; order Poales; family Poaceae; genus Triticum; species Triticum dicoccoides. The sequence continues at coordinate 537,319,560 of NC_041387.1, read as the reverse complement.
CATATCAAGTGTTTGCCAAAATGAAAACCGGTCAATACATTTGTATGGCTACATGTGTGAGCTACAGAGTTGCATTGAACAAAACATCACATGCTTGATTGCTCATATCTACAGACGAAGTTGAATTAACTGGTTAAATTTTTGACATGTTATCTTTTTCTGTCTACCCTCATTTACCGTTTCATTTGAAGGCGTTCAAAACATTGGTCTGCTATCATATTTGTGATTAGATGAGATAACAATGTTATATGCTCATCAATCTTCTTGGGGACAATCGAATGTTAATATTTTATGTATATTGTTTCTTTAGTAGTTCGCCTTGAAGGCAACATAATTGGTTATCAACAGTAAGAAGATGTACTCTTTTGTGACACGAGCATAAGAGATCTTCCTATTTGAATGGTCCCCGATGGAAATCCAAATGTCGTGCTACCGAATATTGGTCTGTCTTTCTTAAGTTTTCTATAGGAGTGATCATCTGTTTTAACTAAGTAGGCAAACTAAAGTTATGCATTATACCACTATGCTTGCTTATGAAGGAATTTAGTAGGCAAAATAGGGTGCTGGAAGACTTTGCCGAACTAATTTCTAACTAGTTACAAACAATCATTTCTTTGCGAAGCGCCTTTCTTCCATGCAAATGAACAATGTATGTATTGGGTCAACACATCCACAAATAGGATATGGAGAGTTTGTCAATCGGTGTTTCTTCTGAATATTGCCCACTCTTTTGCATACCTCCTCTATTAAACAAATCCCATACGTTTTAATAAGTTATAATTTGTCACACCGCATGTTTCAATGCAACACTCATTTACATACCTACTCTTGCTGCAGGACAATAAATCCGCAGCAACACATTCTTACTCCTTTATCTCCCCATTGACATCCTCCCTTTTAAGCTCTTTGCCATACCAGCACCCCGCAACAACGCGCGGGGCATTGTTTAGTTCTTATTATTTTTCGAGCATCAAGCTCACCGCATATGTGTCTTTTCCACGTATGTACCTTTTCTTCGCCATTATATGCATCGATATGACTCAAGTTTTGGTCGAGCTGGGTTGCCTGGCTCCTGTGCTTATGCCCTACATTCCCATTAGTTCGGCTAGGGCATAAAGGGAGCACCTCTGTGATTGTTACTGCCGGGTCATCCGAATGTGTACCTCAGACTGGGTGAAGCCGAAAGCTAGCGTTCTTAAGGGAATATTCGGTAAACAGACTAAAGATGTCTTTTACTTGTCATTTTATGAACCCCCAGATGTTATGTGCGCTGTGGTTTTTCAAACACAGTCCGGACATGCACATTAATGCATGCTTACCCAGGGGAAGGAACCCTTAACGGAACTATTCACTACAAAAAAAAGACACATCCATGACATTTTGAGCCGAACAAATTTTTTTTTCTGTCATACTTATGACACTTCTATGACGATAATTGTGACAAAACCCGGTATCATCATAGATATGGTGGGATCCTACTTCTATGACAAAAAATCATGATAGAAAATGGGCTTTTCATCCTGGGTGGGCCGGAGAGGCAGCTGCATGACATTTTTTGGGCCATCCATGACGGAAAAAAACGTGGTAGAAGCGAGGGCGAGGAAAATTTCGGGGAGTTCCCGATTACGGTGGGTGATGGGGGCTGAGCGATGCGTGTTTCTCTCATACACGTACACGCGTGTGTGCGAGGCGTTGGGCTCTAACTGAACCCGAGCGAGGCGTCGCCTAACTGAACCCGAGCAATTGCACTGTAGGCTACACGTTACTGAACCCGAGCGATCGAGCGATTCCTTCGCTACTGCTACTAACTGAAGCCGATCGATGCTGCCTTTGGATGAACAGTGAGTGTTGCGGGAGGGGGGGGGGTTGGATGAACAGTGAGCGGTGGGGGTGGATGAACAGGACCCCGTGGCATTGCCTCTGGATGAACAGGACCCCGATTGATCGAGCCGGTTGGGGCTGGATGAACAGGACCGTGTGGAGGGCTGAATGAATAGGACGACCCTGTGGAGGGCTAGATGAACAGTAGACGATGGAGGGGTATATGAACAGTAGCCCGTGGAGGGGTGGTTGAACAGTAGCCGGTGGAGTAGCGCGTGGTGGAGGCTTTATAAACAGGAGCCCGTGGATGAACAGTTTCAGGTGGAGGCTGGAGGAGGTCGACGGTGGATGAATAGTAGCTCGTGGAGGCTGGAGGAGGTCGGCGGTGGAGATGAACAGTATCCCGTGGACTCCCATTCTGCGGTATGCCACACCCCTCTCGATGAACAGGACCCCTGTTTCGACAACACAAGTCCGTTTCCTCTGTTTTGTGGTACACCACACCCCTCCCGATCAACAGGACCCCGTTTAGAACCATAGGAGGTCCAACACAAGTACGTTTCCTCCGTTTTGCGGTACGCAAGACCCCTCCCGATGAACATGATCCCATTTCGAACGTGGCCGGTCGAACACAAGGCCGTTTCCTCCGTTCTGCGATACGCCAGGCCTCGTTTCCATCGCCTGTTCCGTCCAAGCCCACCCGATGAACACGACGACGCATTCCGTTCCGACCCAGCCGGTTGGTTCCCCATGAACACGACGACGACGTTGTTTCTCTGTTTCGACCCAGCCATGTACATGAGCCCTGGTCGTACGTATGCGCGAGTAGGCGTTCGAGACCCCACCCGTATGTACGTACGTGATCGTATTTACTTTCTTGCACCCTGGCCGTTGTACGTACGTGTACGTGCTACGTGCGCGCCTCTACTACGACACGTGCACACCTCTACTATGACACGTGCGTGCCTCTACATCGACCAGTATGTATGTACACGTTCGCGACCGGAATGACAACGCTACGTATGCTTTGACCAGGTGGGTCCCGACTGTCAGACACTTCCTTGCGTGCGAAGATGTAGCTGGTGGGTCCCAGCAGTCAGGGGGGCGAATCATTTTTTTGCCCGGACGCACTTCCTTGCGTGCGAAGATGTAGCTTGTGGGTCCCAGTAGTCAGGGGGGCGAATCATTTTTTTCCGGACGCACTTCCTTTTCCTTGCGTGCGAAGATGTAGCTGGTGGGTCCCAGCAGTCAGGGGGGAAACATTTTTTTCATGAAATAAGGTGGCCCGTCCGGTGGGTCCCTGCTGTCAGGTGGAGGAATAATTATTTTGCGCGTAATAAGAAGGCACTTCCTTGTGGCTTCGTGGACCCAGTTGTCAGCCTCTACATGTACAATACTCTTTTGATGGAAGTCGTTCCTTGATCATGTTGACCACGCAGCGCCGAGAGCACCAGGGCGGTGGACGATGGCGAGGCCTAAGAAGGGGAAGACGCGGAGCCGGGGAAGACGCGGCAGTGGATGCCCACACGTAGAGGAGTATGAGGGTCCACTCGTTCGGCTGCGGTGTGAGACTGCCATCGCCGTAGAATAACATGGGGTGTGGGTGAGTAGAGGGATGGCCTGGCCAGCGGCAGGAGTAGTAGGGTCGGTGAGGCCTCCACGGCATCACAGCCGGCCACGGGAGGTAGGAGCACGCGGCACGACCGGCGCTACTTTGGGCGGCTGGAGCAAGAATACCAGAGGTTGAAGAAGCACTACGACCGTTGGATGGACATCGTACGGTCACTGGAGTTAGAATCGTTCATATTGACTAAGTTGACAAAGCCCTCCGTCCCAGTCAACTTAGTAGGCTCACAAGTCAGCCTCCCACCAAGGTGGGTCCCAGCTAGCAGGGGGAGTATTCATTTTTTCTGTGTAATAAGGAGGCACTTATAGTGGGTCCGAGCTGATAGCGGGGGGAACATTTTTTTTGCGAAATACGATGGCCCGTCAGGTGGGTCCCAACAGTGAGGGGGGAAACATTTTTTTTGCAAAATATGGTGGCCCGTCCAATGGGTCCCTGCTGTTAGGTGGAGGAATCATTATTTTCCGTGTAATAAGGAGGCACTTCCTTGCTGCGGCCATGTACCTAGTTGTCAGCCTCTCCACATATAGTACACTTCCGATGGAAGTCATTCCTTGACCATGTTGACCACGCCGCGTTCCATTGCGTGCATGCGTCCATGGGCGTGGTGCGTCCCCACTATCAGCCTCTCATGTACAGTCATCTTCCGATGACTCTCGGTTGCTGACCATGTTGACCACACCGTGCCGAGCGCACCAAAGCCAGTGGACCAGGCGAGGCCCCAGACTGGAACGACCCAGAGATGGGGAAGACGGGGCAGTGGAGTGGCATATGGAGAGGAGTGGGAAGCTTGACTGGTTCGGGTGCGCGGCAGCACAACCGCGGTGCCGCCCACGGGAGACAGGAGCAAGAACAGAGGTTGAAGAAGGAGCACGGCTCTTGGATTAACATCCAACGGTCCATCTGCTAGAATCATTTGTTGATTAAGTTCACAAAGCCCTGCGTACATGTCCGCTTAGTAGGCCCACAAGTCAGCCACCAAATCTGATGGGTCCCAGGTGTCAACAGGAGGAATAATTTTTTCGCATAACAAGGAGGCACTTCCTTCCGTGCGAAGATACAACCGGTGGGTCCCAGCTGTCAGGTGGAGGAAACATTTTTTCTAGCTTAATAAGGAGGAACTTTCCTTGCTTGCGACCATGGACCTCGTGGGTCCCAGCCGTCAGGCTCTCCACGTACAACCCTCTTCCGATGACTCTCGTTTGTTGACCACGCCGCACCGAGCGTAGCGAGGCGGTGGACGACAGCGAGGCCCCGGACGGGAACGACTCAGATATGGGAACACGCGGCAGTGGAGTCGCAGATTGAGAGGAGGAGAAGGGTTATAACTGGTTTTGGTGCGGCGTGGGGCTGCAGTCAGTGGAAAATAACAGGAGGTGTGGAGGGGTGGAGGGATAGCCTGGCCGGCGGTGGGGTAGCACTTCGCAACGATGCGTGCTAAGCAGAGCCGCTAGCCGCCGGAGGCCGGACCAGGCGGTCCCGACAACGCTGGAGGAAGAAGACGAGAGATTGAAGGTGCATGTCGGCCATTGGATATAAATACAATGGCTGTGGATGTCATAATCATTTGTTGACCAAGTTGACAACGCCCTACGTAAACAAATATATATAATGTGTTTAGAAGGGAAAACATAAATTGGACACAGCATTATTATTCTTATATATAGATAAATAGAACAGAGACCTGCGTTTTATTAAAAAATTACATTGGGCTGCCGATCTTTAAGAAAAAGCCCATGGGCCGATATGGACCTCAAAAAATAAGTCGAAACCACTGTCTCCGTATGTCGTGGGCTACGCATGTTATAAGCCTAGCTGATACTTGTTCGCCCTTTGGAAAAAAAGATACCAAATCCTCGAGCAAACTGGATTAAATAGGGGGTCGGCGGCACGACTGAAGAAGCACATTAGGAGCGATTTTTTTCTCCAGTGGATGGCTCTCGATAGCGTTTTTTTACTTGCCTCTGCACCATACAACTTGTATTTTTTTAACCTCCCAGTCTGTCGTGGTGGACCAGCAGCCCATTTGCTGGGCGGGCCAACCTACAGAAACCAGCACTCAATTTTTCATCAAGCCCCCAAAACAATGCAGTACTATGTTTGTTTTGAGGCCGAAAACATTACAACAGGGGTTGAGCGGGGGAGAGGGGAAGACAGAGTAATAAAAAGATTAAAAAGAGCTGATGCGCCATTGCTACCCTAACAAAGCAGGTGCAATTCTTCTCGGGAAGAAGGTGTGCCGTTGACATCCACACGTCACATACCCCACAGTAGGCATACTAACAAGTTCACACACAAATACAACAGAAAAGGTAAACATTCGTATCAAACCCTGAAAGTGCAACTATCCCTGGGTGGTTTTGGTAATTCCTAACAACATATATCTCATTGAGCTAATGCTATTTTAAGATAAATATTTCAGGAAAGCTCAATGATTGGCATGGCATGGATGAGAAAAGTGGATCCCTCAAAATGCTAAGGACAAAAGGATTGTCTCAAGCTCAAAGCACAAGACTCTACATTTTCTATTTTAGTGATCTAAGATTACATTGAGTCTATAGGAAAAGCCAATACTATCAAGGAGGGATGAGGTGTTGCTTAATGGCTTTCTTGCTCAAAATGCTTAGTGATATGCTCCAAAGCACTCAACTACTTTCTCATTGATAACCCGCAAGTATACGGGATCAATTGTAGCCTCTTTTGATAAGTAAGAGTGTCAAACCCAACGAGGAACTAAAGGTAGAACAAATATTCTCTCAAGTCCTATCTGCCACTGATACGACTCCACGCACGCTTAGTGTTCGCTTTACCTAGAACAAGTATGAAACTAGAAGTACTTTGTAGGTGTTGTTGGATAGGTTTGCAAGATAATAAAGAGCACGTAAATATAAACTAGGGGCTGTTTAGATAAAGATGGAATAAAGTAAATATAGCGAGTGTGGAAAAGTGGTGGTAGGAGTTGTGAAATTGTCCCTAAGCAATTGACTATGTTACTAGACCGGTAATCACTATTGCAATTCTATTTGAGGGAGAGGCATAAGCTAACATACTTTCTCTTCTTGGATCATATGCACTTATGATTGGAACTCTAGCAAGCATCCACAACTACTAAAGATCATTAAGGTAAAACCCAACCATATCATTAAAGTATCAAGTCCCCTTTATCCCATACGCAAACAACCTACTTACTCGGGTCAGTGCTTCTGTCACTCACACCACCCACCATAAGCAAATCATGAACATATTGCAAACCCTACAACGGGAATCCCTCATGCTTGCGCGACACAGAGGGCACAATAGGACAGCACCAATAATAAAACATGCAACTCAAACCGATCATAGCAATTCATCAATCACCGGTAGGACAACGAAAATCTACTCAGACATCATAGGATGGCAACACATCATTGGATAATAATATGAAGCATAAAGCACCATGTTCAAGTAGAGGGTACAACAGGTTGCGGGAGAGTGGGCCACTGAATATAGATGGGGAAAGGTGATGGAGATGTTGGTGAAGATGATGGAGGTGTTGGTGTAGATCGCGGTGATGATGATGACCCCTGGCAGCGCTCCGGCGCCACCGGAAGCAAGGGAGAGAGAGCCCCCCTTCTTCTTCTTCTTCCTTGACCTCCTCCCTAGATGGGAGAAGGGTTTCCCCTCTGGTCCTTGGCTCCCATGGCATGGGAGGGGCGAGAGCCCCTCCGATATTGGATCTATCTCTCTGTCTCCCTCTGTTTCTGCGTCCTCAGATTCTGCCCCTTCACCGTTTCTTTTATATCCGGAGATCCGTAACTCCGATTGGGGTGAATATTTCGTCCAGATTTTTCTCATAAAATTAGCTTCCTTGCGGCAAAAGAAGAGCGTCAACCGCCTTACGGGCGGCCCAGGAGAGTGCCAGGCACGCCCAGGGGGGAGGGTGCACCCCCTATCTCCTGGCCACCTCGGGCACCATTTCGCGTTGATTCTTCCTCCGAAAAATCCCAAATATTCCAAAATAATTCTCCGTACGTTTTTATCCCATTTGGATTCCGTTTGATATTAGGTTTCTGCGAAACATAAAACATGCAACAAACAGGAACTGGCACTGGGCACTGGATCAATATGTTAGTCCCAAAAATAGTATAAAAAGTTGCCAAAAGTATATGAAAGTTGAAGAATATTGGCATGGAACAATAAAAAATTATAGATACGACGGAGATGTATCAGCATCCCCAAGCTTAATTCCTGCTTGTCCTCGAGTAGGTAAATGATAAAAAAATATTTTTTGATGTGGAATGCTACCTAGCATAATCTTGATCATATGTCTAATCATGGCATGAATATTAAGATACAAGTGATTCAAAGCAATAGTCTATCATTTGACATAAAAAATGATAATACTTTGAGCGTACCAATAAAGCAATCATGTCTTTTCAAAACAACAAGGCCAAAGCAAGCTTCTCCCTACAAAATCATATAGTTTGGCCATACTTCATTTTTGTCACAAAAAATGCCCCCATCATGCACAACCCCGATGACAAGCCGAGCAATTGGTTCATACTTTTTAACGCGCTTCAGCTTTTTCAACCCTCACGCAATACATGAGCGCAAGCCATGGATATAGCACTATAAGTGGAATAGAATATGATGGTGGAGGTTTATGTGGAGAAGACAAAAAAGGAGAAAGTCTCACATCGACGCGGCTAATCAACGGGCTATGGAGATGCCCATCAATTGATGTCAATGCGAGGAGTAGGGATTGCCATGCAACGGATGCACTAGAGCTATAAGTGTATGAAATCTCAAACTAAAACTAAGTGGGTGTGCATCCAACTTGCTTGCTCACGAAGACCTAGGGCATTTTAGGAAGCCCATCGTTGGAATATACAAGCCAAGTTCTATAATGAAAAATTCCCACTAGTATATGAAAGTGACAACATAAGAGACTCTCTATATGAAGAACATGGTGCTACTTTGAAGCACAAGTGTGGAAAAAGGATAGTAACATTGCCCCTTTTCTTTTCTTCTTTTTTTCTTTTCTTTTTATTTTTTTGGGTGGGCTTCTTTGGCCCCCTTTTTTATTTAGGCTTCTTTGGCCTTTCCTTTTTTTCTTTTTTTCTTTTTTCATTTTTTTTCATGGGGCAATGCTCTATAATGATGATCATCACACTTTTATTTACTTACAACTCGATACTGGAACAAAGATATGACTCTATATGAATGCTTCCGGCGGTGTACCGGGATGTGCAATGATCTAGCATAGCAATGACATCAAAAAACGGACAAGCCATGAAAATATCATGCTAGATATCTTACGATCATGCAAAGCAATATGACAATGAATGCTCAAGTCATGAATATGATGATGATGGAAGTTGCATGGCAATATATCTCGGAATGGCTATGGGAATGCCATGATAGGTAGGTATGGTGGCTGTTTTGAGGAAGATATAAGGAGGCTTATGTGTGATAGAGCGTATCATATCATGGGGTTTGGATGCACCGGCGAAGTTTGCACCAACTCTTGAGGTGAGAAAGGGCAATGGACGGTACTGAAGAGGCTAGCAATGATGGAAAGGTAAAAGTGTGTATAATCCATGGACTCACATTAGTCATAAAGAACTCATATACTTATTGCAAAGGTTTATTAGCCCTCGAAGCAAAGTACTACTACGCATGCCCCTAGAGGGATAGATTGATAGGAAAATACCATCGCTCGTTCCCGACCGCCACTCATAAGGAAGACAATCAAAGAAACACCCCATGCTTCAAATTTGTCGCACAACGGTTACCATACGTGCATGCTACGGGACTTGCAAACTCAACACAAGTGTTTCTACAATCCACAACCACCCACTAGCATGAATCTAATATCACCATCTTTATATCGCAAAACTATTGCAAGGAATCAAACATATCATATTCAGCGATCTACAAGTTTATGTAGGATTTTATGACTAACCATGTGAATGACCAATTCCTGTCATCTCTCTAAATAGATATAAGTGAAGCAAGAGAGTTTAATTCTTTCTACAAAAGATATGCCCATGCTCTAACAAATATAAGTGAAGCAAAAGAGCATTCTACAAATGGCGGTTTTCTAAGTAAAGAGAAACAGGCAATCCAAACTTCAAATGATATAAGTGAAGGACATGAAGCATTCTATAAAGCCACACTCAAAAGATTTAAGTGAAGTGCAATGAGCATTCTATAAATAAACCAAGGACTATCTCATACCAGCATGGTGCATAAAAGAAAAATGAAAACTAAATGCAAAAGATGCTCCAAGACTTGCACATATCACATGCACAAAACGAATACGAAAACATACCGATACTTGTTGAAGAAAGAGGGGATCCCTTCCGGGGCATCCCCAAGCTTAGACACTTGAGTCTCCTTGAATATTTACTTGGGGTGCCTCGGGCATCCCCAAGCTTGAGCTCTTGCCTCTCTTCCTTTTCCTCATATCGAGACCTCCTCGATCAAACACTTCATTCACACAAAACTTCAACAGAAAACTCGGTAAGATCCGTTAGTATAATAAAGCAAATCACTACTCTAAGTATTATTGAAAACCAATTAATATTTTGTTTTTGCATTGTGTCTACTGTAATATAACTTTTCCACAGCTTAATCCACTAGTATAAATTGATAGATTCATCAAAACAAGTAAACTATGCATCAAAAACAGAATCTGTCAAAAACAGAACAATCTGTAGCAATATGAACATCCACCATACTTCTAGTACCCCAAAAATTCTACCAAAATTAGGAATAATAAACAAGTTGTACATCAAGATAGTGCAAAAGTAATCAGAACCATTTGACATTCCAGATAAAAATGTAAAGTCGCACACTACAGCCAAAGTTTCTGTCCTACACCGTACAAACCAACAACCATTGTAAACATCCTAAAGGCAAACCTTGGCATATTATTTTTATAATACAATGGAATTGTACAAGGGGATAATTATTTTTGATGAAAAGTTTCTGTAATTAAGATTCACAAAGTTTCCGTGAGCATGAACAAAGTTCAAGGCTAGCTCCCACTTCAACAATGCTTGTCTTTCTCACTTTCACTTTCCTTTTTAAAAGTTTTTAGGTTCCCCTCTTTATTTTTTTTGTTTTTAGACTATATAAAAGCCCTAAAAAATGACTCTCTAAAACTTCCGAGTTGTCTCCCTGGCAGCGCTTTCTTTAAAGCCATTAAGTTAGGCATATAATGCTCAAGTAATGGATCCACCCAGATCCCAAGGTATATCAAAGCCAATTTTAATTAACAATGATTTCTAATTTAGTAGTGAGCACAAAGTAACAAATATCAAGCAAAAAAAGTCTAACTCTCTTCCTATGCATCGGCATGTCATAAAAGAACATTTCATGCACACCAAGTAAAGACCAATGCATAGTATAAGCAGTTTCTTGCAATTCTATCATGTTGGAAACATAAAGAGGCGGAGATGTAGTTCCTCTCTCATAATAATTGCAAGTAGGAGCAGCAAGCACATGCATATTATATTCATCAAAATCATCATGTGCAACGGTAAAAGGCAACCCATCAATATAATTCTTAGTAAGCACAAACTTCTCCGATATAGTGTAGTTGGGAGAGTTCAAAAAGATAATAGAACTATCATGCGTGGGTGCAATAGCAACAATATCATGTTTAACATAAGGAACTATAGCAAGTTCATCTCCATAAGCATAATTCATATTGGCATCTTGGCCACAAGCATAGCAAGAATCATCAAAAAGGGATATTTCAAGAGAATCAACGGGATCATAACAATCATCATAGCAATCATGCTTCGGTAAGCACGAAGGGGATTTAAACAATGTATGAGTTGAAGAGTTACTCTCATTAGAAGGTGGGCACGGGTAGCTAATCCGCTCTTCCTCCTTTTGTTCTTTGCTCTCCTTATCATCTTTTCCATCCAATGAGCTCACGGTTTCATCAATTTCTTCTTCCATAGACTCCTGCAAAATATTAGTCTCTTCTTGCTCTTGGACAGCGGAGACTTTCTCAATAAATGCATCAATATTGTAATTGTATGCATAATTTTTGTAGCAATATCTAAGTGTAGCAAAATTTTCTGGTCTATAAACCGAATCATCAAAATCGTCAAACGCTTTAAACATAGATTCAATCTCATAAGCACCCATAAAAGCAACAAATTCTTCTATTTGTTCCACATCATAGTAATCATAGATACCATTAGCATAAGAAGCTAAGGTTTCATTATCATTAAATTTGCATGAAAAGGGGAGGTGTGGAGCCTTCATCCTAGAGTAGCAAGTATAATCATGTATCAAGCATAGTTGACGAGCATACCAACGTAACATATTAATTTGATCCCATAATAGTTTCCCTTTTTGTGTCAAGCCATAATCCCTAAAGTATTCACGTTCATCCAATGTGTCTCCCATAACATAATTAAATGGGGTTTTCTCAGGATTATCAAAGTAGTACATAATATCTTGAGCATAACAAGCATCGAGGGTTTTAGGAGGTTCCCCATCTCCATGAGTAGCAACTACACCTAATTTTTTGGTATTTCGTGTTCCATATCCATAACTAAAGATAAAGAATAACTTAGAACAGCAAATAAAAATTACTTAGTGATAAAGCAAACAAGCACACATGAGAATATTCACCCCACACTATGACTCCCCGGCAACGGCGCCAGAAAAAGGTCTTGATAACCCGCAAGTATACGGGATCAATTGTAGCCTATTTCGATAAGTAAGAGTGTCAAACCCAACGAGGAGCTAAAGGTAGAACAAATATTCTCTCAAGTCCTATCTGCCACTGATACGACTCTATGCAAGCTTAGTGTTCGCTTTACCTAGAACAAGTATGAAACTAGAAGTACTTTGTAGGTGTTGTTGGATAGGTTTGCAAGATAATAAAGAGCACGTAAATATAAACTAGGGGCTGTATAAAGATGCAATAAAGTAAATATAGCGAGTGTGGAAAAGTGGTGGTAGGAGTTGTGAAATTGTCCCTAAGCAATTGACTATGTTACTAGACCGGTAATCACTATTGCAATTCTATTTGAGGGAGAGGCATAAGCTAACATACTTTCTCTTCTTGGATCATATGCACTTATGATTGGAACTCTAGCAAGCATCCGCAACTACTAAAGATCATTAAGGTAAAACCCAACCATATCATTAAAGTATCAAGTCCCCTTTATCCCATACGCAAACAACCTACTTACTCGGGTCAGTGCTTCTGTCACTCACACCACCCACCATAAGCAAATCATGAACATATTGCAAACCCTACAACGGGAATCCCTCATGCTTGCGTGACACAGAGGGCACAATAGGACAACACCAATAATAAAACATGCAACTCAAACCAATCATAGCAATTCATCAATCACCGGTAGGACAACGAAAATCTACTCAGACATCATAGGATGGCAACACATCATTGGATAATAATATGAAGCATAAAGCACCATGTTCAAGTAGAGGGTACAACAGGTTGTGGGAGAGTGGGCCACTGAATATAGATGGGGGAAGGTGATGGAGATGTTGGTGAACATGATGGAGGTGTTGGTGTAGATCGCGGTGATGATGGTGGCCCCCGGCAGCGCTCCGGCGCCACCGGAAGCAAGGGAGAGAGAGCCCCCCTTCTTCTTCTTCTTCTTCTTCCTTGACCTCCTCCCTAGATGGGAGAGGGGTTTCCCCTCTGGTGCCTGGCTCCCATGGTGTGGGAGGGGCGAGAGCCCCTCCGAGATTGGATCTATCTCGCTGTCTCCCTCTGTTTCTGCGTTCTCAGATTCTGCCTCTTCACCGTTTCTTTTATATCCGGAGATCCGTAACTCCGATTGGGGTGAATCTTTCACCCAGATTTTTCTCATAAAATTAGTTTCTTGCGGCAAAAGAAGAGTGTCAACCGCCTTACGGGTGGCCTAGGAGAGTGACAGGCGCGCCTAGGGGGGAGGGCGCGCCCCCTATCTCCTGGCCACCTCGGGCACCGCTTCGCGTTGATTCTTCCTCCGGAAAATCCCAAATATTCCAAAATAATTCTCCACCCGTTTTTATCCCGTTTGGATTCCGTTTGATATTGGGTTTCTGCGAAACATAAAACATGCAACAAACAGGAACTGGCACTGGGCACTGGATCAATATGTTAGTCCCAAAAATAGTATAAAAAGTTGCCAAAAGTATATGAAAGTTGAAGAATATTGGCATGGAACAATCAAAAATTATAGATACGACGGAGATGTATCACTCATATCCACATATGACCTAAACCAAAAGTCAAACTCGGCCCCACCGATTCTTTCTATCCGGCGCCACCGAATTCAGATGTCATAGCCACTGCCACAAACCCTAATCAAATCGGTCTCACTGATAGGGATCTCGGTCTCACCGAGATGGGATTGTAATCTCTCTGTTTCCCTTCGTAACGTTTCGGTCAAACCGAGATCAGCGATCGGTCCTACCGAGACTGCAATGCAAGCTCTCTGGTTCCCTTTCGTAACGTTTTGGTCCAACCGAGATGAGCGAACCGGTCCCACCGAGTTTGTGTAATCGGTCTCACCGAGATTACGTTATGCCCTAACCCTAACCATATCGGTCCTACCGATTTGCATGTCTGTCCCACACATTATTTGCTAAATCGGTCTGACCGAGTTTCACGATTTGGTCCCACCGAGATTGGTAAGTTGTGTGTAACGGTTAGATTTTGTGTGGAGGCTATATATACCTCTCCACCCACTCTTCATTCGTGGAGAGAGCCATCAGAAGATGCCTATACTTCCATAATACATTTTCTGAGAGAGAACCACCTACACTTGTGTCGAGGTCAAGATATTCCATTCCTACCATATGAATCTTGATCTCTAGCCTTCCCCAAGTTGCTTTCCACTCAAATCTTCTTTCCACCGAATCCAAATCCTGTGAGAGAGAGTTGAGTGTTGGGGAGACTATCATTTGAAGCACAAGAGCAAGGAGTTCATCATCAACATACCATTTGTTACTTCTTGGAGAGTGGTGTCTCCTAGATTGGCTAGGTGTCACTTGGGAGCCTCCGACAAGATTGTGGAGTTGAACCAATGAGTTTGTAAGGGCAAGGAGATCGCCTACTTCGTGAAGATCTACCCTAGTGAGGCAAGTCCTTCGTGGGCGACAGCCATGGTGGGATAGACAGGGTTGCTTCTTCGTGGACCCTTCGTGGGTGGAGCCCTTCGTGGACTCGCCAACCGTTACCCTTTGTGGGTTGAAGTCTCCATCAACGTGGATGTACGATAGCACCACCTATCGGAACCATGACAAAAACATCCGTGTCTCCAATTGTTTTTGCCTTCTCAAACTCCTCCCCTTTACCTTCATATGCAATTGTTTTACATTCCGCTGCTATACTCTTAGAATTGCATGTGTAGGTTGATTGCTTGAATTGTGCTAAGTTGCTAAAATCTGCCAAGAACTAAAATTGGGAAAAGGCTATATTTTTATTTGGTCAAGTAGTCTAATCACCCCCCCCCCTCTAGACATACTTTCGATCCTACTAGTGGTATTAGAGCTTTGGTCTCCATTTTCTTTGATGTCCATAGCTTTTGGTGGTCATAGCCTTGGTTTCACAACCTAGGAGAGTATGGCGTCTAGCGAGGGAAATTGCCACCGTAGAGGTCCTTACTTTGATGGTACTAATTTTGCTAGTTGGAAGCATAAGATGAAAATGCATATTCTTGGACATAACCCCGCCGTTTGGGCTATTGTGTGTATTGGCTTGCAAGGTGAATTCTTTGATGGGAGAGAACCGAACCGTGAAGCTACCGCGAAAGAGTTGAAGATGCTGCAATACAATGCTCAAGCTTGTGATATCCTCTTCAACGGAGTGTGCCCCGAAGAATTCAACAAAATCAGCCGTCTTGAGAATGCAAAGGAAATTTGGGATACTTTGATTGACATGCACAAAGGTACCGACTCCGTCAACGAATCCAAGTTGGATGTGCTTCAAAGTCAGCTTGACGAGTTCAAAATGAAGGATGGTGAAGGTGTCGCTGAAATGTACTCTAGGCTTGCTCTTATCACAAATGAGATTGCCGGCTTAGGAAGTGAAGAGATGACCGATAAATTCATCATCAAGAAGATCCTAACAGCCTTGGATGGAAAACATGATACCATGTGCACATTGATCCAAATGATGCCCAATTACAAAGATCTCAAGCCAACGGAAGTCATTGGAAGAACCGTTGCTCATGAGATGTCACTCAAGGATAAGAAGGAGCTCCACAACAAGTCAAGTGGTGCTTACAAAGCCTCATGTGAAGCTGCCACATCATCAAGTGTGAAACAAACCTTCAATGAAGAATTGAGCCTAATGGTGAAGAACTTCAACAAGTTCTACAGGAGTAGAAGCAAGGAAAGAAGTTCCAAGTCAAGGTCCTACAATGACAAAAGATCTTCTAGTCGAGAGAGAAATTGCTACAATTGTGGAAGACCCGGACACTATTCCAATGAGTGTACGACACCCTACAAAAGAAGAGAAGATTCTCTAAAAAGAAGAAGTAGAAGAGAAGAATCACCATCAATAGAAAGAAGGAGTAGAGATGATCGTTATGAACGAAGAACATCCCGGAGAAGCAAGGATTCGGAAAGGAAGGACAAGTCATCGAGAAGCTACACAAAACGAAGACATCAAGCTCATGTTGGTGAATGGGTATCCAACTCCGACTCCGACAATCACTCCGAGAGAAGTTATCACTCCGACTCCGAATATACTCAAGATGAAGGTGTTGCCGATCTAGCACGTGTGTCAACCAACTCCTATGACATATTTGATTCACCAAATGAAGGAATTGGAAGATGCTTCATGGCTAATGGCCCAAAGGTATCACATCCCGAGTATGTTGATTTCAATAGTGATGAAGATGACTTGTTAGGTGATGATCATTTACTTGTTGACAACTCTAGTGATGAATACTATGATGAAACGTCAATTAATCATGCTAATCAATATAAAACGAATGGCAATGATAAGGAGAAGATTGAGCTCCTAACTAAAGAACTAAACACTCTTAAGTTAGCTCATGAAACTATCTTAGGAGATCATCGAGAACTTTTAAGGACTCATGAGAAGTTACCCTTTGAAAAGATCAACCTTGAGCAAGAGCATGAGTTCTTAAAGGCAATCAATGATGATCTTCGCAAGAAAAGTTCTTCTTACATTGCCAAGCATTTACTCTTATCTACTTACATGCCTCAAGTCAAGTCTAGTAACAAGAACAAGAAAGATTCTTCCTCTAGTAGTAACAATAATCATGCTAAATCCAAAGTTGTTGCTTCTAGTAGTTCTCTTGATTCCACTAATGATTCTCTTAGCCAAGTTACACTTGAGCAAGAAAATAGCTTATTGAAGGGAATTATAGAGAAAGGTGTTTACAAGAGCCTTGCCGGGAGTAAGCAATTTGAGGAAATTGTACGCAAGCAAGGAAGGCACCGGAAGAACCAAGGTGTTGGTTTTGAATGAAAGTTCAATGCCAATGGAGTTGAGTGGGAAGAAGATCAATACCCCAGATGAAGTTTGTTCCTCAACAAGAGAAGTATGATCCTACTTCTTTCAAAGGGACACAAGCTCAAGACGATCTTCCAGCACAAGATCACAAGCAAAAAGGCAAGGATAAGCTTCAAGAGGAGATTGATGCATTTGAAGAAGCTCCTAAGGCCTTGGTCAAGTGGGTTCCCAAGACTACATCAAGTTCTACTTCATTGAGTACAACTACAACTCCAAGGATTCCCATCAAGATGATGTGGATCCCGAAGAAGAAGAACTAGAAAGTTCTTGAGGGTGACTCCGCCAACATATTTCACTCTTATCATTTTGGCAAGGACAAGTGCAATCAACTTTCACATCTTGCACTAGTTCAAGGAGTCACAAACCCTCTTGTTGGTAAGACAAGGGACAAGGTAACCTAATGCTTTCATAGACATCATCTTGTGTGTGTGCATCACTCTATGTCTATGGATATCCTTGTTTGTTCCTTGTGGGACTAACCTGTTTAGGTATTGAAAGTGCAACTCACTCCAAAGGATTGCTCCAAATGATCTACATCAAAATTGAGCATCCACATCTCCAACACCTACATGAAGTCATCATCGATAAAACCCAAGGTTAGTTCATCCCTCTTAGGGGGGATCTCACATCTAGGGGGAGCTTTACTCAAAGAATTGAGCCAAAGCAACTCTAATGGCGTGAACACAACAATGCTTTATGTAAAAGTGATAACCCCACTTGTGCTTAAACGATGAGTATGACCTATGATCAAATGTTCTCATTTGACTCCTAAGTCAATATACTCATATATAGATGACCTAGTCATCGCCAATTGCTTGATAGATGCTAGAAGTGTTTGTGCATGCTTTGTCACATATTTCATTTGCCATTTTATTGTGTGAGCATGTTGGTTGCATAATTTACTCATTCGAGGACATCCACTTGTAGCTTTGATTGTTTAGTTTCTTTTCTTTTGCCAAGTGGATTGACAAGAATGCCTAAGAACCTTCTCTAGCTATCTATGCTTTTCTTGTCTCAAACTCTATTCATGCTATATCACAAAGTATGATCAAGTCAGATTCGAACCACTCTGTGTGAGGAGCACTCAGAGTCCCCGATTCGTCATAGACTTAAACTTCCAAAACCTCTTTGTGCGTTTTGGTCTGATCAATTCAACCTTTTCGGTCATACCGAGATCACTAAGTTGATCTAGGTTTTCAATCTCGGTGCAACCAATTTGAACTTTTTGGTCACACCAAGTTGCAGTAACTGCTTGTAGTAATGCATCTCGGTGCCACCGAGTTGTTCCACTCGGTCATACCAATAGGGTCAGGCTATATATACCCTCGGGCCAAAATTTGGAAACTTTTCCGAAACCCTTCGCCCACGCACAACGTGCTCTGCCTCTTAGGGTCTCCGGATCGTCCTCCTCGTCGCCAGCGACCTCCCACCGCTGGTCTCCGCCGCCGTCAACGGGATTCTGCTCTGCCGTTGTCGCCGTAGCAAATCCATCGCCACATTAGGGTATGGATTTGAACTTTGTGCTGTTCTTAACTCCGATTCCTAGCACATTGCATTGCCATGAATCTTGCCACGTTTGAAATCTTCCTATCCAGCGAAACTACTCCATAGATTAGTCTTGGATTGAAATTTTAGGGTTAGGTTTCCGCCGAACTCATCTCGGACTGACCGAGTTGTAGAAATCGGTCTCACTGATTTGGCTCAGGCCATTGCACATGTGATTCTCGGTCTGACCGAGAATTGCAAATTGGTGTGACCAAGTCCGATTCTTTGTGAAACCCTAGCAGTCTCGGTGCCACCGAATTGTGACTCGGTCTGACCGAGTTCACTAGTTTAGGTCCCAAAAGTTGCTTCGGTATCACCGAGTTTACAAAGCGGTAGCTTCGAAATGCTTTGTGTGGAAAACTAAAACTAAGTTTTTGACTCAATTTTTTGAAAAAACATCTGTGCTTTGTGATGCTCATCTACTCTATCTCATCTACTTCTATTCACAGGGTCTGCTGCCAGAGTTTGCATCATGTTAGATCAGAGTGACAGTCAGAATAAGTCTGAGGAGCAAGTTCATATGAGTGAGGGCACTAGTCCCTCTAACAGTTATGATGAGGGTAGCAGGAGCACACCCAGCAATTTGCCAAAGGCAGCCACCAGAACCAGAAAGAAGAAAACCTCAGATTCTGAAGATCAGGACTATGTGGCTGTTGAGGATGAGGCCACTTCCAAGAAGAAGGTGCTGAAGAAGGAATATGGCACAACTGCATCCACTAAGCCAGGAATGAAAACAAAGGTTCCTGCCAAAAGAGTTCCTATGTCAAAGGCCAGAGCATCCACTCAAGAGACTTTGGGATATGAACCCAAAGAACCAGTTGTGGCTGAAAAGAAAAGGAAAGAAAGGGTCAAGAAGACCATGGCCAGAGTTGTTGGAAATCCCAGAAGAGGAAGAGGTTGTTGCACCAGCACCTAAAGTTCAGAAGCTGATGGGAGATGCTATAAGATCAGGGGCTACTCCATCTAAGCCCAAAGATGCTCCCAAGGCTGCTGCTCCTATGCCCAAGTCTGCACCTAAGAGGAACACCAGGAGTATTCCAGCTGAAGAGAAGAACAAGGCCCCAGTGCCTGAAGCTGAAGAAGAAGAAGAAGAAGAAGAAGATTCACTTGTCTTGAGAAAGTTGAAGCCCAAGATTCCTGATCATAATGATGCTCATCCAGTTGTAGAAGATATGAAGCTCAGGAAGGATGCAGGTCTAAGACTCTGAAGACAAACTCATCCCTATGCTATCATAAGAAGAACTACTGTGGATTATAGGTTCCACACTAAGGAACAACAAGATTTCTATGAGATAGTGTTGCTTGACAAGAAGCCCATAGTATGTGACAGGAGATGGGTTGACTGGGATTACATCAAGAAAAATGAAGAGCACTATCCAGGAGTTTATGACAATTTCAAGTCTTGTGGAGTTGATGACTTTGTTGGCTAGAAGCTCACCAAGTGGAATGATGAGCTCATCATGCAGTTTTACTCCACAATTCATTTCTACCCAGATGGGAAGATAGTCTGGATGTCTAAGGGTACTACGTACCAATCAATAGTTGAGGAATGGTCTGAGTTGATAAATGCTCCAAAAGAGAATGAGGATGACTTGGATGTCTATGCCAAGAAGAAGAAAGACCACAACTCTATGGCTCACATGTACAGAGAGATCCCAGATGCTGCATTAGAGACACATAAGTTTGGATCTGTACATTACCTGTTGTCAGGATTGCCTAGTATCAACTGAATCTTAAGGCACACTTTGCTGCCCAAGTCAGGTGAGTGATCAGAGGCCATGCAATAAACTTGCTACATATATTTGATGTGCCTCAGAAATTCAAAGTCACGAGTCTGATTGTGGAAACAATCAAAAGGACTGCTACTAATCAGAAGAGGAGTTGTGGGTATACCCCACACATTCAGGAGCTCATAAACTCCAAGATGGGCACATGCAGATATCTTTTGGACAAGGAGAACCTGCCCATCTACCCTAATTTTGAGGACAACACCATTGTGATGGATGAAAATGAACCATCATCCGTGCAAGCACAAGAGAAGAAAGAGAAAGCAAGGACTGAGAAAGCTGCTAAGATGCCAACTGCTGAAGAGGCATCTCAGAGTTTCCTGAAGAGCAAGCAAGATCAGCTTGGCTACTTGATTGCCTCCACCTTGAGGATTGAGAAGGGCTTGGCCACCCTGACTCAAAACCAGGAGAGCTTGGAGAGAATCATAGAGCGGAAGTTTTATGCTCTTGATGTCAAAGTTACTCAGATCCAAACTGCAGTTGAGCAACTTCAGGAGGATGTGGATGAGAAGATGGGAAAGTCTACCAGTGATGCTTTTTCTAGAGTGCCCAGAGGACAGAGATCTGCTGCAGTGCCTATTCCAGACACCAGAGCTACATCATCTGCACCAGCTACAGCTTCAGTGCCTCCAGCTCCAGCACCCACTCCACCAGCTCAGGCTACATCAACAGAAGCCTTCGTCCTTGGAGCCATCTCTACACCATCACATGAAGACCAAGCCTAAGAGTCATTTAGCACTATGCATTGTTGTGAACTTTTTGGTACCTTGTTGCCAAAGGGGGAGAAAATGTATAGATCATAGGCTTCGAGAGAGAGTGTTGCTTTTGATCTCTCTTGTCTTTTTGGTGGTTGAACTTCGTTATTTGTTTGCTTGATACTTTATGCCTTTTGTGAGATTCTTGGATGATCATGTGTTTGATCATATGCTATGCTACATTAATGCTTGTTGGATGATATTATCTCTTATATCCTCATATGATCATTCACTTTGCTTGGTGATGAGTGCATGTATTTAATTATTATCATTTTGAGCGCTCCACCAATATGTATGTGACATGGAAGAGTAACCCATGATCCTAACTCATTGTGCATTTGCAGTCCAAAGCAAATTTTAAATAATGCACAAATTTAGGGGGAGCTCTTACTTTTCACATACTTCTCAAAGCGACAATGTTTTTCAATCTTATTATCATTTGTTGAAGCTTTGATCTATATGTTGTCATCAATTACCAAAAAGGGGGAGATTGAAAGTGCAACTATCCCTGGGTGGTTTTGGTAATTTCTAACAACATATATCTCATTGAGCTAATGCTATTTCAAGATAAATATTTCAGGAAAGCTCAATGATTGGCATGGCATGGATGAGAAAAGTGGGTCCCTCAAAATGCTAAGGACAAAAGGATTGGCTCAAGCTCAAAGCACAAGACTCTACATTTCCTATTTTAGTGATCCAAGATCACATTGAGTCTATAGGAAAAGCCAATACTATCAAGGAGGGATGAGGTGTTGCTTAATGGCTTTCTTGCTCAAAATGTTTAGTAATATGCTTCAAAGCCATCAACTACTTTCTCATATCCACATATGACCTAAACCAAAAGTCAAACTCGGCCCCACCGATTCTTTCTATCCGGCGCCACCGAGTTCAAATGTCATAGCCACTGCCACAAACCCTAATCAAATCGGTCTCACCGATAGGGATCTCGGTCTCACCGAGATGGGATTGTAATCTCTCTGTTTCCCTTCGTAACGCTTCGGTCAAACCGAGATGAGCGATCGGTCCCACCAAGACTGCAATGCAAACTCTCTGTTTCCCTTTCATAACATTTCAGTCCAACCGAGATGAGTGAATCGGTCCCAACGAGTTTGCCTTACCAACTCTCTGGCTAGCTTATTACCAAAACCGGTCCCACCGAGTTTGCGTAATCGGTCTCACCGAGATTACGTTATGCCCTAACCCTAACCATATCGGTCCTACCGATTTGCATGTCGGTCCCACCGAAAATCCTAACGGTCACATTATTTTCTAAATCGGTCCGACCGAGTTTCATGATTCGGTCCCACCGAGATTGGTAAGTTGTGTGTAACAGTTAGATTTTTGTGTGGAGGCTATATATACCCCTCCACCCACTCTTCATTCGTGGAGAGAGCCATCAGAACATGCCTGCACTTCCAACATACATTTTCTGAGAGAGAACCACCTACACTTGTGTTGAGGTCAAGATATTCCATTCCTACCATATGAATCTTGATCTCTAGCCTTCCCCAAGTTGCTTTCATCTCAAATCTTCTTTCCACCAAATCCAAATTCTATGAGAGAGAGTTGAGTGTTGGGGGGACTATCATTTGAAGCACAAGAGCAAGGAGTTCATCATCAACACACCATTTGTTACTTCTTGGAGAGTGGTGTCTCCTAGATTGGCTAGGTGTCACTTGGGAGCCTCTGACAAGATTGTGGAGTTGAACAAAGGAGGTTTTAAGGGCAAGGAGATCGCCTACTTCGTGAAGATCTACCCTAGTGAGGCAAGTGTTGGGGAACGTAGCAGAAATTCAAAATTTTCCTACGTGTCACCAAGATCTATCTATGGAGCAACCGGCAACGAGGGGAAGGAGAGTGCATCCACATACCCTTGTAGATCGCTAAGCGGAAGCGTTCAAGAGAACGGGGTTGAAGGAGTCGTACTCGTCGTGATCCAAATCACCGGAGATCCTAGTGCCGAACGGACGACACCTCCGCGTTCAACACACGTGCATCCCAATGACGTCTCCCATGCCTTGATCCAGCAAGGAGAGAGGGAGAGGTTGAGGAAGACTCCGTCCAGCAGCAGCACAACGGCGTGGTGGTGATGGAGGAGCGTGGCAATCCTGCAGGGCTTCGCCAAGCACCGCGGGAGAGGAGAAGGGAGAGAGGTAGGGCTGCACCAGGGAGAGGTAAAACTCATCTGTTGGCAGCCCCAAAACCCTCAAGTATATATAGGGGGAGAGGGAGGGCTGCGCCCCCACCTAGGGTTCCACCCCTAGGGGCGGCGGCCAGCCCAAACCCATCTAGGGTGCGGCCAAGGGGGGGGGAGGGGAAACTTGCCCCCCAAGTTAGGTGGGTGCGCCCCCTCCCCCAAACCCTAGGCGCCTTGGGCCCTTGTGGGGGGGGGGCTCACCAGCCCACCCGGGGCTGGTCCCCTCCCACACTTGTCCCATGCAGCCCTCCGGGGATGGTGGCCCCACTTGGTGGACCCCCGGGACCCTCCCGGTGGTCCCGGTACGTTACCGATAAAACCCGAAACTTTTCCGGTGACCAAAACAGGACTTCCCATATATAAATCTTTACCTCCGGACCATTTCGGAACTCCTCGTGACGTCAGGGATCTCATCCGGGACTCCGAACAACATTCGGTAACCACATACAAACTTCCTTTATAACCCTAGTGTCATCGAACATTAAGTGTGTAGACCCTACGGGTTCGGGAATCATGCAGACATGACCGAGACGCTCTCCGGTCAATAACCAACAGCGGGATCTGGATACCCATGTTGGCTCCCACATGTTCCACGATGATCTCATCGGATGAACCACGATGTCAAGGACTCAATCGATCCCGTATACAATTCCCTTTGTCTAGCGGTATTGTACTTGCCCGAGATTCGATCGTCGGTATGCCGATACCTTGTTCAATCTCGTTTTACCGGCAAGTCTCTTTACTCGTTCCGTAACACATCATCCTATGATCAACCCCTTGGTCACATTGTGCACATTATGATGATGTCCTACCGAGTGGGCCCAGAGATACCTCTCCCTCACACGGAGTGACAAATCCCAGTCTCGATTCGTGCCAACCCAACAGACACTTTCGGAGATACCTGTAGTGCACCTTTATAGCCACCCAGTTACGTTGTGACATTTGGTACACCCAAAGCATTCCTACGGTATCCGGGAGTTGCACAATCTGATGGTCTAAGGAAATGATACTTGACATTAGAAAAGCTTTAGCATACGAACTACACGATCTTTTGTGCTAGGCTTAGGATTGGGTCTTGTCCATCACATCATTCTCCTAATGATGTGATCCCGTTATCAATGACATCCAATGTCCATGGTCAGGAAACCGTAACCATCTATTGATCAACGAGCTAGTCAATCAGAGGCTTACTAGGGACATGGTGTTGTCTATGTACCCACACATGCATCTGAGTTTCCTATCAATACAATTATAGCATGGATAATAAACGATTATCATGAACAAGGAAATATAATAATAATAACTAATTTATTATTGCCTCTAGGGCATATTTCCAACAGTCTCCCACTTGCACTAGAGTCAATAATCTAGTTCACATCGCCATGTGATTAACACTGATAGGTCACATCGCCATGTGACCAACATCCAAAGAGTTTACTAGTTCACATCACCATGTGATTAAGTCTCAATGAGTTCTGGGGTTTGATCATGCTTTGCTTGTGAGAGAGGTTTTAGTCAACGGGTCTGCAACATTCAGATCCATGTACTTCGCAATGATCCATTCCTGGATCATTCTTGTACCCCTTGACTGACTCATGGCAAGGCACACTTCCGGTGTGGTACACATCATAGCATACTATAGAGCCTACGTATGAAGCATAGGGGACGACCTTCGTCTTTTCTCTCTCTTCTGCCGTGGTCGAGCTTTAACTCTTAACTTCATACCTTACAACTCAGGCAAGAACTCCTTCTTTGACTGATCCATCTTGAACACCTTCAAGATCATGTCAAGGTATGTGTTCATTTGAAAGTACCATTTAGCGTTTTTTGATCTATCCTCATAGATCTTGATGCTCAATGTTCAAGTAGCTTAATCCAGGTTCTGCATTGAAAAACACTTTTCAAATAACCCCATATGCTTTCCAGAAATTCTACATCATTTCTAATCAACAATATGTCAACAACATATACTCATCAGAAATTCTATAGTGCTCCCACTCACTTCTTTGGAAATACAAGTTTCTCATAAACTTTCGTATAAACCCAAAATCTTTGATCATCTCATCAAAGCGTACGTTCCAACTCCGAGATGCTTACTCCAGTCCTTAGAAGGATTGCTGGAGTTTTGCATATTTGTTAGCGTTCTTCAGGATTGTCAAAAACCTTCTGGTTGTATCACATACAACCTTTCCTCAAGAAAACTGTCAAGGAAGCAATGTTTTAACATTCTATCTGCAAGATTTCATAAATAATGCAGTAACTGCTAATCCATTTCCAACAGACTCTTAGCATCGCTATGAGTGAGAAAGCCTCACCGTAGTCAACTCCTTGAACTTGTCGGAAAACATCTTAACGACAAGTTGAGCTTTCTTAATGGTGATTCTTACCATCATTGTCTGTCTTCCTTTTAAAATCCATCTGTACCCAATGGCCTTACGACCATCAAGTATTTCTTCCAAAGTCATGGATCCTTTCTCGGATTTTATGGCCTCGAGCCATTCGTCGGAATCCGGGCCCACCATCGCTTCTCCATAGCTCGTAGGTTCATTGTTGTCTAGCAACATGACCTCTAAGACAGGATTGCGTACCACTCTGAAGTAGTACGCATCCTTGTTACCCTACGAGGTACGGTAGTGACTTGATCCGGAACTTCATGATCACTATCATAAGCTTCTACTTCAATTGGTGTAGGAGCCACAGGAACAACTTCCTGTGCCCTGCTACACACTAGTTGAAGTGACGGTTCAATAACCTCATCAAGTCTCCACCATCCTCCCACTCAATTCTTTCGAGAGAAACTTTTCCTCGAGAAAGGACCCATTTCTAGAAACAATTACTTTGCTTCCGGATCTGAGATAGGAGGTATACCCAACCATTTTGAGTATCCTATGAAGATGTATTTATCCGTTTTGGGTTCGAGCTTATCATGATGAAACTTTTTCACATAAGTGTCACAGCCCCAAACTTTTAAAAATGACAAGTTAGGTTTCTCCAAACCATAGTTCAAACGGTGTCGTCTCAACAGAATTACGTGGTGCCCTATTAAAGTGAGTGCGCTTGTCTCTAATGCTTAACCCATGAACGATAGTGGTAATTCGATAAGAGACATCATGGTATGCACCATATCTAATAGGGTGCAACTATGATGTTCGGACACACCATCACACTATGGTGTTCCAGGCGGTATTAATTGTGAAACATTTCCACAATGTCTTAATTGCGTGCCAAAGCTCGTAACTCAGATACTCATCTCTATGATCATATCATAGACATTTTATCCTCTTGTCACAATGATCTTCAACTTCACTCTGAAGTTACTTGAACCATTCAATAATTCAGACTTGTGTTTCATCAAGTAAATATACTCAGTATCTACTTAAATCATCCGTGAAGTAAGAACATAACGATATTCACTGCATGCCTCAGCACTCATTGGACTGCACACATCAAAATGTGTTACTTCCAACAAGTTGCTATCTCGTTCCATCTTACTGAAAACGAGGCTTTTCAGTCATCTTGCCTATGTGGTATGATTTGCATATCTCAAGTGATTCAAACTCAAGTGAGTCCAAACGACCCATCTGCATGGAGTTTCTTCATGTGTATACACCAATAGACATGGTTTGCATGTCTTAAACTTTTCAAAAACGAGTGAGTCCAAAGATCCATCAACATGGAGCTTCTTCATGCGTTTTACACCAATATGACTTACATGGCAGTGCCACACGTAAGTGGTACTATCATTACTATCTTATATCTTTTGGCATGAAAATGTGTATCACTACGATCGAGATTCAATAAACCATTCCTTTAGGTGCAAGACTGTTGAAGGTATTATTCAAATAAATAGAGTAACCATTATTCTCCTTAAATGAATAACCGTATTGCGATAGACATAATCCAATCATGTCTATGCTCAACGCAAACACCAAATAACAATTATTTAGGTTTAACACCAATCTCGATGGTAGAGGGAGCGTGCGATGCTTGATCACATCAACCTTGGAAACACTTCCAACACATATCGTCAGCTCACCTTTAGCTAGTCCCCGTTTATTCCGTAGCTTTTATTTCGAGTTACTAACACTTAGCAACCGAACTGGTATCTAATACCCTGGTGCTACTAGGAGTAGTAGTAAAGTACACATTAACATAATGTATATCCAATATACTTCTATTGACCTTGCCAGCCTTCTTATCTACCAAGTATCTAGGGTAATTCTGCTCCAGTGGCTGTTACCCTTATTACAGAAGCACTTAGTCTCAGGTTTGGGTTCAACCTTGGGTTTCTTCACTGGAGCAGCAACTGATTTGCCGTTTCATGAAGTGCCCCTTCTTGCCCTTGCCCTTCTTGAAACTAGTGGTTTCACTAACCATCAACAATTGATGCTCCTTCTTGATTTCTACTTTCGTGGTGTCAAACATCGTGAATATCTCAAGGATCATCATATCTATCCCTGATTTGTTATAGTTCATCACGAAGCTCTAGCAGCTTGGTGGCAATGACTTTGGAGAAACATCACTATCTCATCTGGAAGATCAACTCCCACTCGATTCAAGTGATTGTTGCACTCGGACAATCTGAGCACAAGCTCAAGGATTGAGCTTTTCTCCCTTAGTTTGCAGGCTAAGAAAATCGTCGGAGGTCTTATACCTCTTGACATGGGCACGAGCCTGAAATCCCAATTTCAGCCCTGGAAACATCTCATATGTTTCGCGACGTTTCAAAAACGTCTTTGGTGCCTCAACTCTAAACCGTTTAACTGAACTATCACGCAGTTATCAAAACGTGTATGTCCGATGTTCGCAACATCCACAGACGATGTTTGGGGTTCAGCACACTGAGCGGTGCATTAAGGACATAAGCTTTCTACTGCCCGCATAATCGCTACTGTCAACTTTCAACTATATTTTCTCTAGGAACATATCTAAAACAGTAGAACTAAAGCGCGAGCTATGACATAATTTGCAAAGGGCTTTTGACTATGTTTAGGATAATTAAGTTCATCTAATGAACTCCCACTCAGATAGACATCCCTCTAGTCATCCAAGTGATTACATGATCCGAGTCAACTAGGTCTTGTCCGATCATCACATGAGACGGACTAGTCATCATCGGTGAACATCTTCATGTTGATCGTATCCACCATACGACTCATGCTCGACCTTTCGGTCTCTTGTGTTCCGAGGCCATGTATGTACATGCTAGGCTCGTCAAGTTAACCTAAGTGTTTCGCGTGTGTAAATCTGGCTTACACCCGTTGTATGTGAACGTAAGAATCTATCACACCCGATCATCACGTGGTGCTTCGAAACGACGAACTTTCGCAATGGTGCACAGTTACGGGGAACACTTTCTTGAAATTTTAATGAGGGATCATC
Source organism: Triticum dicoccoides (assembly GCF_002162155.2). NCBI lineage: Eukaryota > Viridiplantae > Streptophyta > Magnoliopsida > Poales > Poaceae > Triticum > Triticum dicoccoides. The sequence continues at coordinate 537,290,933 of NC_041387.1, read as the reverse complement.
TTATTTACTATTGTTGTTCTAAGCAAATAAGATGTATAAACATGATAAACATCACATGCAATCAAATAGTGACATGATATGGCCAATATCATTTTGCTCCTTTTGACCTTTCGGTCTCCGTGTTCCGAGGCCATGTCTGTACATGCTAGGCTCGTCAAGTTAACCCTAAGTGTTTCGCGTGTGTAAATCTGTCTTACACCCGTTGTATGTGAACGTTAGAATCTAACACCCGATCATCACGTGGTGCTTCGAAACACGAACTGTCGCAACGGTGCACAGTTAGGGGAGAACACTTCTTGAAATTGTTGTAAGGGATCATCTTATTTACTACCGTCGTTCTAAGCAAATAAGATGTATAAACATGATAAACATCACATGCAATCAAATAGTGACATGATATGGCCATCATCACTTTGTTCCTTTTGATCTCCATCTTCGGGGCTCCATGATCATCATCGTCACCGGCATGACACCATGATCTCCATCATCATGATCTCCATCATTGTGTCTCCATGAATTTGTCTTGCCAACTTATTACTTCTACTACTATGGCTACCAGTTAGCAATAAAGTAAAGTAATTACATGGCGTTTGTTCAATGACACGCAGGTCATACAATAAATTAAGGCAACTCCTATGGCTCCTGCCGGTTGTCATACTCATCGACATGCAAGTCGTGATTCCTATTACAAGAACATGATCAATCTCATACATCACATATCATTCATCACATTCTTCTTGGCCATATCACATCACATAGCATACCCTGCAAAAACAAGTCAGACGTCCTCTAATTGTTATTTGCATGTTTTACGTGGCTGCTATGGGTTTCTAGCAAGAACGTTTCTTACCTACGCAAAACCACAACGTGATATGCCAATTGCTATTTACCCTTCATAAGGACCCTTTTCATCAGATCCGTTCCGACTAAAGTGGGAGAGACTGGCACCCGCTAGCCACCTTATGCACCAAGTGCATGTCAGTCGGTGGAACCTGTCTCACGTAAGTGTACGTGTAAGGTCGGTCCGGGCCGCTTCATCCCACAATACCGTCGAAACAAGATTGGACTAGTAACGGTAAGCATATTGAACAAAATCAACGCCCACAACTACTTTGTGTTCTACTCGTGCAAAGAATCTACGCAATAGACCTAGCTCATGATGCCACTGTTGGGGAACGTAGCAGAAATTTAAAATTTTCCTACGTGTCACCAAGATCTATCTATGGAGAAACCAACAATGAGGGGAAGGAGAGTGCATCCACATACCCTTGTAGATCGCTAAGCAGAAGCGTTCAGGAGAACGGGGTTGAAGGAGTCGTACTCATCGTGAGCCAAACCACCGGAGATCCTAGTGCCGAACGGACGGCACCTCCGCGTTCAACACACGTACAACCCGGTGACGTCTCCCATGCCTTGATCCAGCAAGGAGAGAGGGAGAGGTTGAGGAAGACTCCGTCCAGTAGCAGCACAATGGCGTGGTGGTGATGGAGGAGCGTGGCAATCCTGCAGGGCTTCGCCAAGCACCGCGGGAGAGGAGAAGGGAGAGAGGTAGGGCTGCGCCAGGGAGAGGTAAAACTCATCTGTTGGCAGCCCCAAAACCCTCAAGTATATATAGGGGGAGAGGGAGGGCTGCGCCCCCACCTAGGGTTCCACCCCTAGGGGCGGCGGCCAGCCCAAACCCATCTAGGGTGCGGCCAAGGGGGGGAGAGGGGAAACTTGCCCCCCAAGTTAGGTGGGTGCGCCCCCTCCCCCAAACCCTAGGCGCCTTGGGACCTTGTGGGGGGGGGGCGCACCAGCCCACCTGGGGCTGGTCCCCTCCCACACTTGGCCCATGCAGCCCTCCGGGGATGGTGGCCCCACTTGGTGGACCCCCGGGACCCTCCCGGTGGTCCCGGTACGTTACCGATAAAACCCGAAACTTTTCTGGTGACCAAAACAGGACTTCCCATATATAAATCTTTACCTCCGGACCATTCCGGAACTCCTCGTGACGTCCGGGATCTCATCCGAGACTCCGAACAACATTCTGTAACCACATACAAACTTCCTTTATAACCCTAGCGTCATCGAACCTTAAGTGTGTAGACCCTACGGGTTCGGGAATCATGCAGACATGGCCGAGACATTCTCCGGTCAATAACCAACAGCGGGATCTGGATACCCATGTTGGCTCCCACATGTTCCACGATGATCTCATCGGATGAACCACGATGTCAAGGACTCAATCGATCCCGTATACAATTCCCTTTGTCTAGCGGTATTGTACTTGCCCGAGATTCGATCGTCGGTATGTTGATACCTTGTTCAATCTCGTTACCGGAAAGTCTCTTTACTCGTTCTGTAACACATCATCCCGTGATCAACCCCTTGGTCACATTGTGCACATTATGATGATGTCCTACCGAGTGGGCCCAGAGATACCTCTCCGTCACAAGGAGTGACAAATCCCAGTCTCGACTCATGCCAACCCAACAGACACTTTCGGAGATACCTGTAGTGCACCTTTATAGCCACCCAGTTACGTTGTAACGTTTGGTACACCCAAAGCATTCCTACGGTATCCGGGAGTTGCACAATCTCATGGTCTAAGGAAATGATACTTGACATTAGAAAAGCTTTAGCATACGAACTACAGGATCTTTTGTGCTAGGCTTAGGATTGGGTCTTGTCCATCACATCATTCTCCTAATGATGTGATCCCGTTATCAATGACATCCAATGTCCATGGTCAGGAAATCATAACCATCTATTGATCAACGAGCTAGTCAATCAGAGGCTTACTAGGGACATGGTGTTGTCTATGTACCCACACATGTATCTGAGTTTCCTATCAATACAATTATAGCATGGATAATAAACGATTATCATGAACAAGGAAATATAATAATAATAACTAATTTATTATTGCCTCTAGGGCATATTTCCAACAGCAAGTCCTTCGTGGGCGACGACCATGGTGGGATAGACAAGGTTGTTTCTTTGTGGACCCTTCGTGGGTGGAGCCCTCCGTGGACTCGCGCAGCCATTACCCTTTGTGGGTTGAAGTCTCCATCAACGTGGATGTACGATAGCACCACCTATCGGAACCACGACAAAAACATCCGTGTCTCCAATTGCGTTTGCCTTCTCAAACTCCTCCCCTTTACCTTCATATGCAATTGTTTTACATTCCGCTGCTATACTCTTAGAATTGCATGTGTAGGTTGATTGCTTGAATTGTGCTAAGTTGCTAAAATCTGCCAAGAACTAAAATTGGGAAAAGGCTAGATTTTTATTTGGTCAAGTAGTCTAATCACTCCCCTCTAGACATACTTTCGATCGTACAAACTCAGGTTCACAAGACACGTTCATATTCATAGCCAACATTCTGAAAGCACAAGTGCTCCCTGGGTGGTTTTGGTAATTAATGTCAACATATCTCTTGTTGGACTAACACTTCTACCTAGTATATTTCAGACAAGTTCAACAATGGAGTGGCATGGTCTAAAGGATGTGGAACCCCTTCAAGATGCTAAGGACAAAGGATTGGCTCAAGCTTCAAGATCAAGACTCTGCATTTTATATTTTAGTGATCCAAGATCACATTGAGTCTATAGGAAAAGTCAATACTATCAAGAAGGGATGAGGTGTTGCTTAATGAGTTTCTTGCTCCACAGTGCTTAGTGATATGCTCCAAAAACCCTCAACTACTTTCCCACATCCACATATGTCCTAAACCTAAAGTCAAACTCGGCCCCACCGATTATTTCTATCCGGCGCCACCGAGTTTAGATGTCATAGCCACTGCCACAAACCCTAGGCAAATTGGTCTCACCGATAAGGATCTCAGTCTCACCGAGATGGGATTGTAATCTCTCTGTATGTCCATTACCAAAATCGGTCTCACCGAGTTTGGGCAATCGGTACTACCAAGATTACAATGCAAACTCTCTAGTTAACTTATTACCAAAACCGGTCCCACCGAGTTTGAGTAATCGGTCCCACCGAGTTTGCCTGACCAACTCTCTGGTTAGCTAATTACCAAAATCGGTCCCACCGAGTTTGTGTAATCGGGCTCGCCGAGATTACGTTATTCCCTAACCCTAACCCTAACCATATCGGTCCCACCGAGTTGCATTTCGGTCCCACCGAAATCCCTAACGGTCACATTGTTTACTGAATCAGTCTGACCGAGTTTCTTGATTCGGTCCCATCGAGATTGGTAAATTGTGTGTAACGGTTAGATTTTGTGTGGAGGCTATATATACCCCTCCACCTCCTCTTCATTGGTGGAGAGAGCCATCAGAACAAACCTACACTTCCAACTTACCATTTCTAAGAGAGAACCACCTGCACATGTGTTGAGGCCAAGATATTCCATTCCTACCATATGAATCTTGATCTCTAGCCTTCCCCAAGTTGCTTTCCACTCAAATCTTGTTTCCACCAGATCCAAATCCTATGAAAGAGAGTTGAGTGTTGGGGAGACTATCATTTGAAGCACAAGAGCAAGGAGTTCATCACCAACACACCATTTGTTACTTCTTGGAGAGTGGTGTCTCCTAGATTGGCTAGGTGTTACTTGGGAGCCTCCGACAAGATTGTGGAGTTGAACCAAGGAGTTTGTAAGGGCAAGGAGATCGCCTACTTCATGAAGATCTACCGCTAGTGAGGCAAGTCCTTCGTGGGCGACGTCCATGGTGGGATAGACAAGGTTTCTTCTTCGTGGACCCTTCTTGGGTGGAGCCCTCCGTCGACTCGCGCAACTGTTACCCTTCGTAGGTTGAAGTCTCCATCAACGTGGATGTACGATAGCACCACCTATCGGAACCACGACAAAAACATCCGTGTCTCCAATTGCGTTTGAAATCTCCAAACCCTTCCCTTTACATTCTTGCAAGTTGCATGCTTTAATTACCGCTGCTCATATACTCGTTGCATGCTTGCTTGAATTGTGTGAAGATTGCTTGACTTGTGCTAAGATAGCTAAAATCTGCCAAAGACTAAAATTGGGAAAAGGCTTAATTTTTATTTGGTCAAGTAGTCTAATCACCCCCCTCTAGACTTACTTACACTTCTTCTCAAGGTCCTACAAGTGGTATCAGAGCTTTGGTCTCCATTGCTTTGGTTTAATCACCATTGGAGGAAGATGGATCAGTCTACTTCGGGGAGTCTTAGACATAGAGTGCCTATACTTGATAGAGAGTATTTTCATGAGTGGAAAAATGAGATGCTTGTAATTTTCAATCAATATCATTTGAACAAGTACATTGCTAGTCCTTGTGCACCTTATGTTGATCCTATGCATCCTACCCTTGATGAGTCGATTGACATGATTAGAAATGTTAGAACTATTAATCTTATCACTAGAGGCTTGCCTAGAAACTTGGTTGGAAAACTGCCTACTCTTGAGTGTGCCTATACTATATGGAAATTTCTTGAGGAACGATTTCCTAATTATTCCTTGAAAAATCTGGATGAAATTCTTCATAAGTCTATTGCCTTGAGTAAGATGAACTCCAATGATCTTATGTTTGGCAACTGTCTATTTGAACTTACAAATCTTATGCGTGCCAAAGGAAATGTTGGAATTATTAGTGATATCATTTCCGAAGCTACTAGAATTCATAGAGGAGATTATTGTCAAACTCATACTAATGAATCACTCTCACTAGGAATTGATCCACCACATGACGATGTTGAACATGGATACTATGATGAGAATTATGATGATGACTTTGATCTTGATGATGCGATGAGACACTTTGGTCTTATGGCAAATCTTCAGGGATATATGGCAGGAGGAAAGGAATGGGTCCTTGATAGTGGATGTACCGATCACATGACCGGAGATAAAGACATGTTTCGTGAGCTTGCTGAAAATGATGGTCCTCGAAAGTATGTCACTTTCGGTGACAACTCAAAGGGTAAGGTGGCCATATCACATGATAGCTCCATTCAGAATGTTATGCTCGTTGAATCTCTTGGCTACAACTAACTTTCAGTATCTAGACTTGCTGATTTTGGTTTCAATGTCCAATTTACTGAAGTAGATTGCCAAGTGTTTCGTAGAGACAATCATAAAATGGTCTTTACCGGTATGCGTAGAGGTGATCTTTACATTATTGACTTCACTAAAAAGGCTCAACCTAGAACTTTCTTCATTGCTAAATCCTCAAAAGGTTGGTTATGACATAGACGACTAGGTCACGTTGGCATGAAAAATCTTGACAAGCTTATTAAAGGGAATCATATCCTTGGTGTTAACGATGTCATATTTGATAAGGATAGACTTTGCAGTGCTTGTCAAGCAGGTAAATAGGTTGGAGGAAGGCATCCCGTGAAGAACATCATGACCACAAGGAGGTCCCTTGAGCTACTTCACATGGATCTCTTTGGTCCCAACGCTTACAAAAGTCTCGGTGAAAATTCTTTTGGTCTAGTTATAGTTGATGATTTTTCAAGATTTACGTGGGTGTTCTTTCTCAATGACAAATCACAGGTCCAAAAGATCTTCAAAAACTTCGCCAGGAAGGCTCAAAATCAGTTTGAAGTGAAGATAAAGAAGGTTCGCAGCGACAACAGAATGGAGTTCAAGAACGCAAATGTGGACACCTTTCTTGACGAAGAAGGGATTTCACACGAGTTCTCGGCTACATACACACCTCAACAAAATGGAGTTGTTGAGAGGAAGAACCGGACGCTCATCAAAATGGCGAGAATGATGCTTGATGAGTACAAGACGCCGAAGCACTTTTGGGCAGAAGCGGTTGAGACAGCTTGTCATGCAACAAATCGCTTGTATCTTCACAAGCTACTCGGCAAGACGGCATACGAGCTCCTTACCAGTAACAAACCCCAAGTTGGATACTTTCGAGTATTCGGCTCAAAGTGCTACATTCTTGATAAGCATCGTCGTCCTAAATTTGCTCCTAAGTCTCATGAAGGTTTCCTACTTGGTTATGGCTCAAACTCTCACACATACCGTGTCTACAACAATTTCACCTGAAAGGTTGAAGAAGCGGTAGATGTGAAGTTTGATGAATCTAACGGCTCGCAAGTATAGCAATTGCCAATTGATGTAGGAGACAAAGACCCCTCGGAAGCAATCCAAGACTTGTCTATTGGAAAGGTTCGTCCAACGGAGGTGAAGGAGAGTACCTCGTCAGTCCAAGTGGAAGCTTCTACTTCACAACAAGGTGAACCAAGAGTTGATACGGAAGCATCCACAAGTGGGACACACCAAGATGAAGAAAACGAGGAAGCACATCAAGAACGTCAACAACCTCCTTCTCCACCATGACAAGAGAACGACAACGCCAATAATGAAGAAGGCCAAGAAGAAGAACAAGATGAAGAAGATGTTCAACCAAGACCCAAGCAAAAGCTTTCACGAGTTCGAGCAGAATTGCTAAAGACCATCCCGTCGAGCAAATCTACAATGATATTCAAACCGGGAGAATCACTCGCTCTAAAACTCGTTTAGCTAACTTTTGTGAAAACTATTCATTCATCTCTAGCATTGAACCTATGAAGGTTGAAGAAGCATTGGAAGATCCGGATTGGACAAATGCTATGCATGAAGAGCTACACAACTTTGAGAGAAATCAAGTTTGGACATTGGTTGAGAAGCCCGACAACAACCACAACATCATCGGTACCAAATGGGTGTTTTGCAACAAGCAAGATGAAGATGGACAAGTAGTTCGCAACAACACGTCTCGTTGCCCAAGGCTACACACAAGTCGAATGTATGGACTATGGTGAGACTTATGCTCCCGTTGCTAGACTTGAGTCCATTCACATCTTACTTGCCTATGCTAATCACCATAATATCACCTTGTACCAAATGGACATTAAAAGTGCTTTTCTAAATGGTGAAATAGAGGAGGAAGTTTATGTTAAACAACCTCCCGGCTTTATCAATCCTAAGAAACCCAATCATGTCTATAAACTTCGCAAAGCTCTTTATGGTCTTAAACAAGCTCCTAGAGCTTGGTACAAATGCTTAACTAAGTTTCTTCTTGAAAAAGGATTTGAAATTGGGAAAATTGATTCTACACTTTTTACTAAAAGGGTTAATGGAGAATTATTTGTATGCCAAATTTATGTTGATGATATTATATTTGGATCAACTAACCCTCATTTTAGTGAGAAGTTTGGAAAGCTAATCTCGGAGAAGTTTGAGATGTCAATGATGAGTGAACTCAAATTCTTTCTTTGGTTGCAAATCAAGCAAACTAAGGAAGGTACTTTTGTCTCTCAAACGAAGTACACTAAGGACTTATTCAAGAAGTTCAATATGCAAGAATGCAAAGGTATGCCTACACCCATGCCTACTAGTGGACATCTTGATTTGACCAAAGATGGTGAACCGGTTGATCAAAAGGTTTATCACTCTATGATTGGTTCATTGTTATATCTATGTGCTTCACGTCCCGATATTATGCTAAGTGTGTGCATGTGTGCAAGATATCAAGCTGCTCCTAAAGAATGTCATCTTAAGGCCGTGAAAAGGATAGTGAGATACTTAATCCATACACCAAATTTTGGCATTTGGTATCCTAAGAGGGCCTCTTTCAATCTTGTTGGCTACTCCGACTCGGACTATGCTGGAGACAAGGTTGATAGAAAGTCCACTTCGGGTACTTGTCAATTTCTTAGTAGATCTCTTGTGTCTTGGTCTTCCAAGAAACAAAACTCGGTATCCTTATCCACCGCCGAAGCGGAATACATTGCCGCTGGTTCATGTTGTGCTCAATTACTTTGGATGACCCAAACTCTTAAAGATTATGGGATATATGTGAAACATGTTCCATTACTTTGTGTCAATGAAAGTGCTATCAAAATTGCTCATAATCCTGTGCAACATTCTCGAACTAAGCATATTGAAGTTCGTCATCATTTCATTCGAGATCATGTTGCTAAGGGTGACATTAAACTTAAGCATGTTCGCACTAAAAAGCAATTAGCGGATATTTTCACTAAACCCCTTGATGAGAAAGTGTTTTGCAGGTTGAGAGGAGAATTGAACATCATTGATGCTTCAAACTTGGAGTAGAAACTCCATTGGATACATGCAAGACATGAGCTTATGACTAATCCTTGATATTCCTCTTATGATGATAATCTTATGTCTTGGACATATTTGCACCTTGCATGTTATCTAACCCATGTAGGTACTTGGTTGAATCAAATTCCATGAGATTTTAACCTACTCACATCTTGAGCAATCTCTACATCACCAAGTCTCTACACTATGGTGGTTGATGTCAAGGAAGCACGAAACCATTCAAACATATCCTTTGACAAATTCTATGTTGAAATTCATGATTGTTATTTTGGATACACAAGTGCTCTTCCTTGCAAGAACTAACCCATGTAGGAAGATGAACTCAAATTCCAAGTGGTGCTCCCAACTCTTGATGAGCTACATCAACCTTGAGCAACCCACGCAAGTTCAACTACATGATCAACACCACCACCCGAGGTACGTCATTCCATCTTAGAGAAGCTTTACTCCGAGTCATGAGTCAAAGCAACTCGACAAGATGTGAATACATCAAGATGCTTAAACGAAAAATGGTAACCCCATTTTGAGCTTAAACGATGAGTATGACCTTGATCAAGTTATCTCACTTGACTCCTAAGTCAATATACTCTAACATAGGTGACTTTGTCGCCGACCAATTCTAGATGAAGTTCTCTCGTGTTCCTTTCTGTGCTCTTGCATTTGTCTCATGCATATTTGTTTCCCCTTTCAAAAAAAACTTTATCTAGATTTCCTTCTTTTCTTTTTGTTCTGCATCTCCAGCATTAAATTCATTGCATATCATTCAGTTAATTCCTTGCAAATCATTGTGAGATCTTACTAGTCTAGTGAGCTGAGGTGACAAGTGTTTTCTCTGTGATGAACTCGTTCTCACCGGTTTGTTAAGTTCGGTCCAATCGAATCCTCTCGGTGCAATCTAAGCATACCACTCGGTGCTACCGATTTCACTACAGGAAAAACATTTTGCCACTTATTCATCTTTACTTATGATCCAGCTCCACTCAATGAATCTTGTCCTCTACAAGCATCACATTTTTATCAGTGCTTTGTACTGTGACTCAAGGATCAAACCCATTCACGACAAATTCCAGAAGACCCTTCTTGGAAATTGATGTCAAAGGGGGAGAGAGAGATCACATCAAAGCTTATCACTTAGAGAGATCACATCCAAGCTTATCACTTCCAAAGGGAGAGAGAGTATCACTTCCACAGGGGGAGAGAGAGATCTCCAGGGGGAGAGAATACTCAAGAAGAGAGTAACAAGGATCCCAGATGCTTGGTGTTCAAGAGGAGAGATTGTAATGCCCCGGTTGCAACTTTCCGCATTCGTAACTCCAACTCTTGCCTTTTCCGGAGATGTGATATGTTATTTTCCTCCGTGGTTGGTTTTTTTGTTGTTGTTTTGCATCTTGTTCATGTCTTGCATTTCATCATCGCATCATTCGCATTGCATCGGCACTCTGTTGCCGTCATGTTTTAAAACTTGCATTCGTTCGTCGTTGCCGTTTCTCCCTTTGCCTTCATCACCTTCCCTCGGATTGCCTTGCTCCCGCTGACCGTTCCAGACCTATCGGGTTTTTGCTTCCCTCTTGACCGTGACGACCAAACCCCCCTCGCGTGCGCGTCTGAAACCTTTTCCGAACCCGACCGGAGCAGTCGTCACCGATGGGTCCGGATCAACCCCAAACATCCCTAAAATATCTTCGTTCATTTGTTTGGACTCCCGAAGCATTTTATTCTTGACCGTCCGATTTTAATCGGATGATCCAAACTCCCCTCTCTTTCTTATATATATAGTCTAACCCTAGACCCTAGGCTGTCAATTCCATCCATCTCCTCCTACCCGCCGCCGCCACTCTCTCATTGGGATCCTCCCAGATCCCTCCTCACCAACCCACGCACAGCCAGCCTCCCAGCCACATCCACCTTCCCTTCCTCCCGTAGCACTCAACTCCTCTCGATCCATGCTCGCCTCCTCCCTGGCTTCTTCATCAACAGCCAGCAGGACCCCGCGGCCTCCTCTGCCCTCTCCTTGAGCCGGACGCAAGCAACAACAGCCAGCAGGACCAGCCCCGTTGCCCCTCTCCTTCCTTCCTCCATTTCTTCTCTCTCACTCCCTCTGATGCTGTCCCGACGCCGCCGTTTTGCAGGAGCCTACCGCCCATGGAGCTCCTGGAGGTTCTCGTCGCCTCCGCCTCGTTCCAGGGAGGGAAGCCCTCACGCCCACTCCGCCCCGTCAAGCTCCATCGGCGGCCACCTCTAGCAGGCCCGTGCCGCGCCTCCTTCCTTTCCCTCTCCCTCTCTCTCTCTGCATGACGCTCCTGACCAATCGCTGCCGCCATCTTCAGTAGGTGTTCTCCCCAATCCCGGTGCCCCATCTTCGACCGAAGCCAGGGACGCCCAGTGTCGCTCGCTGCCGTCCGTCAAGCCTCTGCGCCGCCGCGCCAAGTCCCCTGCGTCGAGTCGCCGCTCTGCCACCGGAGACCAATCTGCCGCCACGCCTGACCCCTGCTTCGACCTGTTGTTGCGCCCCTTCTTCCTCTGCTTCGAGGACGAGCCAGGCGCCCACGTTGACTTCTCGTCGTGAGACTCTAGCCGACCCCGTCCGCATCGCCAAGGCCCAGCAGCCGCATCCAGATCTGCGCCAGGCCCAGCCCGCCTCAGCTCCCTCCTCCACCGACTGGGCCTCGGCCCATGGTGAGCCTCCAGCCTATCCCTCGCCCCAGCACACCACATGTTAGCTTGCGCCCACTAGTTTCGGCCCATGTATTTTTTTCATGCGCTGCGAATTTTACCATTTATCCAGAGGCAGCCTATTTTGCAGATAACCCCTTGCTCTTCTTGCATATAAAAACTCATTAACCATGCATCGGATTAAAACAAATTATATATGTAAGATGCTTAGAATTTTGTCTAGTTTCATAATATGCTGCTTTCACCCGTGTTAAAATTGTTTAAATGTGTTGTTTGAATTAATCTACATAAATGCCATGTTAAAATGATTTATTTCATAACTAAATAACCGTAGCTCCATTTTAAATAAACTTTATATGTAAATGGGGTGGAAAAATGCATAGATTAACTTGCTGCACTTTATTTTGCTGTTTAACAACATTAAAATATGTTTTAGGGCAGAACAGTACCGAATCTAAAATATGCATATGGGGAACTTCCGGAATTGTTGTTTTGTTGTTCCGGCCTCATTTAAACTTGCCTAAATAGTTAGATTACTTATGTTCCACCTCTTGCCATGTTTAACAACATTTAACATTGTTGTGTACCTAAACGAGAGCGAACTAAATAACTCAGATGTGGTGTTTCGTCAATATGCTTATTGAGCTCCACTTAATTTGTAGTATTGTTTGTTGCACTTTGCCATGACATGCCTCTTAAACCGGACATGCATCATATTTGTTTGTGCATCATGCCATGTTTATGCTTGTGCATTTACCATGTTGTTTGTTTCTTTCCGGTGTTGCTTCTTAGTTCTGGTAATGTTGCGTTCGTGAGGATTCATTCGACTACGTTGGTTCATCTTCTTCATGGACTCGTTCTTCTTCCTAGCGGGATTTCAGGCAAGATGACCGCTACCCTGGATCTCACTACTATCATTGCTATGCTAGTTGCTTCGTTCTATCGCTTTGCTGTGCTACCTATCACCTGTTTATCAAGCCTCCCATTTTGTCATGAACCTCTAACCTTTGATACCTTTCCTATGCAAACCATTGTTTGGCTATGTTACCGCTTTTGCTCAGCCCCTCTTATAGCGTTGCTAGTTGCAGGTGAAGTTGAAGATTTCTCCATGGTGGACAGGATTTTTGTTGGGATATCACAATATCTCTTATATTATTAATGCATCTATATACTTGGTAAAGGGTGGAAGGCTCGGCCTTATGCCTGGTGTTTTGTTCCACTCTTGCCGCCCTAGCTTCCGTCATACCGGTGTTATGTTCCCGGATTTTGCGTTCCTTACGCGGTTGGGTGATTTATGGGACCCCCTTGACAGTTCACTTTGAATAAAACTCCTCCAACAAGGCCCAACATTGGTTTTACCATTTGCCTCACCTAGCCCTTTTTTTCCCTTGGGTTTTCGGAGCCCGAGGGTCATCTTTATTTTAGCCCCTCCGGGCCATTGCTTGTCTAAGTGTTGGTCCAAACCGAGTGATGTCCGGAGCCCCCTGGGCAACCAGGGTCTATGCCAACCCGTCGTCTTGCTCATCCGGTGTGCCCTGAGAACGAGATATGTGCAGCTCCTATCGGGATTTGTCAGTACATCCGGGCGGCTTTGCTGGTCTTGTTTTACCATTGTCGAAATGTCTTGTAACCGGGATTTCGAGTCTGATCGGGTCTTCCTGGGAGAAGGAATATCTTCGTTGATCGCGAGAGCTTATCATGGGCTAAGTTGGGACACCCCTGCAGGGTATAATCTTTCGAAAGCCGTGCCTGCGGTTATAGGCAGATGGGAATTTGTTAATGTCCGGTTGTAGATAACTTGACACCAGATCCGAATTAAAACGCATCAACCGCGTGTGTAGCCATGATGGTCTCTTTTTGGCGGAGTCTAGAAAGTGAACACGGTTTTGGGTTATGATTGACGTAAGTAGGAGTTCAGGATCACTTCTTGATCATTACTAGTTGACAACCGTTCCTTTGCTTCTCTTCTCGCTCTTATTTGCGTATGTTAGCCACCATACTTGCTTAGCCGCTGCTGCAACCTCACCACTTTACCCCTTCCTTTCCTATTAAGCTTTGCTAGTCTTGATACCCATGGTAATGGGATTGCTGAGTCCTCGTGGCTCACAGATTACTACAACAACAGTTGCAGGTACAGGTTACGCGATGGTCATGACGTGAGAGCGATGCTTGCTTGCGTTGAGTTCTTCTGCTTCTTCGATCAGGGGATAGGTTCCAGGTCGGCAGCTTGGGCTAGCAGGGTGGATGTCGTTTGAGTTTCTGTTTGTGTTTCATCCGTAGTCGGATGTTGATCTTATGTATGATGTATTGATGTATTCTTGCGGCATTTGTATGTCTTGTATGTATCCCCATCTATTATGTAATGTTGATGTAATGATATCCACCTTGCAAAAGCGTTTCAATATGCAGTTCTATCCTTGGTGGGACCTTCGAGTCTCTTTAGGATAGTATCACATATTGGGCGTGACAGAGATGCCACATGTCTTCTTGAGGGGAAAGACATGTTCATATGTGCTTATTTGCATTAGCTTTGTTCATTTGTTCCTTTCAGCTCTGATTTTTCTGTTCCCTATCTTCTCCCAGTATCCCATGCTAGATTCAGGGGGAGCAAGACATCTAAGGGAAAGAAATCATTTAAATTCATTGCATATCTTTACCTTTGGGGACATGTCTAATTCAATGTGGTACTTGGTACTCACTCTCTACATGTCATCATAGTCTTGGTATTCTTGTGGTTCTTCTGTTTGCTCTGGCTAGTAGGTGTATCTGTGTTATATAATCTTGTTTACGCAGGTTCATTCCATCCTAAGCCAACTCAAGACCACAAGGTAAGTATATGCATCGCAATCATGTGTATAAGGAGTTCTTGCTGATGTACATATTGTTTGCAAGAAGGACTCATGAGCATGAAGGTATTGTTTTTTAACATTCTTCACTCTGATGCATATGGCCAAGAAACATGTAACACATTGCCTACTCTATCATGGTTATGCTCTCACATGCTTCTATATTCCATATTCACATGATTGCATACATGTAGGGGGAGCCTATGCTAGTTACTTGTCTTTCCAAAGCTTTGCTTACTATTCTCTATATCTTTATCTAAAAGCTTTGATGTATGTTGCCATCAATTACCAAAACGGGGGAGATTGAAAGCACAAGTGCTCCCTGGGTGGTTTTGGTAATTAATGTCAACATATCTCTTGTTGGACTAACACTTCTACCTATTATATTTCAGACAAGTTCAACAATGGAGTGGCATGGACTAAAGGATGTGGAACCCCTTCAAGATGCTAAGGACAAAGGGTTGGCTCAAGCTTCAAGATCAAGACTCTGCATTTTATATTTTAGTGATCCAAGATCACATTGAGTCTATAGGAAAAGCCAATACTATCAAGAAGGGATGAGGTGTTGCTTAATGAGTTTCTTGCTCCACAGTGCTTAGTGATATGCTCCAAAAACCCTCAACTACTTTCCCACATCCACATATGTCCTAAACCTAAAGTCAAACTCGGCTCCACCAATTCTTTCTATCCGGCGCCACCGAGTTTAGATGTCATAGCCACTGCCACAAACCCTAGGCAAATCGGTCTCACCGATAGGGATCTCGGTCTCATCGAGATGGGATTGTAATCTCTCTGTATGCCCATTACCAAAATCGGTCTCACCGAGTTTGGGCAATCGGTACTACCGAGATTACAATGCAAACTCTCTGGTTAACTTATTACCAAAATCGGTCCCACCGAGTTTGAGTAATCGGTCCCACCGAGTTTGCGTGACCAACTCTCTGGTTAGCTAATTACCAAAATCAGTCCCACCGAGTTTGTGTAATCAGTCTCACCGAGATTATGTTATGCCCTAACCCTAACCATATCGGTCCCACCGAGTTGCATTTCGGTCCCACCAAAATCCCTAACGGTCACATTGTTTACTGAATCGGTCTGACCGAGTTGCTTGATTCGGTCCCACCGAGATTGGTAAATTGTGTGTAACTGCTAGATTTTGTGTGGAGGCTATTGTCGGTGTCAAAACCGGTGGATCTCGGGTAGGGGGTCCCGATCTGTGCGTCTTAGGCTGATGGTAACAAGAAGCAAGGGACACAATGTTTACCCAGGTTCGGGCCCTCTCGATGGAGGTAAAACCCTACTTCCTGCTTGATTAATATTGAAGATGTGTGGAATACAAGAGTAGATCTACCATGAGATCGTAGAGGCTAAACCCTAAGAGCTAGCCTATGATGGTATGATTGTAATTGTGATCGGCCTTCTAAGGACCATCCTCTCCGGTTTATATAGACACCGGAGAGCTATGGTTTACATGGAGTCGGTTACAAGGAAGGAAACATAATATCCGGATTGCTAAGCTTGTCTTCCACGCAAAGGAGAGTCACATCCGGACATGAGCCGAAGTCTTGAGTCTTGTATCTTGACACTTCTATAGTCCGGACGATGTATATAGTCCGGCTGTCCGGATACCCCCTTATCCAGGACTCCCTCAGTAGCCCCTGAACCAGGCTTCAATGACGATGAGTCCGGCGCGCAGTCTTGTCTTCGGCATTGCAAGGCGGGTTCCTCCTCCGATTACTCCAAGGTTCCCATCATGATGAAATGTGCCCGGCATCTTCATCAATGTTGTACTCCTTGGCTTCAGTGTATCAATAATGACCCTTTCCATGTGTCGAGCGAATGTGAGGAGTCGAGGCATTTTTGCATTTGCCACCCTTGGTTCTTCGGGCTAGCCGTCTATTTGAAGAGACGGGGATTCCCAGATCCAAACCTCACTCTCCCTCCTCGAGCAAGCATCCAATTGAGCGCCCAGAAAAAACCATTCCAGCATGGCCGATCGTCGCAACTCTTCTGCTCGCTCCCCTTTCCCCCAGCCGGGAGACTGGGGAGAGTGTTCAGTTTCTCATAGCCGCTTGATAAAGTTACAAACTCAAGGGCTCCTCCCGCCGACATTCATGGTCCCCGTTCGAGCCGGAGTTGCCACCTATAACAGCGGAGAACAAGCGGAGAGATTCCCCAATCCGTCTCCAGAGGAGCGAATATGCTTAATTCCGCATCTGCTGAGGGGCGTCGGGTTTCCTATTCATCCATTCCTTCATGGGCTTCTGGAGTTCTACGGCCTCCAACTGTACCATCTTACCCTAGCTTCCATACTGCATATGGCAGGGTACGTCGCCCTTTGCGAGCTATTCCTAAGCTGTGAGGCTCATTTCGGATTGTCGAAGAAGTTGTTCTGCCTTGTCCCCCGCAACCAGGGAGAATCCCTATGTCAAGTGGGCGGGGCCGAAGTATGGCATATTGTTGAGACCGGATACTTGTCCGGTACTCCCAAGAAGGCTCCAGACAACTGGGCCTCAAAGTGGTTTTATATTGACGACGCTCCTCTTCCGAATCCAATCCGGACCGGACTCCCCAAGTTCAGTAACTCTCCGCCGAGGGCACGTCTAAGCTGGCGCCCCCGAGGCCCCCAAGAAGAGGATTCTAGGGAAGTACATTTCCTGATGAACAGGATAAAGTTACTGGCCAAATCCGGACTGACGATAGTCGAGGTGATGGCAATATGTATAATGCGGGGAGTGCAACCGCTTCAATATCGGAGCAATCCCACGTGGCACTACAACGGGACAGACGATGCCACCCGCTGCGGCCGTAAGGGTCCGGACTCCCCCACCGCTCTAGCAAGGATATTGTCCGACCTGTACAAAGGAGAAGAGGAGGAATTCCTCCGTATCAAACCGCAGATTATCCCGGACCGTTACCTTCGTCGCGTGTAAGCCAAGCCGAAAACTCGATCCTTCAAAGAGAATTCTTTCCTGACGTCACACCTTATGCCCGATATGTCGTGCTTTTTTGCAGAAGCGACGTTCGGAGCGCAGGGCCGAGCCCCTAGGGACCCGTCAGCCACAGCCGTCCGGATTGGGCAGGCTCAAGAGGAAGGCGATTAGAGCCGACACGCCTCTACAGAGGTAAGAAAACAACCTGTCATGCAATTTTGTGGTCGTTTGAAGTATAACACCGCCCTTTGTACATCTTGGCAGAAAGAGGAGTATCCGGACTGTATCCGGAGATCCTGCCAACCACGCCTCCACTAGTCGGGCTCCACAACCAACTTCGAGAGGGGAGGCGGACGTAGGGCCGACACCGCATAGTCCTCCGACAGAAGACGCAAATATGCTCTCCGCCACCAAATCGGAGGTAGAGAGCGCCATGGATCATCGGCATCGACGGGCCGTGCTTTGCAACAACATTTTTTCCGAAGAGGTGTTTAATGCCTTCAATTCCAGAGATGCATACATCCGAGCTGCTCAAGGCGGACTTGCTCGGGCGACAGTCCAGTATACCAAGGATATACGGGTAAGAAAGCTTTGATGAGCATAGATATAGTGGTAGCCCCTGAGACTTGAAACAGTTGAAACAATAGTTTTAAGTATCAATTTATGCGCAGATTCTTGTTGATAAGAATGAGAAATTGGCTCGGGAGCTAGAGGAGTGCAGGACTCAACTGAGGGCCACAGTTGCCAAGCTAGAGGAATCCCAGAAGGCCTCGTGTGGTAATATTTATCTGAATTATATAAGAATGCACCAGTTGGCAAACGGCTAGTATGACAAATTTAACAAAGAGTTCTGTAGACAACCCCGGAGTAAATCCAAAAGGCGGCGGGGAGGACGAGTCGCATCTCCAGAGGCAACTAAAGGCCGGTGAGCGCATCCTGACGCTAGTGAAGCATGATAAGAATATGCTCCAAGATGCCAATGTTCGGCTGGACATGGAATTGAAAGAGGTCCGCGCACAGCTGGCGGACTCCGTGAAGGAGAACAAAAGGCTTCGCCGCGGCATTTATCGTAAGTGCCTGAATGAACTTTAGTATAGTTCGGCGAGGAAGCATATTGAAAAAGTTATGTTTTGCAGGAATGCTGACGGGTCGCCCTGAGGAGGAGATGCCCGCTTCTGCAGGTGATTTACTGCAGGACCTCTCACAACTGCACGAGCAAGCTCGGCAGGTGATGCAGGGCATCGCGCGGTTGCTGTGGCCGGCAAGCTCCCTGCCGAACAACATGGGGGGGCTTGTGGACATGCTTCAGGGAGCACGGCGGCGCTTCCGTTTATGGAAGATATCAGCCTGCCGGCAAGGTGCAAGAGAAGCGTGGGCGATGGTGAAGACGCGCTACACCAAGCTGGACCCGAACCATATGGCCGAAGTTGGACCGGCCGGGCCAGATGGGCAAGAAATTCCCGTGAGTCTAGTATATGACCAGGTGGCGTTAGCCGCAAAGTATTCTCAACAGGATTGTAAGCTAGATAGCCTGTTGGATGGTATAGAGGATGAATATAATCAGTCCAAATGACTGTGTAATTCGGTGGACATAAGTAGCCCCTAGCCGGATTAAAAATCGTTTGTCTTGGCGGACCTTTTCGCTTCAACCCACGGATCCTAAAGTCCGAGGTGTGTCCGAATACCCGCTCGGTTATACAAAACCGGAGTATGCGTGGAAACCAGGCGTAGGGGTCATAAGTTCTTGAATAGACAAGTACCCAACCAGTTATGTTATATTACATGGTTAGTAAGAAACATCTTCCAGATAGAATAGTTCTGTTAAGGGTTCCTTTCCCTGGGTAAGCATGTGTCAAGGCACATGTCCAGACTGTGAACCAAAGCGCAGAACACAAAATTTCTGGGGATTAAAGTTATAATAAACGAAGACATCTTTTGTTCACCTACCAAATATTCTCTTAAGGAAACTAGCTTTCGGCTTCACCCAGTCTGAGGTACACATCCGTCTCAACCGGCAGTAACAACCGCAGAGGTGCTCCCCTTATGCCCTAGCTGAATTAACGGGAACATAGGGCATAAACATAGGAGCCAGGCAACCCAGCTTGGCCACGTCTTAAGTCATATCGATGCATACAATGGTGAAGAAAAGGCACACGTGGAAAAAGAAACGCATGTGTGATGGGCAAGAAGCCCTTAGAGTAACTTATATTAAGCTTCCGTATAGGAAGCCCCCAGGTAAAGTTTACACACGTAGTGCGGCCGGAGTAATCCGGGAATCCACACTGTATGAAATACTTGTGTGAAAAAAAAGAGATCGAGAAAAGGAAAAAGGGAGGGAGCATAATTGAAAAAGGAGGGTTAAGGAGACGAACATTGAGTTCGGCGCTTAGGCGTAGAATCTCTGGAGTCTGGCTGCGTTCCATGGGTTCGGCTCGAGTCTATTATCAGATGCGTTACGTAGGCGGTACGCTCCTCCAGTGAGAACTTTGTCGATGATGAAGGGGCCTTCCCACTTGGGTTTGAGCTTGTCCTTCTTCTTCTCTGGTAAGCGTAGAACGAGTTCGCCAATATTGTAAGTTTTGGCCCGCACTTCTCTGCTTTGGTATCGTCGAGCCTGTTGTTGATAGAATGCGGAACGGGCCTTAGCGACATTGCACTCCTCCTCCAAGGCATCCAAGTTATCCTGCCGATCTAACTCGGCTTCCTTCTCTTCGTACATACGTACGCATGGCGAATCATGTATTATGTCACATGGTAGTACTGCTTCCGCACTGTACACCATAAAAAAAGGGGGGTGTATCCGGTGGTGCGATTTGGCGTGGTCCGCAGCCCCCAGAGTACGGAGTCGAGCTCCTCGACCCACTGAGTATCCGACTCTGTCAAGGATCGCACTAGTCTGGGTTTGATGCCGCTCATGATAAGACCGTTTGCCCGTTCGACCTGGCCATTTGTTTGAGGATGGAAGACGGAAGCATAGTCGAGCTTAATGCCCATTTTGCCGCACCAAGATTTCACCTCATCGGCCGTGAAATTCGAGCCATTATCAGTGATGATGTTGTGGGGGACACCGTATCGGTGTACGACCCCGGATATAAAGTCTATAACTGGTCCGGATTCGGCCATTTTCACTGGTTTGGCTTCTATCCATTTGGTGAACTTGTCAACCATGACCAATAAGTATTTTTTCTTATGGCTTCCCCCTTTAAGGGGTTCAACCATATCCAACCCCTAGACTGCGAAGGGCCAAGTTATGGGGATTGTTTGGAGAGCGGTAGGGGGCATGTGGCTCTGATTGCCGAAGAGCTGGCAACCGACGCAATGTTGGACGAGGTCCTGTGCGTCTGCTCAGGCTGTCGGCCAATAGAAACCTGTACGGAAGGCCTTGCTGACTAGTGCTCGAGCCGCAGCATGGTGCCCTCCAGTCCGGCATGGACCGGCCAAGAGCTGCCGTGCTTCCTCTTTGGAGATGCACCTTTGGAGCACTCTGGTAGCACTTTTCTTATAGAGCTCTCCTTCATGGACTTTGTAAGCTTTAGAACGCCGGACAATGCAGCATGCTTCATTTTGGTCTTCAAGGAGCTCCCGCCTATTTAGGTAGGCCAAGAAAGGCTCAGTCCACGAGGCGATGATAACCATTATTTCGTGGGCTAACGATGTTATTTCGGTGGCAGAACCTCCGACTATGTCTGATAGTTCAGAATCTGGGGATGTATTCGGATCCGTGCTGGTGTGGCCGGACTCCCCTTCCCATACCACGGATGGCTTGAACAGCCTTTCCAGGAATATGTTAGGTGGGACGGAGTCGCGTTTAGCGCTGATGCGTGCAAGGACATCTGTCACTTGATTGTTTTCTCGAGCCACATGGTGGAATTCAAGCCCCTCGAACCGAGCTGACATTTTAAGGACGACATTACGATAGGCCGCCATTTTCGGATCCTTGGCATCAAAGTCTCTATTTATTTGTGATATTGCGAGGTTTGAATCCCCGCGTACCTCTAGGCGTTGAATGCCCATAGAGACTGCCATCCGGAGACCGTGCGATACAGCCTCGTATTCGTCTGCATTGTTGGAGTCTGTGTATAATATTTGAAGGACGTACTGGACCGTGTCTCCGGTGGGAGAAGTCAGGACTACACCTGCCCCCAATCCGGCCAGCATTGTAGAGCCGTCAAAGTGCATGATCCATTTAGAGTACGCGCCGTACTCTTTAGGGAGTTCGGCTTCCGTCCATTCGGCGACAAAGTCGGCTAATACTTGCGACTTGATAGCCTGCTGAGGCTTGTACGTTATGTCAAACGAAAGGAGTTCGATGGTCCATTTAGCAATCCGGCCCGTGGCATCGCGGTTATTTATTATATCGTTGAGTGGTACTTCGGAGGCCACCATAATTGAACACTCTTGAAAGTAGTGTCGTAACTTTCGGGATGCCATGAAGACTGCGTATGCAATTTTTTGATAGTGTGAGTATCGGGATTTGCAGGGGGTGAGGACCGTGGATACGAAATAAACTGACTTCTGTAGCAGGAATTTGTATCCGTCGACCTCTCGTTCGACGACGAGTGCTGCGCTGACAACTTGATGTGTTGCAGCTATGTACAGCAGCATAGGTTCGCCGGCAGTTGGCGCTGTTAGGACTGGATTACTGGCCAATAAGGTCTTTATTTCATCTAGTCTGGCCGCTGCTACATCCGTCCACACGAAGTGTTCGGTGCGCCGAAGGAGGCGATAAAGAGGCAATGGCTTTTCTCCTAGCCTGGAGGTAAAGCGGCTTAAAGCAGCTACGCATACAGCTAATTTCCGGATATGTTTGAGGTCTGTTGGTATAGCCAACTGTGACAAAGCTCGGATTTTTGCCGGATTAGCTTCAGTTCCTCTATTGGAAACGATGAAGCCTAGCAGTTTTCTAGAGGGGACGCCGAAAACGCATTTCTCCGGATTCAGCTTGATGTCGTATGTTAGTTGTCGAACGTAAGCCTCAAGTCATCAATTAAGGTTTCGACGTGTCTTGTTTTTATGACGACGTCGTCCACGTATGCCTCCACTGTTTTGCCGATTTGCTTTTCCAGGCATGTTTGAATCATGCGTTGATAGGTTGCTCCGGCATTCTTAAGCCCGAAAGGCATAGTGTTGAAGCAGAAACGGCCGTATGGTGTTATGAAAGCTGTTGCATCTTGGTCGGACTCTGCCATATTTATTTGATGGTATCCAGAGTATGCGTCGAGGAAACACAGCGAGTCGTGTCCGGCTGTGGCATCGAGGATTTGATCGATGCGAGGGAGGGGAAAGGGATCCTTGGGGCAAGCCCTGTTAAGGTCTTTGAAGTCGACGCACAGGCGCCAGGATTTGTCCTTCTTTGGTACCATTACCAGGTTCGCCAACCAATCCAGATGTTTGATATCTCTAATGAATCCGGCCTCAAGTAACTTGGCTAGCTCCTCCCCCATGGCTTGCCGTTTGGGCTCCGAAAATTGCCTTAGGGTCTGTTTAACAGGTTTGTATCCCTTTAGTATGTTAAGGCTGTGTTCGGCCAATCCACGTGGGATGCCTGGCATGTCCGATGGGTGCCAGGCGAAGATATCCTAGTTCTCGCATAAGAAGTCGTGCAATGCGGCATCCATAGCGGGGTTCAATTGTGTCCCGATGGAAGCTGTCTTCATGGGGTCCGTTGGGTGGACTTGGAATTTGACTATCTCCTCTGCAGGTTTGAATGAGGTGGACTTGGGTTGCTTGTCGAGTATCACGTCGTCCCTGTCCACGATGGCGCGTAGCATGGTTAATTTTTCGTCCGCTAGGGCTTCGGATAATGCTTCCAAGGCCAGCGCTGCGGTTTTGTTTTTGGCGCGGAGTGCGACATCTGGATCACTAGCTAGAGTGATGATTCCATTGGGTCCGGGCATTTTAAGCTTCATGTACCCGTAATGGGGTACGGCTTGAAAGCTTGCAAACGCGTCCCACCCTAGAAGGGCGTGGTATCCGTTGTTGAAGGGAGCCACTTGGAATGTGATTTCTTTGGACCTATAATTCTCTGGGGTGCCAAATACCACATAGAGTGTGATTTTTCCCGCACACCGAGCCTCCCGACTAGGGATAATTCCCCTAAAGGTCGTGCCACTTTGCTCAACGCGGCTTTTGTCAATCTCCATCTTTTTGAGGGTTTCTTCATAGATTAGGTTTAATCCGCTTCCGCCGTCCATGAGTACTTTAGTGAGACGAAAGCCATCCACTATTGGGCTGAGGACCAGAGCGGCCGGTGCCCGGACGGACTGGAATTGGGGTTCGTCACTAGCATTGAAGGTTATACCAGTGTCGTTCCACGGATTTACTTTTGCCACATGGCAAATTTCAGCGGAGCTTCGATGCGCTCGCTTGCGCCTATTGTTTGAGGCGAAGGTCTCGAAGACCGTCAGCACCGTATTGAGTTCTTTGGCGGGATGTGGTTCTGTTTTATGGCTCTCGAGGAGATCCTCGCCACTCTTAGCTACCTGCCGGAGTATCCAACATGCTCTAAGGCTATGGGTCAGCGTAGCGTCCGGCGTGCTGTGAAGCTTACATGGCCCGTTGAGCCATCCTTCCAATACGGTTCCACGCCCTGGGGCGGGTTTTGGTTTCTTGGGAATTGAGTTGGTCGACTTACGAGAGTTCGGCCGTTTAGTTCAGACAAAGGTTCCGGTGAGGGCCATACTATCCCAAAATTCTGTCTGGGTTTTCCACGCACTTTCCATCACACAATACCTTTGTACTATGGTTGCCAAGTCTGCAAAGTGCTCTATGTCACGGCGACTTATAGCATTAAGGAGTCCTTTGTTCGTGCAGTTTCTACAGAAAAGAGAGACTACGTCCTCCTCGAGGCAGTCCTTGACCTTATTAAGAGCAAGGAGAAATCTGGCCCAGTAACGATGTACCGTCTCCTGGGGCTCCTGCCGGACACGAGAGAGACGGATTAAGTCCGAGCGGGCGTCACTGGCTGAAGCCAGATTTTGATCCGATCCGACGCTCGAGGGCACGAGAAGTACCGAGCCTGACAGTTCGGGATCTGGAGTATTACCTAATCCCTTTGGCCCAGCGCCCGATTCTAAGTCCGGAACCTGGGTCATGTAGTCCTTTGGGTGGGCGTTCGGCTCACTTGATTCGGTTATCCGAACATAATCCGTCCTCAAAGTTGAGGGGCGGCCCACGTGTAATTCCTCCACTACCGCCATCTCGTGGGTGGCCGGCGGGGACCTAATGTCCCTCTGGTTGGGTTCAAGCCCAATCCGGTCATAGTCCGTAGCGACTCCCAAGGCGGTGATGCGATCCAAGAGTTCGTTAAGAGAGGAGAGATCCATCGGATCCATCTGTTCGGAAAGCTCCGAACCAATGTGAAGGTTATGCGTGATGACCCGAGAGGACATCGTCGGCGCGACAGACGATGGGGCGGTCATAATGAAGCTGCCAAGCCAGAGAGTCTGGCCTACAGCCAGCGCTCCCACAAAAGTGATATCGTCCTTGACAACGAGACGAGCCATCGATCCCTTGCAGCGGCAACACAGAGGAACTCTCAATGAAAGCACCAATGTCGGTGTCAAAACCGGCGGATCTCGGGTAGGGGGTCCCGATCTGTGCGTCTTAGGCTGATGATAACAAGAAGCAAGGGACACAATGTTTACCCAGGTTCGGGCCCTCTCGATGGAGGTAAAACCCTACTTCCTGCTTGATTAATATTGAATATGTGTGGAATACAAGAGTAGATCTAGCACGAGATCGTAGAGGCTAAACCCTAAGAGCTAGCCTATGATGGTATGATTGTAATTGTGATCGGCCTTCTAAGGACCATCCTCTCTGGTTTATATAGACACCGGAGAGCTAGGGTTAACATGGAGTCGGTTACAAGGAAGGAAACATAATATCCGGATTGCTAAGCTTGTCTTCCACGCAAAGGAGAGTCCCATCCGGACATGAGCCGAAGTCTTGAGTCTTGTATCTTGACGCTTCTATAGTCCAGACGATGTATATAGTCCGGCTGTCTGGATACCCCCTTATCCAAGACTCCCTCAGCTATATATACCCCCCCACCTCCTCTTCATTCGTGGAGAGAGCCATCAGAACAAACCTACACTTCCAACTTACCATTTCTGAGAGAGAACCACCTACACATGTGTTGAGGCCAAGATATCCGATTCCTACCATATGAATCTTGATCTCTAGCCTTCCCCAAGTTGCTTTCCACTCAAATCTTCTTTCCACCAGATCCAAATCCTATAAAGAGAGTTCAGTGTTGGGGAGTGTCGGTGTCAAAACCAGCGGATCTCGGGTAGGGGGTCCCGAACTGTGCGTCTAGGCGGATGGTAACAGGAGACAAGGGACACGATGTTTTACCCAGGTTCGGGCCCTCTTGATGGAGGTAAAACCCTACGTCCTGCTTGATTGATATTGGTGATGTGGGTATTACAAGAGTAGATCTACCACGAGATCAAGGAGGCTAAACCCTAGAAGCTAGCCTATGGTATGATTGTTGTTCGTCCTATGGACTAAAGCCATCCGGTTTATATAGACACCGGAGAGGGCTAGGGTTACACAGAGTCGGTTACAATGGTAGGAGATCTACATATCCGTATTGCCAAGCTTGCCTTCCATGCCAAGGAAAGTCCCATCCGGACACGGGACGAAGTCTTCAATCTTGTATCTTCATAGTCTTGGAGTCCGGCCGATGATGATAGTTCGGCTATCCGGACACCCCCTAATCCAGGACTCCCTCAGTAGCCCCCGAACCAGGCTTCAATGACGACGAGTCCAGCGCGTATGTTGTCTTTGGCGTTTGCAAGGCGGGTTCTCCTCCATGTTCCATGTGTTTGCCGAATAGTGTCTGGTTTCTTCATAAATGTTAGGCTCCTTGGCTTCCACGTCCAATAATGGCCCTCTTCCACGTGTTGTATGAATGCAAAAAGCCAGGGTATTTTTATGTTTTACCCCCTCTAGCTGCGCGAATAAGCCGCCTATAAGAGAGGCGATCCAGATCCGAATCACACCATCCTCCTTCCGCAAGTACTCATCGAAGCGCATCTGACAAAAATCCATTCCAACATGGACAGTCGACGCGGCTCCTCTTCTCGCGCTCCCAGTCCTCAGCCAGGAGATTGGAGGAGATGCTCAGTCCCGCATAGCGAGTTAGTGATGCTCCAAGCAGAGGGATACCTTCCCCCAGCCTTTATGGTTCCGGTTCGAGACGGGCTGGCCACCTACAAGGGTGGGAACCAGGCGGAGAGCGTCCCCAATCCCTCCAAAGGAGAGCGGGTATGCTTCGTCCCCTACTTAATAAGGGGACTAGGATTTCCCATACATCCGTTTCTCCGGGGGCTCCTGGAGTTCTATGGACTCCAACTTCACCACCTCACACCTGCCTCCATTTTGCACATCGCGGGCTTTGTAGCTCTTTGCGAGCTGTTCTTAGGCATCGAGCCCCATTTTGCACTGTGGAAGAGACTGTTTTGCCTCGTACCCCGTTCTCACGAGGGGTCGATATATCAAGTGGGCGGAGCCGAAATATGGCGCATCACCGGGACCGGATATCTATCCGGAACCCCGAAGAAGGCGTCCGAAGACTGGCCTTCGGAGTGGTTCTATATGGAAGACGCCCTGCTGCCGGATCCAGTTCGGATTGGCCTCCCGGAGTTTCGCAACACTCCTTTGAAGAAACACCTGAGTTAGCGCCCGCGGAGCCCTCAACAAGAAGATGATAGGAGCGTCCAATATCTGATGGGCCGGATACGGTTACTGGCCCATTCCGGATTAACCATGATTGGAGTCATGGCCACATGCATTATGCGAGGGGTGTAGCCGCTCCAATATAGGGGCCACCCCATGTGGGATTTCAACGGGGAGAATGACGCCACCCGTCATGGCCACAAGGGGCCGGGATCGGCCGCCAATCTGGTGAAGATCCTGTCCGGCTTGTACAAGGGGGAGAAGGAGGACTTCCTCCGCACGAGTCCATTGAATGGATTCTCCATGAATAACCCTCGGAGCTGGGTAAGCAGACGTCTATATATCTGATCCGTGCTTTCAAAGATAAGTGTCTTACTTTATGATTTCGACGCAGGAACTGCGCCGGGATGTGGAGGGCATAGAAAGCCTGACTCCTCAACCCGAGGATCCAGGAAGATCCCTTGATCCGGCCTCCGGAGAGGATCCGGACATAATGGTGGAACTGATTGACGGGGTGTTCCACCAGCTCAGCATAGACAATGCTCTAGTCACCATTACGGCTGACTACCCCGGTTTATCTCCGGCTTCCCAGGTGAGTACGGCCGAAGTCCTGACATCTTTAATTTTTTAATGCTTATTTCTGATCACCGTGTACCAATGGTGCTTCACAGGAGGTGCCTTTACGGTGGGAAGCCGAGCCCACGGCGACTGACCAACCAGGGTCAGTGCGGCCCAGCAGGCGGAAGAGGAGTGCGGCGCAAATCGAAACATCGCCGCAGAGGTATGGCGCACCCTTGTCCTTTAAGGGAAAGGCTCCTGGGAGGTACATTAATGCTCATGATTCTTCCAGGAGAAAGAGCGCTCGCCGGACTGAGCCCGGAGAGGTTGCCAACCAAGCCTCCGCCAGCCAGGCTCCAACGCCTGGTCCGAAGGGGGAGGCGAGCGCAAGGCGTGAGCCGGATGCTCCTCCAACGGAGGATGCCGATAGGTTGTCCGCCACCAGGTCTGAGGTGGAGAGCTCCATGAATCACAGGCGCCGCCGGACAGTTCTTCGTGACGCGCGTTTCTCCCCAGAGGCGTTGAATGCCTTTAATGCGGGAGACGCGCACCTCCGTGCTGCTCAAGATGGTTTAACCAGAGCCACGGAGCAGTATGTAAAAGACATAGGGTGAGGAATTTTAATGGTTATATATGCCAGTAGCCCCCGAGACTTAAAATAGTTAAACTAACTGATTTAAGGATCATTTGTTATGCAGGATCTTATGGAGAAGAATACCCACCTGTCCCAGGAGCTTCAAGAATGCAAGGCCCAACTTGAGGCCGCGCTAGCCGCTGCCCGGGGAGCCACAGAGACCCCCTCTGGTAATTCATATTTCGAAAAGAGAAGTAGTTTATAAAGTGCGGCGTGTGTGTATAGTCTGACAATAATATTGCAGAGGGTGCCGGACTAGATCCGGACAAGCAACATCTGCTGCGCCAGCTGAAGGCCGGCGAGAAGGTGCTTATGAGGGTGTAGCAGGAGAGGAACAAACTCCAAGATGCCAACACCCAGCTGGGCAAAGAACTAAAAGATGTTCGGGTCCAGCTGTCTAACTCTGTAAAGGAGAATCGGCGGCTTCGTTGTGGCATTTACAGTAAGTGCTTGAGCAAACTCTTTTGAAAAGAAGAGTTCGGCGAGGAAGTCAATTGACATAAATGTGTCTGTAGGTGTGCTCACCGGTCGTCCGACGGAGGAGATGCCTGGTTCCACGGGAGACCCTCTTCCCGAGCTGCTGCAACTGCACGAACGTGTTCGGCAGGCGATGAGCGGCGTCGTTCAGGCCTTATGGCCTTCCGTCTCCCTACCCGAGGGTCTTGGAGGGCTTGCTGAGAAGCTTCAGGGAGTACAGCAGCGCTTCCGTCTGTGGAAGATATCGGCCTGCTGTCAAGGTGCCAGGGAGGCCTGGGCCATGGTGAAGACACGGTACACGAAGGCTGATCCAAACCACATGGCCGAGGTCGGACCTGTGGGGCCCGATGGGAAGGAGATCCCTGTGAGCTTGATGTACGGCCAAGTAGAGTTGGCCGCGAAATATTCCCAACGGGACTGTAAATTAGACAACCTGTTAGATGGGATTGAAGAGGAGTACAATCAGTCAGTTTGACGATGTAATTTCAAATGACATGTAAAATGCCTTCTAGCCGGATTGTAGATCGTTTGTCTTTGCGGACCTTTCCGCTTCAACCTCGGGACCCAACAGTCCGGAGTGTGTCCGAATACCCTTACGGTTATAAAAAACCGGGGCATGCATGGAGACAAGGCGTAGGGGTCATAAGTGCTTTATCAGACAAGTGCCCAACTAGCTATGTTATATTACATGGTTAGTAAGAAACATCTTCCAGGTAGAATAGTTCCATTAGGGGTTCCTTTCCCTGGGAGGCATGCCCTAAAGTGCATGTCTGGACTGTGAAAAGAGCAGAAAAAGCATCTAGGGGCAGATAAATAAATAAGTAATAAATCATCTTTCAGGTCACCGACCGAATATTCCCTTAAGAACGCTAGCCTTCGGCTTCACCCAGTTTGAGGTACACATCCGGCTGACCCGGCAGTAACAATCGCAGAGGTGCTCCCTTTACCTCCTAGCCGAACAATCGGGAACGTAGGGGTAAGCACAGGAGCCAGGCAACCCATCTTGGCCAAAACTTAAGTCATATCGATGCATATAATGGTGAGTAAAAGGTACGTGCGGAAGTATGACACATGTGTTGGGCATGAAGCCCGTATAAATAAGCTTCTGTTAAAGAAGCCCCCAGGTATAACGAGTGCGAGTAGCACATCAAGTGAGTGCGAACAAAGCGCAGATCAACCCTCAAGAGGCTTGTACTGAAAGAGGGAGGAAAAAGGAGGGAAAACAAAGACAGCGAAAAAATATGAAAGGTGGATGGAGGAAGGAGACGAACTCTGAGTCCGGCGCTAGGCGTAGAATCTTCGGAGACGGGCTACGTTCCATGGGTTGGGCTCGAATCGGTTGTTAGATGCGTTGCGTAGACGGTATGCACCGCCGGTAAGGACTTGGTTGATGATGAAGGGACCTTCCCATTTGGGCTTAAGTTTGTCCTTTTTCTTGTCCGGCATGCGTAGAACTAGTTCGCCAACATTGTAAGTTTTGGCCCGTACTTCTCTGCTTTGATATCTTCGAGCCTGCTGCTGATAGAATGCGGAACGGGATTTTGCCACGTCGCGCTCCTCCTCTAAGGCGTCCAAACTGTCCTGCCGATCCAACTCGGCTTCTCTTTCTTCGTACATGCGCACGCGAGGTGAGTCATGAATTATATCGCAGGGCAAAACTGCCTCAGCGCCGTATACCATAAAAATGGTGTGAATCCGGTAGTGCAGTTTGGCGTGGTCCGCAGCCCCCAGAGTACGAAGTCTAGCTCCTCTACCCAGTGCGTGTTAGATTCCATGAGGGACCGCACTAATCTGGGTTTAATGCCGCTCATGATTAGACCATTTGCCCGTTCCACTTGACTGTTAGTTTGAGGGTGATAGACTGAAGCGTAGTCGAGCTTGATGCCCATGTTTTTGCACTAGAGTTTAACCTCGTCGGCCGTGAAATTCGTGCCGTTATCAGTGATGATGTTGTGGGGGACGCCGAAACGGTGTACTAACCCGGATATGAAGTCTATCACGGGTCCGGATTCTGCCGTTTTAACCCGCTTGGCCTCTATCCATTTGGTGAATTTGTCCACCATGACCAATAAGTATTTTTTTCTTGTGGGTTCCCCCTTTAAGGGGTCCAACCATGTCAAGCCCCCAGACCGCGAATGGCCAGGTGATGGGTATAGTTTTGAGGGCGGTGGGTGGCATGTGGCTTTGATTAGCAAAGAGCTGGCAACTGACGCATCGTTGGACTAAGTCCTTAGCATCTGCCCGGGCTGTCGGCCAATAAAATCCTATACGGAAGGCCTTGCCTAGAAGGGCCCGGGCTACAGCATGGTGCCCGCCGAGTCCGGCGTGAATTTCAGCCAGGAGATTTCTCCCTTCCTCTTCAGAGATACACCTTTGAAGGACTCCGGTTGTGCTTTTCTTATAAAGTTCTCCCTCATGGACCTTGTAGGCTTTAGATCGCCGAACTATGCAGCGGGCCTCATTTTGGTCTTCGGGGAGTTCCTGCCTGATTAAGTAGGCTAGGAATGGTTCCATCCACGGGGCAATTACTGCCATTATTTCGTGGGCTGAAGGTGTTATTTCATTGGCTGAGCCACCGATTGTGTCAGAATGTTCCGTGGTGGGTGGTGCAGTTGGTTCTGGGTTGTTATTTCCGGACTCTTCTTCCCATAATACGGATGGCTTAAAGAGCCGCTCCAGGAAGATGTTTGGAGGGACGGCGTCGCGTTTTGCGCCAATGCGTGCCAACACGTCTGCTGCCTGGTTATTATCCCGGGCTACATGGTGGAATTCGAGTCCTTCGAACCGAGCTGACATTTTTATGATGGCGTTACGGTGGGCTGCCATTTTCGGATCCTTGGCGTCAAAGTCTCCATTTACTTGGGATATTGCGAGGTTTGAATCCCCGCGCACCTCTAGGCGTTGAATACCTATGGAGATTGCCATCCGGAGACCATGTAGAAGGGCCTCGTATTCGGCTACGTTGTTGGAGTCCGTGTACATTATTTGAAGTATGTATTGGACTGTGTCTCCGGTTGGGGACGTCAAGACGACGCCAGCCCCCAAGCCAGCCAACATTTTGGAGCCGTCAAAATGCATGATCCAATTGGAGTATGCGCCGTACTCTTTAGGGAGTTCGGCTTCGGTCCATTCGGCGATGAAGTCAGCCAAAACTTGCGACTTTATAGCTCGCCGTGGTTTGTAGGTTATGTCAAATGGTAAAAGCTCAATGGCCCATTTTGCAATCCTGCCCGTCGCGTCGCGATTGTTTATAATATCGTTGAGAGGTACTTCAGAGGCCACCGTTGTGGAACACTCTTGAAAGTAGTGTCGCAGCTTCCGGGATGCCATGAACACCGCATACGCTATCTTTTGATAATGTGGGTACTGGGACTTGCATGGAGTTAAGACAGTGGATACGTAGTACACTGGTTTTTGAAGAGGGAATTTGTGCCCTTCTGTTTCTCGTACGACGACGAGTACGGCGCTGACAACTTGATGTGTTGCCACGATATATAATAACATAGGTTCGCCCAGGTTGGGCACGGCCAGGACCAGATTTGTTGCCAATATGGCCTTAATTTCTTCGAGTCCGGCCGTGGCAGCATCCGTCCATTCAAAGTGTTCGGTGCGCCGGAGGAGGCGATAGAGGGGCAGCTCCTTTTCTCCCAAACAGGAGATGAAGCGACTTAGAGCCGCCACGCATCCAGTTAATTTTTGTATTTGTTTGAGGTCTTTTGGGATATCCAATTGTGACAGAGCCCAGATCTTGGCTGGGTTTGCTTCAATTCCTCTACCGGATACAATGAAGCCCAAGAGCTTTCCGGCTGGTACGCCGAAAACACATTTTTTCGGGTTGAGCTTAATGTCGTATGCTCGGAGGTTGTCAAATGTAAGCCTCAAATCGTCTACTAGAGTTTCGATGTGTTTGGTTTTAACAACCACATCGTCTACGTACGCCTCCACTGTTTTGCCTATCTGGGTGGCCAGACATGTCTGAATCATGCGCTGATATGTTGCACCGACGTTTTTGAGTCCGAAGGGCATTGTGTTGAAGTAGAATGGTCCGTACGGAGTAATGAATGCCGTTGCGGCCTGGTCTTTTTCCGCCATCTTGATTTGATGGTATTCGGAGTATGCGTCGAGGAAGCACAATGAATCGTGCCGTGCGATAGCATTGATGATTTGGTCGATGCGAGGGAGAGGGAAAGGGTCCTTTGGACAGGCCTTGTTAAGGTCTTTGAAATCGACACAAAGGCGCCAGGATTTGTCCTTTTTTGGTACCATTACCAGGTTGGCTAGCCAGTCCGGATGTTTTATATCTCTGATGAATCCGGCTTCTAAGAGTTTGGCTAGCTCCTCTCCCATTGCCTGTCTTTTGGGTTCGGAAAATCGCCGAAGAGCCTGTTTGACTGGCTTGAATCCTTTTAGGATATTTAGGCTGTGTTCTGCCAGCCTGCGTGGGATTCCTGGCATGTCTGAAGGGTGCCAGGCAAAAATGTCCCAATTTTCCCGAAGGAATTCTCGTAGTGCGGCTTCTACATTAGGATTTAATTGTGCCCCAATGGAGGCCGTCTTTGTGGGGTTCGTTGGATGGACCTGGAATTTGACTATTTCGTGTGCTGGTTTAAAAGAGGTGGACTTAGACCTCTTATCGAGTATTACATCATCCCTATCCACCATGGAGCGTAGCGCAGTGAGTTCCTCTGCCGCTAGGGCTTCGGATAATGCCTCTAGGGCCAGTGCGGCTGTCTTATTTTCAGCGCGGAGTGCTATATCTGGATCACTGACAAGAGTGATTATTCCATTGGGCCCAGGCATTTTGAGCTTCATGTACCCATAATGGGGTATAGCTTGGAAGATTGTGAATGCCTCTCGCCCTAACAAGGCGTGATATCCGCTGCCGAACGGGGCCACTTGGAACGTGACCTCTTCGGACCTGTAATTGTCCGGCGAGCCGAACACTACGTCTAGTGTGATTTTTCCTGTGCAGCGTACTTCTCGACTAGGGATTATTCCTCTGAAGGTTGTGCTGCTTCGCTCAATGCGGCTCCAGTCAATTTCCATTTTTTGGAGGGTTTCCTCGTAGATGAGGTTTAATCCGCTGCCGCCATCCATGAGTACCTTGGTAAGATGAAAGCCGTCCACTATCGGACTGAGGACCAATGCGGCTGGTGCTCGAGCTGTTCGGAATTTAGGTTTGTCGCTGGCATTGAAGGTGATAGCCGTGTCGCTCCATGGATTTGTTGTTGCTACTTGGTAGACTTCAGCGAGGCTGCGGATTGTTCGTTTCTGCATGTTATTTGATGTGAAAGTCTCGAAGACTGTTAATACCATACTGGTACTGTTGGGCTGGTTACCCGGGGCTAGAAAGCCTTCGCCACTTTTGGCCACCTGCCGTAGTATCCAACATGCTCGAAGGCTATGTGTTGGAGTGGCGCCCTCTGTACTGTGGATTTTACAAGGTCCGTTGAGCCATCTCTCCAGTACGGTTCCGTGCCCTTTAGGGGGTTTTTGCTTTTTGGTTTTTAACCCAGGTGCTTGAGTATGACGCACCCTTTTGTTTCGAACTAGGGTTGTATGCAGGGCCGGATTGTCCCAAAACCTGGTTTCGGTTTTCCAGGCACTCTCCATCGCACAGTATTTTTGTACTATGGTCGCTAGGTCGGCGAAGCGTGTAACTTCGCGACGACTTATGGCGTTCATGATTCCCTTGTCCGTGCAATTGTTGCAGAACTGCGCTTTCCTCACGACAGTCTTTTATCCTGTCCATGACCAGGAGGAATCTGGCCCAGTAATGATGTACTGTTTCATCGGGCTC
The DNA here is from genome assembly GCF_002162155.2 of Triticum dicoccoides. Taxonomy (NCBI): domain Eukaryota; kingdom Viridiplantae; phylum Streptophyta; class Magnoliopsida; order Poales; family Poaceae; genus Triticum; species Triticum dicoccoides. The sequence goes on along the minus strand of NC_041387.1, from coordinate 537,256,279 downwards.
TTGCCGTATTTGAGATAGATCGCTTATGTTTGGGTGGGCGGGCGGAATTAAATTCGGAACCCCGCCCAATCTGAGGCTCAAAGGCCGAGAAGTTTCCGGATTTGGAAGCTTGGATTGCTGGATGTTATCCAACAAATCTGGTCCGATGCCTGACTTTAGGTTCAGTACTTGATTGGCGTCCGTCCCTCCGCGGGAATCCGGCATGAAGGGATCGGGAATCCGGACATAACTGGTCTTTAACATAGAAGAAGAGTCGCCGCGTTGTTCCTCTACCACGACAATGTGGTGGGTAGCCTGGGGAGAGTTAATTTCTCTCAAATCGGTTTTAAGCCCAATCTGATCGTAGTCTTTAGCGACTCCCAGGGCGGTGATGCGATCCAAGAGCTCATTTATGGAGGAGAGCTCCATCGAATCTAGCTGCTCGGCGAATTCCCAGTTGACGTGAGGATCACTTTTGATGACCTGAGAGGTCATTGTTGGAGCGGCGGCCGAACAGGCGGTCATAAGAAAACTGCCTAGCCGGATAGTTTGGCTGGTGGCCAAAGCTCCCTTGACGATGGCGCCATCTTTATAGACGGGAAAAGGCATCCTTCCTGATTGCGACGGCACAGAGGAACTCTCAATGAAAGCACCAATGTCGGTGTCAAAACCGGCGGATCTCAGGTAGGGGGCCCGAACTGTGCGTCTAGGCGGATGGTAACAGGAGACAAGGGACACGATGTTTTACCCAGGTTCGGGCCCTCTTGATGGAGGTAAAACCCTAGGTCCTGCTTGATTGATATTGGTGATGTGGGTATTACAAGAGTAGATCTACCACGAGATCAAGGAGGCTAAACCCTAGAAGCTAGCCTATGGTATGATTGTTGTTCGTCCTATGGACTAAAGCCATCCGGTTTATATAGACACCGGAGAGGGCTAGGGTTACACAGAGTCGGTCACAATGGTAGGAGATCTACATATCCGTATTGCCAAGCTTGCCTTCCACGCCAAGGAAAGTCCCATCCGGACACGGGACGAAGTCTTCAATCTTGTATCTTCATAGTCTTGGAGTCTGGCCGATGATGATAGTTCGGCTATCCGGACACCCCCTAATCCAGGACTCCCTCAGGGAGACTATCATTTGAAGCACAAGAGCAAGGAGTTCATCACCAACACACCATTTGTTACTTCTTGGAGAGTGGTGTCTCCTAGATTGGCTAGGTGTCACTTGGGAGCCTCCGACAAGATTGTGGAGTTGAACCAAGGAGTTTGTAAGGGCAAGGAGATCGCCTACTTCGTGAAGATCTAACTTTAGTGAGGCAAGTCCTTCGTGGGCGACGTCCATGGTGGGATAGACAAGGTTGCTTCTTCGTGGACCCTTCTTGGGTGGAGCCCTCCATGGACTCGCGCAACTGTTACCCTTCGTGGGTTGAAGTCTCCATCAACGTGGATGTACGATAGCACCACCTATCGGAACCACGACAAAAACATCTGTGTCTCCAATTGCGTTTGAAATCTCCAAACCCTTCCCTTTACATTCTTGCAAGTTGCATGCTTTAATTTCCGCTGCTCATATACTCGTTGCATGCCTGCTTGAATTGTGTGAAGATTGCTTGACTTGTGCTAAGATAGCTAAAATCTGCCAAAGACTAAAATTGGGAAAAGGCTTATTTTTTATTTGGTCAAGTAGTCTAATCACCCCCCCTCTAGACTTACTTACACTTCTTCTCAAGGTCCTACACATTCACTATCAACAACTCAAAAGATTCATATATACACAAGTTCAGCATATCTATGCATCCAAATGATTGATAGATCACATGACAATATTCATACATAATTCACAAAAAGATTCAGATATATACATGTTCAGTATGTTTATGCATCCAAATGATTGAGATCACATCCAATATGATCCATGGATGAACTTTAATTACCTAGGGTACAGACTGGTAAATGGTGTTCAGTCAGAGGTACTTCTTGCTAAAATTAATTCTTGTACGAGTAAACTTTTGAGTATATAAGAGGCAGCACCGACAATCTGAACTTTGCTTGTAGGTTTATCCTCAAATAGTGGCCTCGTGCCGAGCGAGGTTTGAGCAACTTGGCCACTACTTTCATCCAACTAGTTTACTGGCTCATCTTGGTCCTGTAGCTTGCCAAAATTCTACATCGCAGACGAGAAAGGAGGCAGTTGAGAAATTGAACCACCCAAATTTTTTGTGCATTTCAACTGAAATGGAGAATCCCTGGCGTGCAGACTAATTAAGTGCCAGATGAATATACGCGTCAACCAACTTGTCTGGAATCTTTAGACTCCATGCCATACAGTTCGCTACCATATCTTCCGATAACCAAAAGACACAAGTTGGGACCAAAGACTGGACTGTGTTCTTCTGGGCTATGCGCCAAGCAATATTTTTGGCGTTCACTCTCCTAATACTTGGAGTTTGACAATTGGTTGATGCCGGTTGATACTCGAATGAATATAGGCACTTCTTGTCAACATCGATGCTTGTCTGAGTGAACTTTGGAGTACATAGCAGCAGCATAAGTATCTGTCCATCTGATCATTTTGTGCAGTTCTACTGAAATCACCCAATGCAATGATTTGCCTGCGAGTTCAGGCTCCAAGTTACTCTTTATAAAATCGGCAAACAGTAGCACAATACCAAATTACTAATACATGACAAGCACAATAATCAGGATAAAGACCAGTACCAACCTGTGTGAGGTAGCATATCAATTACTATTTCCTTTGACTGGAAGCCGAGATAAGCGAAGCGACTGACAGCAAAGGAAGAAAGCAAGCCGAGATTAGCGACTGACAGGAAAGGACAGAAGCTGTCGAGGCAATGAAGCACCCAAATTTTTTGTGCAGTTCCACCAAAATTGAGCATCCCTGTTGGCACATATATTGAGAGAGTGAGATTACTGTAATAGTGGGACTAGTTGATGAAACATACACTAACAAATAGAAGCACCCTCATTATCTTAATGGGTAAAGTTAGCAACATAGTAGTCTTGCTTAAAGAGAGGTATTAGTTTATTTAATCAGTGCCAATTAGCTCAACACTCAAAGCATTGCCATTTATCATAGGTTGCAAAACTTAACGTGCAAAGATAAAGGAGTTTCTCATGACAGTAGCACGATACAAATAGAGATGACATCAAACTAATATGGATGAAGGCCTTAGGCCCGTACCAACTTGAGAAAAAAAGCTTATTCATGTAGTCCCATAAGAGATGATAAAGCACTCACTGGAATCACTCAATAGTATATATTTTTGTGCACTTCAAATGTATGGTTGAAATCACTCTTGTTTACCAGTGCTGAGATTATATCGAAAGATTATCAAGAACTTCCAGCGGAGTTAAAGCACTGGCTGGGATACAGTTCATTGTATTGTCTTGTGTAGTTCCACTAAAATGTATGATTGGCACAACATGATCCCTGTTTGCACAAGTAGGAACAAGGTGAAACCTTCATTAGCTTCGTGAGAAAGGATAGAAAGACATTAACATATTACTCTAATAGATCAATTCATGATGGACAATACGCAAAACATTGCCTCATTGAACCAGTGGCAATAAATTGACATGCAAAACAATAGCACTATTATGTCATGACACTAATAATATTCCCTCCCTGCTCCACCACATGATTCACCTCCATAGACAGACATACACACGTACATGATTCATCATAGGGTCCTACTAAAGATTTGTTTAACTCCGATAGGAAAATTAGGCAGCAATAAATTAGTGGTACTTAAGTACTCCTAATTAATTAAGTGAGACAACAGAAGTGGAAGGGCTCCCTGGAGGATCGTCTCACATGTAAGGTAGTCATTGCCAGAGCCCTTGAATGGCCTCGACTGAGGCCTCTGGCTTCAGCAAGATCGCCTTGGCACTGTTTATTCTTCTTCTTCTTCCTCTTCATGCTCTGTTTCTCTTTCTCCTCACCAGTTGATGAAACCAAGTACATGATTGGCCTTCTATTTCAGAATTGGTTTTGTCAGTGAGGGAGTACAAGTGTACTAGTAAAAAATAGCATTATTTTCTCATGGCAGTCAAAAAATGGAGACGAACACATGCATTAAATATCATTCTTACCTAAAGGAAGGTTGTGACACCAATATGGATGATGAGGATTGGAACACATATCTCCCTTTGTGCAGTTCCACCAAAATGAACCAACTATTCCATTCTAACATTCCAGTTAAACATCACAAAAGTCACTTCTTTTAAGAAGAGTTTTGTGCAGTGCACCAAAAGGTCACAATAGCAACCAGGTGAATTGGATATCCCTGTTTGCACAAAAAGGTACAGAGGAAACAGTCAGAGTCTCAAACAATTACAGGCAAAAACATTTGGCTAAACTTGTCATGGCTTATAACAGTGGCATGGCTTCATTTTTACCAGGGACATTAGATTAAGAACAGCTAAATATTTGGTATAAGGGCATGGGACAGTGGGTGCACCAGCAGTCCAGCACCATGTACGTAAACAGGGGCATAAAGTGGCGATTCATAGTTTGTTGCCCCGAGAAACAAACATCCAAGAAACATATCTGGGTTGGTCCCATTTTTGTTCACTCTAGCCACCGACTCCTATGTGTGGATAGCAAATCTAGTCCTGGTCATACCACTATGTATAGCGTTACCCTTATATTTCCCTTTTCGACCAAGAGACCGGTTGGATGACCAGTCTGTACTACCTTCACCCCCTTTCCTTCCTGTTTGTACCAAGTCTGATGTACATACTAAATTCCCCCACCCCCACTTTATTTCTTGTTTGAATGAAGTACTCCCTCCGTCCGGAATTACTTGTCATCAAAATGGATGTGTCTAGAACTAAAATACATCTAGATACATCCATCTCGATGACAAGTATTTCTGGACGGAGGGAGTACAAGATTAGACTCCATGAAGTAGCTTTACCTCTAACAATAGAAAAAAAGGTGACGTTGGACCATCCGATCAAGAGGGGTTGAGAGGTAGAAAATGATGCACATGTAGCGACATAGCGAGCTGGGGAAGTAGAGCTAAGGCGGTTTCGAACGAAGATATACCTGAAGGTCATCGGGATGTGGATAGGTGGGCGGCGGGAGATCGGATCTGCCCACATGCAACGACGAAGGGATCGGAGGACCTCCCGCGCCGGTGCTCAGCCAGAGATAATGGTGCGGCCGGCAGTGGGTCTCCGCCCTCGCTGTCGATGATGGCCTAAACGCTGCCCCTCCTCCCCTTCATCGGCGGAGGGGGATACGTCCGGATCTGTAACCAGCGATGAGGATAGAAAGACAGTGTTTTTTGAAGGGAGAAAGACAGTGTTACCACCCCTATCTTGTTTAGATCTAGAGAGGATGAGAGTGTGTGAATAGAGCAACCCTAGCAAGCAAGCGCGGAGGCTCCGGCCTATATATATGTAGTGGGGTAGTTTTCCTTTTACACTCCATCAAAACAATCGTTTAAAATTGTGTACTACATGCCAGGTCGTGGTTTTTTCAGTTGTTGATTGTTTTTTGAGATAGCTACCCGCTTGTTCCAAGTGGTGTTACGGTGTGCCAGGTCGCACTTTGTATTGTTCAAGTCTGGTATAAGTCCCTCCATTAAATGAACAACCACCCCCTCGTAAAAATTGTGAACAAGCCCACGGCTAAAATTAGCGGAAATGTGGGTTGCCCCAACATGCATTATTATTTATATTTTGTACTCCCTCCGTTCCTAAATATAAGTCTTTTTTATTAGCCACACCTAAGACAAGAATGTTTTTATTAGCAGTAAACCCCACATGTCATAGACACAAAAATTGTGGTAAGATTCCCTTAGGCAAGCCAAAGTGTGTCAAACAATTTGAGCAACTCAAGTTAGGCAAGTGTGGCAAGTGTGGGAAAAATAATGTGGCAACATAAGACAAACATAGTCACAATCCAAACAGCCCCGTAATTTTTTGTGACATGCATGAAAATTTGGTTAGTTAAATTTATAGTCAAAATTTGGCAAGGTGCATCAAATCAACACATGCAAGTATCAAAAGGAAAGTCACAACATGCATGCATGCGTTGTACTCCCTCCGTTTCCAAATATAAGTCTTTTTAGAGATTGCAACAAGTGACTACATATGAAGTAGAATATGTCTACATACATCCGTATGTTGTAGTCCATTTGAAATGTGTAAACAGACTTATATCAAGTGTAGTGCTTTGATGTGTCGCGTCAACTCGTACAAGACCGAGAAGTTTGATTACTACAATGCCCTCTCCCTCGCGGGCTGAGCTCCGGTGCCTTAACTGCACCTGCCTTTGGCTGCATGACAGATGGGCCAACCACCTGTTGGGCCCATCTGTCATAGACGCAAAGGCAGGAGCAGTAAGTCAATGAAGTTGCGTCCCTCCCTCGCGCATGAGTGTGGTGTCTGGCAGGACTAGTAGAAGCTTTCGCTACACGCTATCCCTTCTGCACGAGGTGGACAGACATGCAGCAGTGGATTCGATACTTCAGAAGTAGGAGTAACATCATTGTTCGTCTTCTCGAAGAGGCGAAGAGCCAAGCGCAACCCGAACGTGGCAATTGCGAACACTCGTGTGGTGCGGTGCCTTGGAGCACACATATAGTAGCCAGGCTCTTGCATGAGACAAAATTGCTATTTGAGCCCACTATTGTTGTAGTACTACTACTTGCTACTCCCTCTGTCTAGGTGAGTAAGTCATTGAATTTGTAGCTAAGCTTCCTTCATTAAATTGTTTAACAATTAAACTCCATCATCCATTGGTTGATACTCATTCTGCATAGGTCCACGCGCTTAGCACCGTTTCCTCCTGGGGTCACCAATATTTATTTGCTAATTAATAGCATTGCATGCAATGAACTAGCCACTGCATGTCGTGTTTGGTAGTCTCAAGTCATTAAAAGCATGCACACCTCTCATCTCTTATTGGTTGATATGTCAAGAAACAAGAAACAAGGTAGAAGTTAATGCACCGCGCCTAAGTGTTTTGGGATTATTTGGTTTTCGTAAGATGACTTATACACCTACACTGAGGGAGTAGTATAGCCCTGTAAACCGGAAAGGAGTATTTGCCTTTCTAGAGATTTCAACAAGTGACTAGACTACACCGCGTGCAGTACTCCCTCCCTTCCGGTTTATAGGGCTCAAATCTCAAATCTCATGAACCAAGGCATTTTGCGATTGGAGGAATGTATCTCGTACTTTACAAAACTACCCTAATTAAACTCATGCATTAATTACGTAGTTCTCTCATTTTCCTCTCCGCCTTGGTCGCGGTGCACAATATTGAGCACTCCTATATGACTAGCCGCTCTATCTACATGCGGGACATCAAAGCATCCGAACCCGCATGCCATCCACCAAATCACAACGAGGTGCTACAGTCGAGACTCACCTGTCACCCCGGTGTGGCCGTCATGACCCGTAATATCACAAAACCCACACCTTCACCAGCAGTGGTAAAGTGGCCTCCAAGTTGGACTGGACGAAGCAACCATCATTTCACTGGAACGCTCGTTGAAGCCCTTTCTTCCCTTTCTTGAAGAAAACCTCACTCCAGGCTACTCACTTCTGCCATTTTTCTTCTGTACCAATGAAGGAAAGGTGGGCGAATCAGTTATGCTGCTATATTTTCATTCCAAGAATATTCTTTTTGTGAAGCACCAACCAATTCTCACACCCTATTATTTTCCCGTTTTCATTGCGGTTGTGGTTTCCTTTCGATTGCTTTTTGTTTGTCAGTTCATTGATGGATCCTAGAGCACTAGGCAAAGAGTTGCCGACGGATAACCCACTGGAGATAGCAATCTCCAGGAAGCAAGCACCGACCAACGACTTGGCCATGTTGGCGGGCCAACCCATGGAGACGAAGAACTCCAAGAAACAAGCACTGGCCAAAGAGTTGACGACGTTGGCGGACGAATTCCTCAAAGGAAGTTGGAAGAACAACAAGGGCCCCATCGTGCCTACCCCAGAAACTCTAATGGCCACCTATGCGAGGCTCAAGGCCGAGTTTGAGGAGATATTCGCTGTTGAGAAGCAGTATTCCCCTGGCAAGGTGATGGCCCCCATCGAGGACGAGGAGATGGCCCCCGGAGGGATGAGATCCCCCGGTGAGCTGCACAAGGTAAAAAATAATGGCTTATTACCATAGTTGTGGTTTTTGATTATTTGCAATGTGCTTACTAATATGTTAGGGTTGTGCAGGTGCCGGTGGACGTCCTTGATGATTCCGATGTGACGGCCCGTCCTGTGGACAACGCCCTAGAGATTGTTTTTGATGTCGCGGTCCGTCCTGTTGGCATCGCCCCAGAGACCGATTCTGATGCCGCTGTCCATCCTGTGGACATCGCCCACGAGATCGATTCCGATGTCGCGGTCAGTCCTGTGGACATCACCCCAAAGATTGATTCCCATGTCGTTGTCCGTGCTGTGGTCATTTCCCGAGAGATCGATCACAAGAAATAGTTGGTCGCGCTAATTCTTCAGGGTAGTTTGCATTGCCCTGTGTTTAATTACCAGAACGATGCGTGTTATCAAACCATCTTAGGGCTAGTGCACTGTCTTGTGTGGGCGGTACTTGCTACTTTTGTTTGATAGTGAATCATGCGAACCCTCTTCGAGTTATGGAAACAGATGTATCCTCACCAGCTTTTGATGTAATATATGGCATGCTTAGATGTAAGTTTGAACTATTTATCATATCAGCAGGGATTGTTTGATGATTCTTAGTGTTAGTAGACTAGCTCGTGGTACGCTTATACTTATCCGTCGTCGATCGACCAATAGCCCTAGCTCCTAAAATTCTAGGCTTAGCGATCAATCAGACAATAGTCGACACAGATACATTCAGGCCTCATTTGGTTCATAGTGTAGGAAAATCATAGCAAAAGTACAGAGACATACAACACAAAATCATAGCAGTGCAGAGACGTACTCCCTCCGTTCCAAAATAGATGACCTAGGCGGGCTAGTTTGGCCTAGTGGGTTTCAGTGATATGACGTGGTACAGTGTCGTTCAGTCTTCGCGTGTGGTAGCAGTATTGCGGGTACAATAAGTTTTCTTGAAGAAGCGGAATTCAACAAAGTCATGATGGTTCCTTTGTCCGAACAACTTACAGTGGGAAAGGTTGGGCCTACGATACGACCGGGGTAGACCAGGATAATTTTGTGCATGGCAGGTGGACCAGGATGGTCGACATCCCACATGTCGGTGAATGAAAGTATTCTTTCCAATATAGAGGACGAGCAATGAGTATTCATTGTTTATTTTTGATGAAAGTTATTGTCTCCACTGTTACGACGGAGGAGTGTGAAACACGGCAGCGCAGTGAACTTGGCATGTGCACCACTCCCTCCTTCCTCATGTAATGCTACCATACTGTTGACTATAAGGTTGGCTATAAGGTTACAACTTTTTCTCACTTTCTCTCTATCTATTTCCTCTCAAATGTTTTTACCTTTCTTTTTTTAGACACAATTGTTTTTTATGCCTTTTTTAGAATTATTTTTTTATACCTAGGAGCATGTGTAGAGACGGGCTCTTGCAGAGCCCACTCCTTGACTTTGTCAATGCCTCTCTCTCCTCCACATAAGCGGGCTTATAGCCCAGTTTTTTACTGGTACTACTTGTTATGCATACATGCGGCGGGCAGCTGGCGTCTTGAGGGGCCAGAGTGGGCTCCAGAAGCGGTCCGGACTCCAGCATGGCCCACCTCACATTATCACCATATCTTTCTTGGAGTCCGTGTGTGGCGGGCGGGCGATGTAACGCCCCGGATTTGATGCGCCAGGTGTCTGCCAGTTATTCGCCGTCGTTGCCATGTCATTTGCTTGCGTGTTGCATTTTTTCATGTCATCATGTGCATTGCATTGCATTGCATACGTGTTCATCTCACGCATCCAAGCCTTTTCCCCGTTGTCCGTTTCGCCATCCGGCACTCCTATGTCTTCCGGCGTCTCCCTCTTCTCTCTTTTCGTGAGTGGGTGTTAAACGTTCTCGGAATGGACTGAGTCTTGCCAAGCGGCCTCGGTATAGCACCGGTAGACCGCCTGTCAAGTTTCGTGCCATTTGGAGTTCGTTTGGTACTCCAACGGTTAACCGGGTAACCGTAAAAGCATCTTTCTCTTTGCAGCCCAACACCCTTCCAAACTGGCCCAAAACCCATCTAACTCCCCTCCATGCTCTCGGTCGTTCGATCACAATCGCGTGGCCGAAAACCGCTCCTCATTTCGACACTCTTAGCTCCCTCTACCTATAAATATGTGGCCTCCCCCGAAATTCCCGCAGTCCAAACCATAGCCAAACTCCTCCGCGCCGCCGGACATGTCCATCCGCGCCGGACATGTCCGCCGGACATGTCATTTCGCCCAATCAGGGCGCGACACGTCACCCCACCGGCCGCTCCCGGCCAACCGGAGCGCGCCACCTCAGCCGCGCCGACCCTCTCTCTCCTCCGCCGCCGCCAGGGCCCGCGGGGCCCAGATCCGGCCCGTGGGACCCGAGCCGCCGCCCG
>NC_041387.1:537238228-537245222 GCF_002162155.2 Triticum dicoccoides | reverse complement strand
CCCTCCCCGACCACGCCGACCGCCATCTCCCTCCTCTCCGGCGGCAACTCCGGCGAGCCGCCTCGCATCGGAATCCGTGCAACAAGGTTGACTTTCCCCTCCCCGAAATTTGCCCGTCCCCGAATCTGCAGTAATTTTCATGCCATGTTCGACCTGCTGTATCTCCCCATCCGTAGCTCCGTTTTGTGCGTGTAATATGTCAAATTGTTCGCCTCGACGAGTACATCATTTCATTCCATTGCATCATATTCATTTGAGGTCATCTAGGTGCCTGAATCATTGTTGTAAGAGTGATTCATGATGTTTGCTGCTGTCTGTTAACAGAACGAGCTCTTTTGTCATTTTTACCACGATTGATGTGTGCATCCTATGAGGTTGATGTCTTCTTGTGTTTTGATCTATGCTATGTCTTCTTTACAGAGGTGCTTACCATATATTTTTGTGATCAATGTGGTGACTAGCACAAGCATGCAAACTAGGCATCGTGATGTTGCTGATTTTAGTCCCTGTTCTGCTGTTATTTTGATGCCATGTAAACTTGATGCTACATAGAGATCCATGCATATTTAGAGATACTTCAGTAAGGATGTTTTAAACAGGTGGTTATTGTCTATCCATTCATGCCCTTGGTTGCAATTATGGAGTAGTCTATCATGTCAGTTTCGTGCTATACTTTTGCTTCAAAATGTTTCCTGGCAGATTGTTTACAAGTTCTTCAATTTGGCCAAGGTTGCTATAGTTGATCCTTGCATGCTATGGACTTGTTCTTGCCTTGGTTTGTTACATAAACATATCTTATTGATGATGCTATGCTTATCTTGTCATGCAATGACTTGTGGTGAGTGTATCGAGCTTGTTAAGTAGTGTACTTAATGTTGATGTTTTGCTAGGCTGAATCTGTTATTTCGTGATGCTATATAAACATATTGCTACTAATCATTTTATGCATAATCTGGAGATGTTCTATAAACATGTTTTGATCTACATGTCATCCTCTAACCATACATGCCCCTGGTTGCATTTATAGCTTGTTGTAGCTTGTTCATATCTTGCTCCAAAGTTGCTTCATAATGTTGTTGTCAGCCTGTTTACATTAAGTTCACTTGTTGTCATGTGTTTTGCTAGTGTTCCATGCACCCTATGACCTTCCTATTGCCATGCTTTGCTTCACAAACATGCCTTCTTACTGTTGGTTGCCTTGCCATGCCATGTATTGCTCTATAGTGAGTTGCACAAGCTCATTAACATGCCTTCATAATTCTGTTTCTGCCATGTTTGAATCTGTAATATAACTTGCTATGTTTACATGGGTGCCATCATATTTTCTGATCCTTTTTGGCTCATGGTCAGTAAAGGACTTTTGATCTATGCTTTGAGTAGAATCATGCCATGTCTTGTTTTGCTATTATAAGTTCCTGTAACATGTTGTTTGATAGCTCTAAATATTGCATCGTGATGTTATTTTCTGCAAAGTCTGAAATTGTTATAACTTGCAATCTTACCATGTGTGTTTGAGCATGTTCTAGTGATTTCTAGAGATAGCTCAGTGTTCATGTTTTGTTGTGCTTTACCTGTACATCATGTCCATGTCTTTTGTTTTCATGTTGAGGTCCTGTAGCATAGTGTTTTGGTGCTTGCAATATGCTTAGTTGCTGTTTTGGACAGATTATTGTTATAACTTGTTTCATGTCTGTGTGTTGAACCGTTGCTCCGTTTTGAGTGTGCTCTATATGAAACTTGCTTAGAATTGCATGTAGTTCCATATTATCATGTTGCATCCATGTTTTGAGGTGTTTGCTTGATGTTTGTATGCATTTTGCATCAATGCCATGTTTGACTTGTGTTGCTCATATCTTCTAGACCGTAGCTCCGAATTAAATGAACTTTATATGTAACTTGACTAGAATCTCGTGTAGATCATCTTTGTGCTTCTTAACTTGATGCTTAACAACTTGAACATAAGGTTTATTCAGATCTGGACCAATTTCAAAATTTGCATATGAGGACTTACCGGAATTGTTATATGTTGTTCCCGGCCTCATTTAAACTTGCCTTGATGTGTTGCTCTTGTTTGCATCATCTCTTGCCATGAGTAGCTTCATGTAGCCTTGTCATGCATCATGCTTGTTTGTGCATCATGCCTTGTTCATGTGTGGTGTGTTTACCTTGTTGTGTGCTTCTTTTCGATAGTTCTTGTTTCGTTGCGATCGTGAGGATTCGTTCGTCTACGCTTGGTTCGTCTTCGTGGCTTCATCCGTTCGTCTTCTTCATGGAATCGTTCTTCTTCCTTGCGGGATTTCAGGCAAGATGACCGCTACCCTGGATCTCACTACTATCATTGCTATGCTAGTTGCTTCGTTCTATCGCTATGCTGCGTTACCTATCTTTTGCTCATCAAGCCTCCCATTTTGCCATGAACCTCTAACCTTTGACACCTTTCCTATGCAAACCATTGTTTGGCTATGTTACCTCTTTTGCTTAGCCCCTCTTATAGCGTTGCTAGTTGCAGGTGAAATTGAAGATTGCTCCATGGTGGACAGGATTTTGGTTGGGATATCACAATATCTCTTATATTCTTAATGCATCTATATACTTGGTAAAGGGTGGAAGACTCGGCTTTTTGCCTAGTGTTTTGTTCCACTCTTGCCGCCCTAGTTTCCATCATACCGGTGTTATGTTCCCGGAGTTTGCGTTCCTTACACGGTCGGGTGATTTATGGGACCCCCTTGACAGTTCGCTTTGAATAAAACTCCTCCAGCAAGGCCCAACCTTGGTTTTACCATTTGCCTCACCACCACCTATACCTTTTCCCTTGGGTCGGCCAACCCGAGGGTCATCTTTATTTTAGCCCCCCCCCCCCGGGTCAGTGCTTGTCTAAGTGTTGGTCCGAACCGAGCAGCCTGCGGGGCCACCTCGGGGCAACTCGAGGGCTGGTTTTACTCGTAGCTTGACTTATCCGGTGTTGCCTTGAGAACGAGATATGTGCAGCTCCTATCGGGATTGTCGGCGCATCGGGCGGCTTTGCTGGTCTTGTTTCACCATTGTCGAAATGTCTTGTAAACCGGGATTCCGAGTCTGATCGGGTCTTCCTGGGAGAAGGTCTATTCCTTCGTTGATCGCAAGAGCTTGTCATGGGCTAAGTTGGGACACCCCTGCAGGGTATAATCTTTCGAAAGCCGTGCATGCGGTTATAGGCATATGGGAATTTGTTAATGTCCGGTTGTAGATAACTTGACACCAGATCCGAATTAAAACGCATCAACCGCGTGTGTAGCCGTGATGGTCTCTTTTCGGCGGAGTCCGGAAAGTGAACACGGTTTCTGGGTTATGTTTGACGTAAGTAGGAGTTCAGGATCACTTCTTGACCATTGTTAGCTTCATGACCGTTCCGCTTGCTCTCTTCTCGCTCTTATTTGCGTATGTTAGCCACCATATATGCTTAGTCGCTGCTGCAGCCTCACCACTTTACCCCTTCCTTTCTTTTAAGCTTTGCTAGTCTTGATACCCATGGTAATGGGATTGCTGAGTCCTCGTGGCTCACAAATTACTACAACAACAGTTGCAGGTACAGTTTCTGCGATGTTCATGACGCGAGAGCGATGTTTGCTTGTGTTGGAGTTCTTCTTCTGCTTCTTCTTCGATCAGGGGATAGGTTCCAGGTCGGCAGCCTGGGCTAGCAGGGTGGATGTCGTTTGAGTTTCTGTTTGTGTTTCATCCATAGTTGGATGATGTTCTTATGTATTGTGATGTTGTATTCGTGTGGCATTGTATGCCTCTTGTATGTATCCCCATCTATTATTTAATGTTGATGTAATGATATCCACCTTGCAAAAGCGTTTCAATATGCGGGTCTATCCTTGGTGGGACCTTCGAGTTCCTTTTGGATAGGGTCGCATATTGGGCGTGACAAGTTGGTATCAGAGCCTCGACCGACCCTAGGAGCCCCCTTGATTGATCGTGTAGTTTGGCCGTTGTTGAGTCTAGAAGAAAACTGTTTTTGAAGTCTAGTTATATCGGAGAGTAGGAATTCTTTTTACTCCTCAGCCCCTTTGTCGCTCTGCTAAGGAATCTTGACGTAGGTGTTTTGAATTACTCCTCTTTCCCTTCAAATTTTTCTTTAGGATCACGCAGTTGGTTTTTCGATCGTTGGTTCTCAGCTCTTTTGATCCGGTGCATTTCTCGTCAAGTCGACTCGACCCTCTTCATCTTTGAGTTCAATCCTCAGTTGTTTTCTTTCCCACCCGCCCACCCTTCTTCTTCTCGGAACCGGAGTCCATAATCGAGTATCCATCCTACTCGTGCGAAGTCTTTGCCGTCTTTCCTCAATGATTTCAACCGGTGTTTTTCTCTTCAAGATATTCGTCGATTTCCCCTTCCAAGTTTCCTTTGTTTTCCCGCCCTCCCACCCTTTCTCTTCCCGGAGTCTGAGTCTCTCTCGACAATCTATTTCATTCGTGTGGAACCTCTTTAGTCTTTCGTAAATTAATTCAACCGGTGAATTCTCGTCTTGTTCGTCATTTTTCATCCCTTTCTTTTTCCGGTGGACCCAATTCAAGTATTCGGTGTTGATCATATTCTTTCCCTCGGATCAAGTGTTCTCCTTGCTCGTTCGCCTCTCGCCAGTTTATCCTTCCGGAGTGTTCAAGACATCTCAGAAGATTCGTCTGTGTTCCAATTAATTCGAGGTTGTCACCTCATTCAAGTATTTCAATTGTTCCGGCGCTTCATCCATCTCGTCAACAATCCTTTCTGATGGTGTTATCTCTTTAGTGGGCCCTAACCCACAGGTCTTTTTCCAGGATCTTACCCGACTCTTCTAATTCCCTGGAGTTATTCTCAATTCTTTTCAGAGTCTGACGTAAGAATGAATTTCATTAGTCAGATGCTTGTCCAAGATCAGTTTCAAATCATTTCATTGTTGGCTCGACCTTTCTGGTTTTCTTTCTACTGGAGTACCTCAGTAATTTTGGTGCTGTTTCTTGTCGTCATTTGAAGATCGAAGAAGAGTTTTCCCTCTCAATCTTGTCCGTCCTCTCGAAGATTCGTGGTTCTAGCTTCATGTTATCCCCTCGATTTATTCCATTTGTCAGATAATTCTTTTCATCCATCCGGAGTATTTTAGGAGTTGTTTTTCCATTTCTTTTCACCGGAGGCCATCGTTCCAGAAGAATTCTTCGTCCTCAGATTTCAGCTCTTGATCCCGGTGCTTCGTTCAAGTGCCCTTTATTCAGCTCTTGATCTCTTTGTTCTTTTGCATCTAAATCCCCTCTAGCATATTTGTTCTTCTAATTCTCCCGGTGATTCATCCTCTTTCGTCAGTCATTTCCAAATTCTAACGGTGGTTCGTTCAAGATTCTTTTTTCCTTGAGTATCATTTTAATCCTTTCGTTCTTTCAATCCCAACGGTGGTTCATGAAGACTTTCTCAAGTTTTGTGCCATCCCTTCTCAATCCTTTTGCAAGAAGAATAAGTAAGATGCAAAATCCATTGCTTGTCATCAATTTATTTTGATGAAGGATAAGCATACAATAAATCTCATTCTTATTCCATCCAAGTGATTAATCCCTTCCTTCAGAGTTTGTTCTTGATGAATAAATTCTAGTTCCAAGTGTTTTCATCTTTTCTTTTTCGGAGTTCATTTTCCTCGGCTATTTCGTCGGAACCTCCACCTAAATCATCGCAAGGCTCATCTTATTCTTTCATCCTTCATTCTATCTCATCATCCTTTTGTTACCGGAGTTCTTCATGGTGGTTCTTCATGATTTAATTCATTCTTCAAGTGTTCATCAAGATTCTTATCGGTGGAGTTCAAGTATCTTTTATTCTCGCGTATCGAAGTGCGATTAATTCTCCGTTTTCTTTTGGAAGTGGAGTTTTGCATTTCTTCGTTCTTCTTAGATATTCAAATCCGTTCAAATTATTCCTTCTAAGTTCTTTTCATTCAATTCTTTCAATTCTTTCCGGAGGTTTTGTGTTGTTCCTCTCGTCAAGTGTCATTCCATCCTCTCAAGTTCGTGTTCTATTCTTTCCATATTCAGCCAGAGTGTTGCCTAAATCCTTTTTAGTCTTATTCGTTTCTTATCTCGTTCTAACCGGAGTGGTTTCATAGTCTATCTGATTCCGTGAGCTTTCGATTCTCGTCATTCTCGTCGTTCCTCTCTTCTTCTCGAGTGCTCTCGATTCTTTGCTTCTTCTCTTCAGTTCTTGCTTCACCTCATCCCTTTTTCCTTCCGTCTCGGTCCTAAGATCTCGGGACTAGATCTCTTGTTAGTGGAGGAGTGTTGTAACGCCCCGGATTTGATGCGCCAGGTGTCTGCCAGTTATCCGCCGTCGTTGCCATGTCATTTGCTTGCGTGTTGCATTTTGTCATGTCATCATGTGCATTGCATTGCATTGCATACGTGTTCGTCTCATGCATCCGAGCCTTTTCCCCGTTGTCCGTTTCGCCATCCGGCACTCCTATGTCTTCTGGCGTCCCCCTCTTCTCTCTTTTCGTGAGTGGGTGTTAAACGTTCTCGGAATGGACCGAGTCTTGCCAAGCGGCCTCGGTATAGCACCGGTAGACCGCCTGTCAAGTTTCGTGCCATTTGGAGTTCGTTTGGTACTCCAACGGTTAACCGGGTAACCATAAAAGCCTCTTTCTCTTTGCAGCCCAACACCCTTCCAAACTGGCCCAAAACCCATCTAACTCCCCTCCATGCTCTCGGTCGTTCGATCACGATCGCGTGGCCGAAAACCGCTCCTCATTTGGACACTCCTAGCTCCCTCTACCTATAAATATGTGGCCTCCCCCGAAATTCCCGCAGTCCAAACCCTAGCCAAACTCCTCCGCGCCGCCGGACATGTCCATCCGCGCCGGACATGTCCGCCGGACACGTCGTTTCGCCCAATCAGGGCGCGACACGTCACCCCACCGGCCGCTCCCGGCCAACCGGAGCGCGCCACCCCAGCCGCGCCGACCCTCTCTCTCCTCCGCCGCCGCCGGGGCCCGCGG
>NC_041387.1:537234915-537237925 GCF_002162155.2 Triticum dicoccoides | reverse complement strand
CCCGCGTCGTCTCCGGCCGACGGCGCCCGTGCCACCCGTCCCCGCGAGCCGCCCTCCCCGCCGTCGTGCCGCGCCCTGCCGGCCGCGCCTCCTCGCCCTTCGCCGTCCTCGCCGACTCCGGCCAGATCCGGTCGAGGAGCGACCGGATCCAGCCCCCCGCGCTCCGGCGACTCCTCCGGCGTCCTCCCCGACCACGCCGACCGCCATGTCCCTCCTCTCCGGCGGCAACTCCGGCGAGCTGCCTCGCCTCGGAATCCGTGCAACGAGGTTGACTTTTCCCTCCCCGAAATTTGCCCGTCCCCGAATCTGCAGTAATTTTCATGCCATGTTCGACCTGCTATATCTCCGCATCCGTAGCTCCGTTTTATGCGTGTAATATGTCAAATTGTTCACCTCGACGAGTACATCATTTCATTCCATTGCATCATATTCATTTGAGGTCATCTAGGTGCCTGAATCATTGTTGTAAGAGTGCTTCATGATGTTTGCTGCTGTCTGTTAACAGAACGAGCTCTTTTGTCATTTTTACCACGATTGATGTGTGCATCCTATGAGGTTGATGTCTTCTTGTGTTTTGATCTATGCTATGTCTTCTTTACAGAGGTGCTTACCATATATTTTTGTGATCAATGTGGTGACTAGCACAAGCATGCAAACTAGGCATCGTGATGTTGCTGATTTTAGTCCCTGTTCTGCTGTTATTTTGATGCCATGTAAACTTGATGCTACAGAGAGATCCATGCATATTTAGAGATACTTCAGTAAGGATGTTTTGAACAGGTGGTTATTGTCTATCGATTCATGCCCTTGGTTGCAATTATGGAGTAGTCTATCATGTCATTTTCGTGCTATACTTTTGCTTCAAAATGTTTCCTAGCAGATTGTTTACATGTTATTCAATTTGGCCAAGGTTGCTATAGTTGATCCTTGCATGCTATGGACTTGTTCTTGCCTTGGTTTGTTACATAAACATATCTTATTGATGATGCTATGCTTATCTTGTCATGCAATGACTTGTGGTGAGTGTATCGAGCTTGTTAAGTAGTGTACTTGATGTTGCTGTTTTGCTAGGCTGAATCTGTTATTTCGCGATGCTATATAAACATGTTGCTACTAATATTCTATGCATAATCTGGAGATGTTCTATAAAAATGTTTTGATCTGCATGTCATCCTCTAACCATACATGCCCTTGGTTGCATTTATAGCTTGCTGTAGCTTGTTCATATCTTGCTCCAAAGTTGCTTCATAATGTTGTTGTCAGCCTGTTTACATTAAGTTCACTTGTCATGTGTTTTGCTAGTGTTCCATGCACCCTATGACCTTGCTATTGCCATGCTTTGCTTCACAAACATGCCTTCTTACTGTTGGTTGCCTTGCCATGCCATGTATTGCTCTGTAGTGAGTTGCACAAGCTCTTTAACATGCCTTCATAATTCTGTTTCTGCCATGTTTGAATCTGTAATATAACTTGCTATGTTTACATGGGTGCCATCATATTTTCTGATCCTTTTTGGCTCATGGTCAGTAAAGGACTTTTGATCTATGCTTTGAGTAGAATCATGCCATGTCTTGTTTTGCTATTATAAGTTCCTGTAACATGTTGTTTGATAGCTCTAAACATTGCATCGTGATGTTATTTTCTGCAAAGTCTGAAATTGTTATAACTTGCAATCTTACCATGTGTGTTTGAGCATGTTCTAGTGATTTCTAGAGATAGCTCAGTGTTCATGTTTTGTTGTGCTTTACCTGTACATCATGTCCATGTCTTTTGTTTTCATGTTGAGGTCCTGTAGCATAGTGTTTTGGTGCTTGCAATATGCTTAGTTGCTGTTTTGGACAGATTATTGTTATAACTTGTTTCATATCTGTGTGTTGAACCGTTGCTCCGTTTTGAGTGTGCTCTATATGAAACTTGCTTAGAATTGCATGTAGTTCCATATTATCATGTTGCATCCATGTTTTGAGGTGTTTGCTTGATGTTTGTATGCATTTTGCATCAATGCCATGTTTGACTTGTGTTGCTCATATCTTCTAGACCGTAGCTCCGAATTAAATGAACTTTATATGTAACTTGACTAGAATCTCGTGTAGATCATCTTTGTGCTTCTTAACTTGATGCTTAACAACTTGAACATAAGGTTTATTCAGATCTGGACCAATTTCGAAATTTGCATATGAGGACTTACCGGAATTGTTATATGTTGTTCCCGGCCTCATTTAAACTTGCCTTGATGTGTTGCTCTTGTTTGCATCATCTCTTGCCATGAGTAGCTTCATGTAGCCTTGTCATGCATCATGCTTGTTTGTGCATCATGCCTTGTTCATGTGTGGTGTGTTTACCTTGTTGTGTGCTTCTTTTCGATAGTTCCTGTTTCCTTGCGATCGTGAGGATTCGTTCGTCTACGCTTGGTTCGTCTTCGTGGCTTCATCAGTTCGTCTTCTTCATGGACTCATTCTTCTTCCTTGCGGGATTTCAGGCAAGATGACCGCTACCCTGGATCTCACTACTATCATTGCTATGCTAGTTGCTTCGTTCTATCGCTATGCTGCGTTACCTATCTTTTGCTCATCAAGCCTCCCATTTTGCCATGAACCTCTAACCTTTGACACCTTTCCTATGCAAACCATTGTTTGGCTATGTTACCTCTTTTGCTCAGCCCCTCTTATAGCGTTGCTAGTTGCAGGTGAAGTTGAAGATTGCTCCATGGTGGACAGGATTTTTGTTGGGATATCACAATATCTTTTATATTATTAATGCATCTATATACTTGGTAAAGGGTGGAAGACTCAGCCTTTTGCCTAGTGTTTTGTTCCACTCTTGTTGCCCTAGTTTCCGTCATACCGGTGTTATGTTCCCAGAGTTTGCGTTCCTTACGCGGTCGGGTGATTTATGGGACCCCCTTGACAGTTCGCTTTGAATAAAACTCCTCCAGCAAGGCCCAACCTTGGTTTTACCATTTGCCTCACCACCACCTATACCTTTTCCCTTGGGTCGGCCAACCCGAGGG
>NC_041387.1:537201598-537234452 GCF_002162155.2 Triticum dicoccoides | reverse complement strand
AGCCTGCGGGGCCACCTCGGGGCAACTCGAGGGCTGGTTTTACTCGTAGCTTGACTTATCCGGTGTTGCCCTGAGAACGAGATATGTGCAGCTCCTATCGGGATTGTCGGCGCATCGGGCGGCTTTGCTGGTCTTGTTTTACCATTGTCGAAATGTCTTGTAAACCGGGATTCCGAGTCTGATCGGGTCTTCCTGGGAGAAGGTCTATTCCTTCGTTGATCGCAAGAGCTTGTCATGGGCTAAGTTGGGACACCCCTGCAGGGTATAATCTTTCGAAAGCCGTGCCTGCGGTTATAGGCAGATGGGAATTTGTTAATGTCCGGTTGTAGATAACTTGACACCAGATCCGAATTAAAACGCATCAACCGCGTGTGTAGCCGTGATGGTCTCTTTTCGGCGGAGTCCGGAAAGTGAACATAGTTTCTGGGTTATGTTTGACGTAAGTAGGAGTTCAGGATCACTTCTTGATCACTGCTAGCTTCACGACCGTTCCGCTTGCTCTCTTCTCGCTCTTATTTGCGTATGTTAGCCACCATATATGCTTAGTTGCTGCTGCAGCCTCACCACTTTACCCCTTCCTTTCCTTTAAGCTTTGCTAGTCTTGATACCCATGGTAATGGGATTGCTGAGTCCTCGTGGCTCACAGATTACTACAACAACAGTTGCAGGTACAGGTTCTGCGATGTTCATGACGCGAGAGCAATGTTTGCTTGTGTTGGAGTTCTTCTTCTGCTTCTTCTTCGATCAGGGGATAGGTTCCAGGTCGGCAGCCTGGGCTAGCAGGGTGGATGTCGTTTGAGTTTCTGTTTGTGTTTAATCCGTAGTTGGATGATGTTCTTATGTATTGTGATGTTGTATTCGTGTGACATTGTATGCCTCTTGTATGTATCCCCATCTATTATGTAATGTTGATGTAATGATATCCACCTTGCAAAAGCGTTTCAATATGCGGGTCTATCCTTGGTGGGACCTTTGAGTTCCTTTTGGATAGGGTTGTCACAGCCCTAGAATAATGTTTGTAAATAGTGGCTTTGCATCCATGCATCATGTCTAAATTTCTGAAACTTCAATTGAGGAATTTTGAAAACCTCAAAAACTTAACTAAAAGAAGGGCAAAGAACCCTAGAAATCTCATTCTTTGTTCCAAGATGTCCTTTTGCAATGTTTGAGAATTTTGGCAAGAGCTATATATCAAACCAAAATCTAGGAACATTTTTAAGGAATTATTTTGGGACTTTGAGTTTAAATCAATACTATATTTGAATTTGAACTTATATTCAAATATATACTGGATGTATGTTCAAATAACTGAAACAATTTTATGTGCTTTGGTATAAATCCATTGTGCTAAATAAAATGTTCAGGGGAATTTCGTCACTGTTTTTGAATTTGTTTTATTTATAAACAGTGGCAAAAGGAAGTAAACTAAACAAAACAGAAGAAAAATTAAAAAAAAGAGCAGAGGCCTACCTAACTTACCTGGCGCCACCAACCGGCCCAGCACTGTAGCTGGCCGGCCCAGCCCACGACCGCCTCCTCCCTGTCGTCTTCCTCCCTCGCCAGAAGGACGGAGGCGCGTGACCGCCCCGCGCCGGCCACCTCCTGCTTCTGCCGACGCCCTGGGCGACCCCAGACGACGCCACGCAACCCCCTGGCTCCCTCTCGACTCTTCCCGCGCCCATCCCCCTCCTCTATCTCTCTCCCTCGTTCTCCCCGTATGCACCCGAGAACACCGACGAGCACCACCGCCTACACCGACATCCCCACGCCCAGCTAGCTAGCCCACAAGCTCCGCCTCGCTGCGGACCACCTCTACGACCAGTCCCACGAGCCCAGACGCCCTGCAACGTCGGCTCCATCGTCTTCTTCTTCCACGGGCACCGAAGGTCGTCGTCCTCGATTCGCCGGAACCCGTACTTCCCCGGCCTCTCCAGCAGCACCGGACGACCCGTGGTGAGCCGCTGACCCGTTTCCCCCTTGCCCCGTTGTCCCTCGCGTCCTCTAGCTGCTGCCCCGCAAGCTCCCGCGCCGCCGTCCGCCATGGCCGATGAGGTCCTCGCTCCTGAGGACCTCCGCTCGGTCCAGTGGCACCAGCGAGCTCCTGGAGCTCCCAGGAATCCACCCGCTGCTTAGCTTGCTCGTCAGCCAAGCGCAGCGCCCCGCCGTTCGCGCCCGAACTCCGGCCGCCGTGCAAGTTGCCGCCGCCGTCGATTTAGGTCACCTGAGCTGCTGCTGCATGCACCACAAGACGCGGACGAGCTCCAGCATCGCGTAGGACCTCCTAGCCATCGATTTGGTCGCCGAAGGTGCATTTCTGACGCCCTCCGCCGTCTCTGGCATCGCCGGCGACGAGCCGCGGTCAACTCCGATGAGTTTGACCCGGGGTTGACCGTTTTGACCGGTGAGGTTTGACCCCTCTCTTTCACTGACATGCGGGCCCCGGTCCCTGTTATTTAGCTAAGTGTTAAAATTAACTTAAGTTAATCCCATAGTCACTGACGTGTGGGTCCAGGAACTAATTAGCCTAGATTAACTTTTAGTTAGTACTAATTAACCCTGTTAACTGACTGAGACACTGATGTATGGGTCCCACAGGTCAGGTTTGACCTGGCCGACCCAGTTGACCGCTGACGTCACCCTGACGCAGTGGTGACGCATTAATTCAATTACTGGAATTATTCTTATATAGGAAATTCCAGAAAATGTCACAAACTTCTAAAATTCATAGTAAATCAACTGTAACTCCAAATGAAACAAATTATATATGAAAAATGATCAGAAAAATCCAATATGTCCATCTGTACCATTTTCATGCATGTTTGACCAACTTAAATCTTCTATATACAACAATTTGAATAAATGGCAATTGAAATGCCTCATGTGGAGTTTGAATTTGAACCCTTGGTTCAAACCAACTTCGTTTAATCTGTTCTAGCTTGCATTAGCCCAAAACACATTCATATTGCCATGCAATAGCATGCATCATATTGTGCATTGCATTGATCGTGTTTCTTCTCTGTTTGTCGGTGTTGTTCCCCCTCGGTAGACGTTGTACCGACGATGTGATCGTTGACACTGATGAAGACTCAATGTTATCTTCAGAAGTGCCAGGCAAGCAAAAACCCCTTGTTCATTCTGATACAATCCTACTCTCTCGCCCTGCTCTCTTTTACTGCATTAGGACAACAACAATTCATTTGTTACTTGCTGCGGTAGCTGAACCCCTTTATCCTCTGCATGACCTGTCATTACCATAGTAAATAGATGAAACCCACTAGCATGAGTAGGAGTTGTTTGAGCCCTGATGTGCCTACTCATTCATGCTTGTTTGTCATGCCTGCTATTGCTTAGAGTTGTGTCAGGTCTGATTCATCCGGGATGAATCAGAGGTGTGTGAACATGTCCTACTGTGTGTGAGCTAAGTGTGTAAACACGATTTGGTAAAGGTAGCGGTGAGAGGCCATGTAGGAGTACATGGTGGGTTGTCTCATTGCAGCCGTCCTCAGGAACTGAGTTCTGTGTTTGTGATCCATGATTCAGCTACTACCACGCATTGGGCCCGAAACCAATGGACCCTCTCGGCTTCTTAATCACCCTTGTCCTCTGTCCAGGAGTTGCAAGTAGTTTCTGGTGTTTGTAGTATGCTGGAGGCCGTGGGTAGCGCTGACCGGAGGGGTGGGCTGTGATGCGGTAGGCACGTGGCCGGGTATACCGGGCGCCCGTTTGGTGTCTCGGAACCCTGTTCACATCGTTTGGGGCTGTGAGCGAAACCCCGGCCGGATCTCCTCATGGATGGAACCCGAATAGGCGATAAACCTGGACTAGAGACTTGAGTATTTAGGTAGGCCGTGGCCGACACCCACGTTGGGCTTCCGCTTGAAGGTTGCCGAGTACATGTCGTGTAAACGGCGGTAAGTGGTGAGAGTGTGTGTGAAGAAGTACACCCCTGCAGGGTTAACATCATCTATAAGAATAGCCGTGTCTGCGGTAAAGGACTTCTGGGTTGCCTATACAGTTCATAGACAAGTGAAAGTGGATACTCTAAAATGCGCAAGATAAGCGTGAGTGCTATGGTTGGCGTTCTCGTAGGGAGACGGGAGCGGGTCCATAGTGGTGTATTGATATGGTGAATATGTGGACTCGTGTGCGCCACCTCAAAAGAGTTACTTGCATTCGTAGTTCAGGATAGCCACCGAGTCAAAGCTGGCTTGCTGCAGTCAAACCCCACCATCCTCTTTGTTGATAATGATGCATATGTAGTTAGTTCTGATGTAAGTCTTGCTGGGTACATTTGTACTCACATTTGCCTATTTTATGTTTTTGCAGAGAGACGTCAGTCTCGCTAGTAGTTCCGCGTGGTCTTCGACGTTTAGCTTGTTACCTCAGCTACGATCTTGTGCCCACGGCAGGATCTGGTAGATAGTCAGGCTTCTAAGCCTTTTTCATTTGTAGATATCTGTACTCAGACATGTTAGCTTCTGCTTGTGCTTTGACTTGTATGCTCTGAATGTTGGGTCGTGAGACCCATGTTTGTAATGTCTCGCTCCTCGGAGCCTAATGAATAAATACTTGAGTCGTAGAGTCATGTTGTGATGCCATGTTGTATTTGCACATATCAAGCATATTGTGTGTATGTTATTGAAATGCTTGATATGTATGGGATCTGACTATCTAGTTGTTTATCCTTAGTAGCCCCTCTTACCGGGAAATGTCTCCTAGTGCTTCCACCGAGCCATGGTAGCTTGCTACTGCTCCGGAACACTTAGGCTGGCCGGCATGTGTCCTTCTTCGTTCCTGTGTCTGTCCCTTCGGGGAAATGTCATGCGATGAATACCGGAGTCCTGTTAGCCCGCTACAGCCCGGTTCACCGGAGTCCTGCTAGCCCAGTGCTACAGCCTGGATTCACTCGCTGATGACCGACACGTTCGATGCTGGGTCATGGATGCCTGTCCCTGTAAGTTTGTGCCACTTTGGGTTTACGACTAGCCATGTCAGCCCGGGCTCCTTATCATATGGATGCTAGCGACACTATCATATACGTGTGCCAAAAGGCGCAAACGGTCCCGGGAAAAGGTAGGGCGACACCTGTGGGAATACCGTGCGTGAGGCCGCAAAGTGATATGAGGTGTTACATGCTAGATCGATGTGGCATTGAGTCGGGGTCCTGACAGTTTTGGTATCAGAGCCTGACTGCCTGTAGGATTACCAAGCCAAACTGGTCGAAGTCATGTCTAGAAATGCTTTAGTTATGTAAGGGAATTGATTGTGGGATGGAACGTAAGGCTCTTTTTACTCCTTATACCTCATGGCCTTCTGATCTGAGTCATCCTCTTCTCTTCTACGGGGTTTAAGAACTAGGCCTTCTCATCTATCTATCAGGATGACGTGTTACTAATCCATAGACTTATAGGATTGCTGGTTTCAAGCCTTAATTCAGTTTCTACCTCTATATGTTAACTTTTGATCTCGAAACCTTGATATTGTGCTTCTGAGTGGTTATGCCACCATTTTTGTGAATGTCTCAAATCTTTTCTGAGCATTTACAGCCGTTATGCCGTCCGAGTCATCCCAGGTTTCTAAATAGTCTGATGCATTTGCAAATCCTTTCTTTTCGTTCCCGATGTCCTTTATGGTCAGAATAAGCACACTAACCGGTGCGTTGAGGTAATTTATTGCCTTGACATATATGTTGGAGCTATTATTATGACCCTAGGTGTTTTAGGGAGTCACCTAGTAATCTAGCAATGTTTTGTGTTCCCAGTGTGAAGATTCTGGCCATCATTCTCGAAAGCATCTCGTGGTGCTACTTAGGAGTAGGTATTCTATTCCTGGGTTTTTGAACCCGAGACTCACCCTACTTACTTCATGTTGATAGTGCTTGCTAGTTCCTTTAGGTTATTAGTAACCTTTGCATTAGTCCTTGAGGTCCGTGGTATTTCCTTCTTCCAAATACTATGAACCACTTATGGCAGAAGTTTGTTGGATCAAAAGATCACAACAGGAGTGCTCTCGATGAGTTCTCCCCATTCTATATTGCGACTCTGCCAGTTCTACCTTTCTGCATGGATTATCCGGAAGAAACCCGTTGAACTTAATTCGACATACTAATCCATGCGTCCACAACTCAGAAAATGATATGTTCCTTTGAGTTGTCCCTCTTAGTTGTCTTCTGACCATCGTCTATCAATTGTTAGTCAGGAGTAGTTGTGCAATCATGTTTATCGATGCCTATTACTCTTGTGGTCCGTCAAACCATACTATTCTAGGATGACTAGGAGAAACAAACTCCAGTACCTCGTCCATATCCAGGATTGGGTCAAAGAAGTTGTGCTCCGCAGATCAAATTGCTAATCCAGCTTTTGTTCTGCTCTACCCTGGAGTATTACCATCTTTTATATCGGGATTGTTATAGGAATTGCACACCATCCTATGAACTCTTGGTACAGTGATACTTCTTTCCATCATTGTTCATTCCTCGGTTTCCATGTTATTGTAACCGGAATGCCGACAAGTGAATCATGGTGTGTGAAATCAATACTGCTAGCAACTCTGTTGCTTGGTAGTTAAATGGACGATAACCTCATTCTTAGCGTGTTGATTATTGAATCATCACCCTAAGTATGATTGTGCTACCTAGTCCTTATCTCTGGTGCACTCCTCGACCAAGGAGTTAGGATTGTGTCAATCCCTCGCTTCTCTAATCATATCATCTTGCCCTGAAAAGCAAGGTCGTTCTCGAGCTTAGTAACATATCGGTGGTTCGTGATTTTCCGAAGATCTTCTCGGAAGTATTACCTGGTTGTCACCTGACCGCTATGTTGAGTTCGTGATTAAATGGGTTTTCTTATAAATCGCCCCTTCTCCAAGAATTTGTATTGGATACCCCTAAGCTAGTTGTTAAGCTAAACAACAACTTGGAGAGTTGGAAGATAAAAGCTTGTCCGACTTAGCTCATCCTAAAGGGATATCTTTGTGTGTGTGTGTGTTGAAGAAAGATGATATCTTCATCAATTGATCCTTGAGACCAGTTGCTGGAGCTATTGTCTTGCCAAAACTTTGATTTGAGTGTGGGCTATTCTCAAATCAAATCAGAATCAACGATGTTCGTAATGTTGTCTTACTCGTGGATTTTCCTCGAGCATACACCATGATGTCTTTTGGGTCTGACCAATACTATCACCTGGTTCACATAGTTATGGAATTCCATCTCCATGGGAACCTGGATGAATTGTTGTTGAGCCCATTGACAACATCCTTATCTCCTCCATGATTTTGTTGAACATTAAGCTAGTATTGGAAACTTTTGAAAGCATTTCTTCATGCTAGTTCATGAATCATATGCTCAGATGAAAGTAGTGACTCTCTCTAACTCATGTGCATTTGATGCAAGTTGCCGCCGTGGGTTCGAGAAAGTTAGTTTTTGCTTCCTCTGGAATCGTCCCAAGTTAGTCACGCATGTGCGAAGTACTCTATGGTTTGATAGGTTGGCCGCCTCCATTCTATATGTGTTTCCTAGCACACCAAGCCATTGATTGAGTTGTTCAAGGAGAAGAAGTTCCTTCTTAAGAATCATGACTTATGTTAGGACTTCGTTATCCTCGATGATGGTTCCCCAACCTGAACTTGGTAGTATTTTATTATAAGACTACCACGTGGTCACGCTTGTCTTGGACAATGTGTTCACATGTTTGTAGCAGAACTAGCTCATGTTTTGGAGCTTACTACCGTAGTTCATTCTCCGAGAATCTCGCAACGTCATCTCGTCGATTTGTGTTGCAAACTTTCATTTTTCTTTCCAGACCCGATGAATCTGGATTATTCTGACACCAACCAGATCTGAATCTCGGGCAAATATGATGGTTGGAACATTTCCCAAGAACTATAACATTGGTCTCGCCATAACCGGTAAAGTGGATGTCGTGGCCAACACACCTCGTCGGAAGACCTATTATTGTAGTATCTTGATTGAAGAAGTTGGCCACATCCCCATAAGGATTTTGCAGGATTTACCTCCGTAGTTATTCCTTATGGATTCTTGAGCTTCCGAAGTCCGACCTGTTACTTGATGTTCTAGATACCAAACCGTTTCAACAAATGGATTGCGCTAGCACATCAAGGAGAACATTAGAAGCGGAGTGCTAAATGCTTCTCGGTCGATCATCCAGATTTTGTTTCCTTGGCTTCGCTAAGGCGAAATCTGAGAAGGTGTTATCTCCTTTGCATCTGCATCATCCGTCCCCATTCATCATGGTAGTATGTTGTGTTGCCAGGATCCTTGACACGGATATTGGTAAAACCTTGATGAACATGGAAATGCTCAAGTTCTTGAGAGCACGCGCAAGTGCTAGGTTTATCGTCGGCATTAATTGCATAGTGCTCTCGGTTTCCTCGATTATGCTATAATCTTTCAAACAGTGGATTCACTCTCTACTGATGGGGTTCCTCCCCAGTTACTAGAATCATTCCCATCATTTGCATTTTGTTCCCAGCTTGCACTGCCATCGTGCCACCCTACTCTGGATTACCCTTCTCAGTAATTACTGATTAGGATCATTTTCAAAAGTGGTCCTACCATGGGTTCCATCCATCCCCGATGATAAGCAAAATCATCCATTGCTTTGTCTTCAACAAGATAATCCACATCATCCATTCTAGTCCGAGTATGCCATTCCACCGAACTTCCCCAAACAATCTCTCGAGATTTGCCTTAGGCTGGTATAGAAGTCTCAATGATCTCTATATCAAAAGTAATCATTTTGGCCACTTAAGAGACGTTGCTATGTCTCATTTCGTGAGTTAATTCTGAGTTGTTCGATCTCCAAGAAGATCGATCCTTCTAGAGTTTTTCCTTTCCTCTCGTTGTCATGTTAGTTGGAGTTCTTAGAGCAAGACGACGAGACGATCAAGGTGTTTGAGCCAAAGCCCTTTTGAAGTGCAACCTGGATCGTGAAGATTATATTAGTTGCTTTCCCCCCCCCTTCATCTTACCCTACGCTTGAATCTCGGGACGAGATTCTTGTTTAGTGGGGGTGAGTTGTCACGGCCCTAGAATAATGTTTGTAAATAGTGGCTTTGCATCCATGCATCATGTCTAAATTTTTGAAACTTGAATTGAGGAATTTTGAAAACCTCAAAAACTTAACTAAAAGAAGGGCAAAGAACCCTAGAAATCTCATTCTTTGTTCCAAGATGTCCTTTTGCAATGTTTGAGAATTTTGGCAAGAGCTATATATCAAACCAAAATCTAGGAACATTTTTAAGGAATTATTTTGGGACATTGAGTTTAAATCAATACTATATTTGAATTTGAACTTATATTCAAATATATACTAGATGTATGTTCAAATAACTGAAACAATTTTATGTGCTTTGGTATAATTCCATTGTGCTAAATAAAATGTTCAGGGGAATTTTTTCACTGTTTTTGAATTTGTTTTATTTAGAAACAGTGGCAAAAGGAAGTAAACTAAACAAAACAGAAGAAAAATTAAAAAAAAAAGAGCAGAGGCCTACCTAACTTACCTGGTGCCACCAACCGGCCCAGCACTGTAGCTGGCCGGCCCAGCCCACGACCGCCTCCTCCCTGTCGTCTTCCTCCCTCGCCAGAAGGATGGAGGCGCGTGACCGCCCTGCGCCGGCCACCTCCTGCTTCTGCCGACGCCCTGGGCGACCCCAGACGACGCCACGCAACCCCCTGGCTCCCTCTCGACTCTTCCCGCGCCCATCCCCCTCCTCTGTCTCTCTCCCTCGTTCTTCTCGTATGCACCCGAGAACGCCGACGAGCACCACCGCCTACACTGACATCCCCACGCCCAGCTAGCTAGCCCACGAGCTCCGCCTCGCTGCGGACCACCTCTACGACCAGTCCCACGAGCCCGGACGCCCTGCAACGTCGGCTCCATCGTCTTCTTCTTCCACGGGCACCGAAGGTCGTCGTCGTCGATTCGCCGGAACCCGTACTTCCCCGGCCTCTCCAGCAGCACCAGACGACCCGTGGTGAGCCGCTGACCCGTTTCCCCCTTGCCCCGTTGTCCCTCGCGTCCTCTAGCTGCTGCCCCGCAAGCTCCCGCGCCGCCGTCCGCCATGGCCGATGAGGTCCTCGCTCCTGAGGACCTCCGCTCGGTCCAGTGGCACCAGCGAGCTCCTGGAGCTCCCAGGAATCCGCCCCGCTGCTTAGCTCGCTCGTCAGCCAAGCGCAGCGCCCCGCCGTTCGCGCCCGAACTCCGGCCGCCGTGCAAGTTGCTGCCGCCGTCGATTTAGGTCACCTGAGCAGCTGCTGCGTGCACCACAAGACGCGGACGAGCTCCAGCATCGCGTAGGACCTCTCAGCCATCGATTTGGTCGTCGGAGGTGCGTTTCCGACGCCCTCCGCCGTCTCTGGCATCGCCGGCGACGAGCCGCGGTCAACTCCGGTGAGTTTGACCCGGGGTTGACCGTTTTGACCGGTGAGGTTTGACCCCTCTCTTTCACTGACATGCGGGCCCCGGTCCCTGTTATTTAGCTAAGTGTTAAAATTAACTTAAGTTAATCCCATAGTCACTGACGTGTGGGCCCAGGGACTAATTAGCCTAGATTAACTTTTAGTTAGTACTAATTAACCCTGTTAACTGACTGAGACACTGACGTATGGGTCCCACAGGTCAGGTTTGACCTGGCCGACCCAGTTGACCGCTGACGTCACCCTGACGCAGTGCTGACGCATTAATTCAATTACTGGAATTATTCTTATATAGGAAATTCCAGAAAATGCCACAAACTTCTAAAATTCATAGTAAATCAACCGTAACTCCAAATGAAACAAATTATATATGAAAAATGATCAGAAAAATCCAATCTGTCCATCTATACCATTTTCATGCATGTTTGACCAATTTAAATCTTCTGTATACAACAATTTGAATAAATGGCAATTGAAATGCCTCATGTGGAGTTTGAATTTGAACCCTTGGTTCAAACCAACTTCGTTTAATCTGTTCTAGCTTGCATTAGCCCAAAACACATTCATATTGCCATGTCATAGCATGCATCATATTGTGCATTGCATTGATCGTGTTTCTTCTCTGTTTGTCGGTGTTGTTCCCCCTCGGTAGACGTTGTACCGACGATGTGATCGTTGACACTGATGAAGACTCAATGTTATCTTCAGAAGTGCCAGGCAAGCAAAACCCCCTTGTTCATTCTGATACAATCCTACTCTCTCGCCCTGCTCTCTTTTACTGCATTAGGACAACAACAATTCATCTGTTACTTGCTGCGGTAGCTGAACCCCTTTATCCTCTGCATGACCTGTCATTGCCACAGCAAATAGATGAAACCCACTAGCATGAGTAGGAGTTGTTTGAGCCCTGATGTGCCTACTCATTCATGCTTGTTTGTCATGCCTGCTATTGCTCAGAGTTGTGTCAGGTCTGATTCATCCGGGATGAATCAGAGGTGTGTGAACATGTCCTACTGTGTGTGAGCTAAGTGTGTAAACACGATTTGGTAAAGGTAGCGGTGAGAGGCCATGTAGGAGTACATGGTGGGTTGTCTCATTGCAGCCATCCTCAGGAACTGAGTTCTGTGTTTGTGATCCATGATTCAGCTACTACCACGCATTGGGCCTGAAACCAATGGACCCTCTCGGCTTCTTAATCACCCTTGTCCTTTGTCCAGGAGTTGCAAGTAGTTTCTGGTGTTTGTAGTATGCTGGAGGCCGTGGGCAGCGCTGACCGGAGGGGTGGGCTGTGATGCGATAGGCACGTGGCCGGGTATACCGGGCGCCCGTTTGGTGTCTCGGAACCCTGTTCACATCGTTTGGGGCTGTGAGCGAAACCCCGGCCGGATCTCCTCATGGATGGAACCCGAATAGGCGATAAACCTGGACTAGAGACTTGAGTATTTAGGTAGGCCGTGGCCGACACCCACGTTGGGCTTCCGCTTGAAGGTTGCCGAGTACATGTCGTGTAAACGGCGGTAAGTGGTGAGAGCGTGTGTGAAGAAGTACACCCCTGCAGGGTTAACATCATCTATTCGAATAGCCGTGTCCGCGGTAAAGGACTTCTGGGTTGCCTATACAGTTCATAGACAAGTGAAAGTGGATACTCTAAAATGCGCAAGATAAGCGTGAGTGCTATGGTTGGCGTTCTTGTAGGGAGACGGGAGCGGATCCATAGTGGTGTATTGATATGGTGAATATGTGGACTCGTGTGCGCCACCTCAAAAGAGTTACTTGGATTCGTAGTTCAGGATAGCCACCGAGTCAAAGCTGGCTTGCTACAGTCAAACCCCACCATCCTCTTTGTTGATAATGATGCATATGTAGTTAGTTCTGATGTAAGTCTTACTGGGTACATTTGTACTCACATTTGCCTATTTTATGTTTTTGCAGAGAGACGTCAGTCTTGCTAGTAGTTCCGCGTGGTCTTCGACGTTTAGCTTGTTACCTCAGCTACGATCTTGTGCCCTCGGCAGGATCTGGTAGATAGTCAGGCTTCTAAGCCTTTTTCATTTGTAGATATCTGTACTCAGACATGTTAGCTTCCGCTTGTGCTTTGACTTGTATGCTCTGAATGTTGGGTCGTGAGACCCATGTTTGTAATGTCTCGCTCCTCGGAGCCTAATGAATAAATACTTGAGTCATAGAGTCATGTTGTGATGCCATGTTGTATTTGCACATATCGAGCATATTGTGTGTATGTTATTGAAATGCTTGGTATGTATGGGATCTGACTATCTAGTTGTTTATCCTTAGTAGCCCATCTTACCGGGAAATGTCTCCTAGTGCTTCCACCGAGCCATGGTAGCTTGCTACTGCTCCGGAACACTTAGGCTGGCCGGCATGTGTCCTTCTTCGTTCCTGTGTCTGTCCCTTTGGGGAAATGTCATGCGATGAATACCGGAGTCCTGTTAGCCCGCTACAGCCCGGTTCACCGGAGTCCTGCTAGCCCAGTGCTACAGCCTGGATTCACTCGCTGATGACCGACACGTTCGATGCTGGGTCATGGATGCCTGTCCCTGTAAGTTTGTGCCACTTTGGGTTTACGACTAGCCATGTCAGCCCGGGCTCCTTATCATATGGATGCTAGCGACACTATCATATACGTGTGCCAAAAGGCGCAAACGGTCCCGGGAAAAGGTAGGGCGACACCTGTGGGAATACCGTGCGTGAGGCCGCAAAGTGATATGAGGTGTTACATGCTAGATCGATGTGGCATTGAGTCGGGGTCCTGACAAGGGTCGCATATTGGGCGTGACAGGCGATCTCTTCTCCCTCCCTCATTTCTCTCTTCTCAGCCGATTCCCGCCGAGTGATTAGATTTTGGCTATCAACGGTTTATTCAATTACAGTCCCACATGTCAGTGAAATTGCAAGACAATGCGTGTCCCCTCTGGTGACTGGCGTGCGAGCCGGACTGTCGGGGGTGCGATGCGTACGAGTCGTAAGTGTGTCGCCTTTTCCTTTAGAACTTGCGAAGCGTAACATTTTCGCGTGATCAATCGATAGAAATCTAGAACAAAATGACGAGGGTGGTGCTTTCCCACTCGTTAGGCGGGCTAGTTTGAGTGATATGACGTGCTATAGTGTCATCCACTTACTCCATTTCTATGTAAGCAAGAGTTTACACTATTACGCGGGAGGAGTGCGAAACAATGTGGATCTGATTTTGATCGAGGGATAACTGTCCCCTGCCAAATAATGGAGCACTGCTAGCGATTATAACATGATAGTTAGGGCATCTCCAGTGCTGGCCCACAAATTTACACCGGCATCTGTCCAAGGACACTGATGGATGCCATCTGATGCTGCCCGCATACCTTTTGACAACTATATGAACTAACCGGATGAAATTCGTGCAAACAAAGCAAATTTCAAATTTACCGGATGAAATTCATTACATTTCGAAAACTTTTCCTACAAACTGGATGAAATTCATTACATATTTCGCACAAACCGTACTAAAACCTACTGTAAACCTAATCTAAACGATCGCCGGCGCCCGACCACCATGTCCCGCCATGAACCCGAGAAAGTCGGCCATTGCCTTTGCCTTCTCCTCATTCGCCTCGATAATGTCCTCCTCCGGAGCCCAAGGTTCTGAAGATTTCCGCCTCCATGTCGCCGTCAAGCGGCTAATCGGCCGCCAATGTTTACCCCACCAAGCTTGGCGTCGACTGAGTGGAGTAGCAGTGGCCTTCCTGGGACCAGAGCGGCGACGACCTACTATGTACTACTCTACCTCGCTAACGGCTGCGCCCGCGCACGCGCGCCGGCTTCGTGGTCGTGGCGGCGGAGGGCGGCCGGGGGGGGTGCCGGCAATCTCCTTCCTTTGCTCCTATGACAATACGTTGAAGAGAGCTTTGCAACGCGCCCGGAGCGAAGCCGCCGATGTCCCTTGTCTGCTCCTGCGGAAGTACGTCCAAGAGAGCTTTGGAGCGCCAGGAGGCCATGGTTGGAATGGTGCCGATAGAAGGAAGGGATCGGAGGAGAATAAGTGTGGGTCTTTGGCTATGCCTGGGAGCTGGGGCTCAAGTTAATATAGCAGGCGAATGGCAATGAGCCGCGGCAGACGGATGGACGGCTGGCGCCGGAGTAGGTTCATCGGGCGTGAATGCGGACGCTGCTTCAGTGACTTAACTGCAGATGCGTTGGGTTACTGACATGTGGGCCCAACGGGCATCTGGCCCGCATGTCAGTGACCCACCAACTGCACCTGCAGTTAAATCCGGTGAATGCGACACTGACGTTCTGGAGAGATGGTGACTGTTTCAGGCGGGAAGCGCGCGCTAGCGATGGAAGGGGTTTCGGTAGGCCAGGGCGGTCAGACGCTGGCGTGGTGGTAAAGTGTGAACTCATGGATGACGAGCCTTTGAAGCATATGCGACACGTATTGAAAACCGCTCTTGTCGCCAGCTAGCCTTTGACAACCACCATTAGACACCACACAACCATGCATAACTTACAAATAATGGACGAATCGATCAGACACACACTCGTGTGCAGTGGCACTAAGATCGGTCGCTCACGATAGGACATACTCCGTACCATAGTACCCTCTCTAGCTAGGCTGTTTTATAGATTGTCGTTGTGATGGACGATATACATGAGCAAGGCGCTCCGAGTATGACCATTGGTGTTGAGCCAGGTGAATACATGCTCAGCATTCGCGTAGGCCTCCATCAAATGTCTAAACGGTAATGTCAGGCACCGCTGGCACGCGAAGGTGATGGGCTCGCCGTTTGCGTTGCGCCATGAGCAGGACTTTGATTTAGAGGGCGATGTGCATGCATTAGCATGATTTGATAGCGTGAGCGTGAGTGTCTGACGCAAAGTATCTCATTTTCATTTGGCTGACAAGGGTGCGTTGCAGCGACGAGTCCGTGGTTTGATTCCCCATATACGCATAATTTTGGTTTTATAGTATTTCTTTCTCCATTGACAGGTAGGCCCGCGTAGATAGATAAAGAACACGAGCTGATGAGGCGCATGCGGACTATTTGACTGGTCAACCAGACAAATACGAAGCTATATGCTGAGCCAGTGACCGTATAATCACCATATCTCGTATACAATGATCAAAGTGAGCTATCAAGACAAGTTCGATGACCGCCAATGCATTTTACTCGGTAATAAATGACCAGGATTGAAGGGGAATCCAAATTTCCTTCGTCTTCTATCCTTGAGCTCTTGACAAACCAGTGCACTATATGGTTGTCCGGCCACTCCACCCCAGAGCTCTCACCAAGCGTCGTTCATGCCACCGCGCCGCACACTAACCAGTAAGGCAGCAATGGCATCCCGCCACGCCGAGTTCCTGGCTGCCCATGACCGCACACAAAATGGTAGGGAAGCGGTGGCATCCCTCCGTGCCGAGTTCATCGCTGCTCGCGACCTCACACCTATGTGGGAGGAATTTGAAGATGACAAGGCCGAATGGGCGGTAGAGCAAGAGGCGGCCAAAGCCGCACAGAAGGAGCGAAAAAGTCAGAAAGCACTCAAGAAAAGAGAGGCCCGCCACCGCAAGAAAGAAAAGGACGCATGTGCTGCTACGGAGAGGTCGGCGGAGATCCAAGCATGGTGGGGTGTCGCCGACAAAGCCGGGAAGGAGAACGACGGCGTCTGGCCAGCATGTGAGAAGTAGTAGTACTAGTAGTTAGTGTGTGTGTCTGTGTCTGGGTATGAGCATGTACCAGTACTACTAGTTACTACTGTAGTTTTTAGAGCAAATTACCAGTACATTAGCCTAGACTAAATGGAAATATTCCTATCCTATGCATCAAATGGCATCTCTTTCTCTATAGGAATTGAGATGCATGCCATCTCACTTCCTATGATTTTCATATTCCTATAAAATTCCTATCCTATGAACGAAAAGAGGCCTTTGTTGGAGTAACTACTGTAGCTAGCAGTACTGCGGGTACAATAGTTTTCTTCAAGAAGCAGAATTCAATGAAGTCATGATGGTTCCTTTGTCCGAGCAATTTCAAAGTGGGAAGTGGGCCTGTGATTTGACGGCTCATTAGTCATTGTTACTGCAGCGCGACGACCAGGGTGACTCTCCCTTGGAGTTCTGCGTGCATGGCAAGTGGACCAGGATGGTCGACGTCCCATGTGTTGGCGAACGAAAGTGTTCTTTCCGATATCGAGGAGCAAGGAAACCGCGTGGTATAGTATCACTGCTGATTGGCTCTAAAAAATAGTATCATTGCTGATTTATAATTATTTTTTATTTCTGATGAATGCTAGTGTTTCAACTCTTACAACGAAGAGTGCCAAACACGGCACGTGTTGGATGTCCCACACGTCAGCGAAAGGAGTGGGACATGAATACCGTGGTAGAGCCCAGCGCAAAAAAAACAGCGTGGTAGAGCGTCTCCACTTCTTCCACTTCTGGGTCGAAGACCACACGTAGTAGTACTTAGTGGTATGAACGATACAAAGTGTGACCTGGAGAGAAAGACACGTCTAGTTGGAAGGTCTCAGGGCATACACGTAAACAAATATAAAAGTTAATATGTGCCTCCAACTAATATAGTAGTAGTGGAGTACTTAGGCACGTACTACATAACATCACCGTGCATTGCACGTAACCTCCATCCCAAAATAAGTGACTCAAGTTTGTACTAACTTTGTACTAAAGCTAGTACAAACTTGAGTAAAGTTAGTACAAACTTGAGTCACTTATTTTGGAATGGAGGGAGTACAACATTTAGTGGTAGTACGTAGTAAGAGATAAATGCCACCCAAGAGTTCCCTTCTCGACCCACTTTTGGGTGTTTGGTAGAGTGTATGGAGGGTGCATGAGTCCACACTAGTTTAGCACAAATACACTAGAAGCATGCATGAAGAGGGGTGTTGAGTTGAGCATGCATGAAGAGGGAACAACTATGCTTGGACGAGAACGCAACCAAACACACCCTATATGCCACGCGTGTTCATACCATTTGTGCCTTTCTACTTCACTTACTGCGCTACATTACTCAGATTCGTACGTCCACTCATGGGTACATGTCCGTCTCGTAGTTCCAGTCCCACATGTTCTTCATATAGATGGAACGATCCTTGCATAACACGTGCACCTTGATGCTAGATGTCTCGCGTGTTGGCAAAAGGATGAACAAAGCTCACGTGAGAAAAATAGAGTGGAAGAACATAGATTCCCGATGATCGAGAAGGAGCAAGGAACCTCGTGGTGGAGCGCCTGCACTCATAATATTTAATATTATCCAGCAATATAAAATCAACCAATCATCTCCATAGTGGACTGGAAGAGTAAGAAACACGACATCCCAGTGTAGTTACATCATACTAGTACATGGCTAACCCACGCTATCACCATAGTTCTTGGCTTCCGTGCGACACCTATCTCTAGTAATCCAGCAGCCTGTATAGCTTCTCCCTCCTCGTCTCTCTCAAAGTGCGGCGAGCTGGCGTTTTTACCGTCTACTGAGGTCAGTTAACTCATCACATGTTAGCGACATGCCAAGAGCATTCTAAAAAAAATCCTTTCACGTTTCGTTTTCAAAAAGAAAAAATCCTTTCACGTACGAATTTGACTGTATGCTTTGAGCAACTTGCATGTCCTATACTGCTCCTGTTTGGATACTCTAACTTGGCTAGAGGTTAGACTAACTCATGACTAACCCCGAACTAACTGTAGCCAAAGAGGTGTTTGGGTGACAGGGTTAGATTGACAATCAATGCACTTGATGGAGAGAGAAAAGTGATTTTTCAGTGGTCCCAATGAGAACTATCTCCAGTTAGCACCTCTTGCGTGGGATAGTTTTTTTGGTGGGTTTGGTGCAACTTGCTCCAATTTAAACCCTCATGCTTGGATACTTTAGGGCTATTTGAGCCCCAACTATCTCATACTAACTCTAACCCATGGATCCAAACAGGGCCTATGGCCAGTCTCGACGCGGAGCAGTCGCGTGCACCGGGAAGCGGCGCTCTCTCGGTCGTCGCGCCACTTCAAAGCCGGCGCCAGTAAGAGGTCGTCTCCGCTCTGGCCGGGCATTAATGTGGGACTGACGCTCTAGGGTGACGCTGACTGTTTCATGCAGGAAGCGCACGTTGGCAAGGGAGTATAGGTTTTGAACCGTTTTAGGTGTAGTACTGGTAGTTTGCAAAACTACTCAATTATTGCACTCGGTTTCCTAAGAAATTATGGTAAAAAATGTTACTCCATAGCTCGCTTCCCTTCTCCTTCCTCTT
Source organism: Triticum dicoccoides (assembly GCF_002162155.2). Taxonomy (NCBI): domain Eukaryota; kingdom Viridiplantae; phylum Streptophyta; class Magnoliopsida; order Poales; family Poaceae; genus Triticum; species Triticum dicoccoides. The sequence continues at coordinate 537,215,758 of NC_041387.1, read as the reverse complement.
CCACCGCCCGCGCACGTCCGCGGGAAGCGACCGGTCAACCCTTATATAGGAGTGCTAGCACAAAAAGATGCATGCATGACCACTAAAATTTCCATATTAAAGCGCCGCTCCGGCGGGAGTATGGCGTATGTTGTTACCTTCGACCGGGCCAGGGCTACCGGGCGACGGCGACCAGAGAAGAGGCGGCGGGAGGGGAATGAATGCAGCTGTTGTTTGGGTTTGTCGTCCGTCTTAAATAAATGCGCAGCATCACGTGTACCCGCGGGTGCACAAATTGTAACATACGTGTCTGCTTAAGTGGGTGTCATGTAACTGGTGTGTGTGTGAGAGAGAGAGAGAGAGAGATTCTGAGGGAGGGAGTGCATGTGTGCGACTCTACTCTTCGGACATGTACTCAACCTTTTGCATCGGGATATAAGTATAATGGTATTTACTTTAGCTAGTGATTTACGTGGCCATGTTAACGTGGTTGTGTAGAAAAATGTCACTTCCTGCTCGTGATTTGCATTATATAATTACAAGCAAGATGCTCGTGCATTGCACGGAACATCAATATGCATTTTTTTACAAAACACCTGTTGTGATTGACCCATGCAGGAGTAATCCCATGTGTAAAAACTAATGATATCTCAAGAATTTTATCAGAAAACTGGTATCTCGAGAATGTCATCAAAAAATGAAAGATGAGAGATAAGGTGAGGAGGAGTGGAGCGTGGTGGTGACTGGTGGTCAGAATGGGCGGAGGCATGGGGATGGACGGCGCCGGCAGGCGGCAGCGGCCACCATGCTAGATTGTTCCAGAGACTTCCTTTTTTAATTCCTGAGCAATGAGGTTGTGGGAGATAAGGATGTGGAGAGAGGTGCGGGTATCTTTTGTAAAATTATCATAGTTTGCTTTCTATCCATCAGATATAGATCAGACAGTCTATATTACAAGATGGCAGGCACACCATCATCGCCAACTCATTTTTTATAAGGGTACAGATGATAAGTTTGTTGACTACTAAAGTAAAGTGGAATTTGTCCATGTTATACAAGTAAATTAAGGTGATTGTTTATCATACGGGTAATGTTGGATGAAGGGTGGTAGGTACAAATGCTCCGCCTAGAGCATGTGTGTGTGAGATGGAGTCTTAGTGTGTGTGTGGGGTGTGTGTGTGTGTGAGAGAGAGAGAGAGAGAGAGATGGAGTCTTACTGTGCGTGTGTGTGTGTGTGTGTGTGTCGCGGGGTCCTCGGTGGCGTATGTAATTTAAGTGTGCATGGCTTCATCATAGAGAGGTGATGTGTATGGCAGAGGCCACCAACGATGGGGTGCAAGAGAGAAAATGCCCGGAGAGGGAAGAGAAGGTGTGTGCGTGTGAGAGGAGTCGACATCGAGAGAACGTGTTCGTTCGAGAGACACCGAGGAAGACTACTATATATTGATGGTGCATGTAGGTGGGAATTAAACAAAGGGATGGTCTTATTGGTTTCGGGGATATAGGGGAAGAGTGAGAGGGGGGTAGCTAGAAGGAGATTGTTAAGTGTGAGTGTGTGTTTTACCCATCCATGCGGAAGTTATGTGCACACAAGAAGAGAACGATTTGATGTGGCGTTAGGGTTGAGGGTAATTAACTACATATGGAGACATAGAGACCTTGAACGTGCATGTGTGATAGGTATACATGTATACGTGGGATGTGTGTGTGTGTGCGCGCGCGCATGATCGAGATAAAAGAAAGAAGGCATAAGTCATAAGATCAACAACATGGGAGAGACGGATCAGCATGACAATATGCATGCATGTGAGAATGCAGGGAAGAAGGCCCGGCAATTGAGCATGTGTTTTTGTCTTTAAGAGATAGTGGTGTGGGCTGGAGCATACATCTATGGCGAGTAGAGGGAGTGAGGCACAACGATTGTGCAAAAGAGATCAACCTATAAATGCATATGTATGGAGAGACATATATAGTGTGGGTGATAGGAAGCAAGACTCCGTGCTAGAAAGAAATGTTGACGGATAAACTACAAATAGATACATAGATGGAGATGCTAGCTAGAGGGACATCCGCTAGTTGTGTTGGAGATGACCGCCGGGTGGTTCAGAGGGTGAAGTTATATATGTGTGTGAGAGAGAAAGATAAAAAGAGGGCACTTAACTGCATGTAGAGAGAAACATATGTAGTGTGCGTGATAGGAAGCAAGAGTGAGGGCGAGAAAGAAGGTTGATGGAGAAACAGATAAATAGAGAGATAAAGATGCTAGCTAGTGTATGTTAGAGATATGAGTCAAGTGGATCAGAAGGCTGAGTTATGTGTGTGGGTGTGAGAGAGATAGAGAGAGAGTGCATGTGGGTCACATCCAAACAGTTATCAGAGAGAAATGAGATCCCGAGAGACGGAGTTTTGTGTCTGTGAGAGAGAAAGATATTTCACAACGAGAGTGATAGCTAGAGAGACATATGAGGGAACGCAAGATATCTCTAGGGAGAGAGAGAGTGTGTGTGAGCGACATACAAGAGAACAGTGGAGAAATATGAGACACTGGGAGACAGAGTTTGTATTTGTGTGTGAGAAAGACATATTTAAGAGGAAGAGCCGTAGGTTCTCATATCCAAGGAGCGAAAGACATCTCTGTATGAGGGTGTGCGAGTGGCACACAGGGGAATAGTAGAGAGGAATGAGACCCCGGGAGACAAAAGTTTTGTGTTTGTGTGAGAGAAAGAGATTCCACATGGAGAATCATAGTTAGAGACACATAGCAGGGAGCGAGATATACTTAGAGAGAGATAGAGTGATGAAGGTCGAGGGAGAGAGTACCGTCAGTGTGTTACGAAGATAAAAGATCATTGTGGACATACAGGTAGCACGAGAGATACCTGAGAGACGATGAACGCGTATAGGTCCAGAGAGATAGTCCTATATAAGCATGAGTGATAGCTATATGAGACGAATATCTGGATTAAAGGGGATTCAAATATTTAAACTAGAGATCACGACATCAATAATATCATAACGCAAAATTGGTGTATCAAACATGCATATTCATTTGAATTTGGGCACACGTGTAATGTTATATAGTTTATCAATATTGGTGATCCATAGATTCTTTAATTACAAACAATGCATGGTTTATATGAAATTAATGTCTAAACGGGATTACACTATATGTTGCGTGTGTGAAACACATTATACATGTTTGAGTAGTAAAAAAACGCATGAAACACACATTAATTGGAGACAGTTAGCAAGGAATGCATACATTGGATTTCAACATAAAGTGGTTTCAAATATTTGAAAATCCAAATTGATGGATACAACCTTATGAATCTGAGATCATGCCATTTGTAAACCATATTTATGTATACATGGTGTTGTGCTTTTGAAAGTATATATAAAAAATGATGTAGATAGAATTTAATTCCAATTGAAAATGGATCCTGCCTGAAAAAATAGAATACACACGGGATTCGAATTGAGTTGGCACAGTAAACGTGCACTCTGCAAAATTTGAATGAAGCAGGGAAAGTCGCAGTAACCGTCCGAAACCAAAATCTGCGAGATGGAAATTACTACTGCCTATCCCTGCCACGCAAAGCCTATCTACTGGATTTCTATAGGTTTCAATAGGGGTAGGTTTGTAATTTCACCCAAACATGACATAACCGCCTCTCACCCGGATTCATACACGGTGGGCGCCAAAACACAGTGTGTCCTCGGCCGAAATTGACTCCCTCCTTGATTCATACACGGTGGGCGCCAAAAACAAACTCTCGTCGGCAATTATTTGGTGTATGCGAGATTACCGTCCTATCCCCAACCGACTAATATTGCTGTGATGTAGGAAACTTGAAACGGGGGCTAAGTTTGTAAATTTCCTCGCATTTGAGACAAGCGCGCCCTGAATATATGGTTCCTCCCTTCCTCCCTACCTCCCTTTTCCCCATTCGTACTTCGTAGGCGCTAAAACACCCTCTCCACCCCAGCCTCCTCCGTCCGCCACACCATCCACCGCCGTCCTCCTCCACCATGCCAGAGCTGATACCCCGATGCCGCCGTCCATTACAAGAGATTGACCTCTCTCATCCACGGCTTCAGACCAGGATCCTTGCATCCCGTTGAGGGAGTCCAGGATTAGGGGGTCCTCGGACAGCCGGACTATATGCTTATGCCAGACTGTTGGACTATGAAGATGCAAGACTGAAGACTTCGTCCCGTGTCGGGGTGGGACTCTCCTTTGCGTGGAAGGCAAGCTTGGCAATTCGGATATGTAGATTTCCTTCTCTGTAACCGACTTTGTGTAACCCTAGCCCCCTCCGGTGTCTATATAAACCAGAGGGTTTAGTCCATAGGACAAGAACAATCATAATCATAGGTTAGCTTCTAGGGTTTAGCCTCTACAATCTCGTGGTAGATCAACTCTTGTAATACTCATATCATCAAGATCAACCAAGTAGGAAGTAGGGGATTACCTCCGTAGAGAGGGCCCGAACCTAGGTAAACATTGTGTCCCCCGCCTCCTATTACCATTAGCCTTAGATGCACAGTTCAGGACCCCCTACCCGAGATCCGCCGGTTTTGACACCGACATTGGTGCTTTCATTGAGAGTTCCACTGTGTCGTCACCATAAGGCTTGATGGCTCCTTCAATCATCCACAACGAGGTTGTCCAGGGTGAGGTTTTCCTCCCCGGACAGATCTTCATATTCGGCGGCTTCGCACTGCGGGCCAATTCGCTTGGCCTCCTGGAGTAGATCGATAGCTACGCCCTTGGCCATCAGGTCAGGTTTGGAAGCCTGAATTACACTGCCGACATCCGCAGAGACTTGATCTTCGACGGATTCGAGCCCATGACAGGTGCACCCTACAGTTGCGACGAGCATGACCTAGATCTATCGTCAGACGGTGTTCAGGAGATCACGCCTGTAGCTGCCCTGGCTTTAGATCCAGTACAGATCGTGCCACCCAAGGATGGGAGGATGGACCCCGCCATGGAGGCCGTACACTCAATGGCGATAGAGCCGAACATAGATTCCACTTCTAACAAGGTCTATGTCATCGGACCCTCGGACTCGTTTCCGGCCATAGGCTCCGAACTGCGTACATCCGTGCCCATCGGATCTGATTGGGCACCGATCATGGAATTTAGCTCCGCGGATATCTTTCAGCACTCGCCCTTGGGCGATGTGCTAAACTCACTAAAATCTCTCTCCCTGTGAGGAGATTCTTGGCCGAACTATTCCGGCTTGAGTGGGAAGCGGACGACGAAGGAATTCGGAGCCCACCCACCACCCACTTAATAGCCACTGTCGACGACTTAACCGTCATGCTTGACTTCGACTCTGAGGACATCAACGGTATGGACGACGATGCCGGAGAAGAACAGGAACCACCGCCCATAGGGCGCTGGACAGCCACCTCGTCATACAACATATATATGGTGGACACACCCAAAGAAAACAATGGTGAGGATGAAAAGAATGCAACGGAGGGTGACCCTCTTGAGAGGCAACCAAAGCGCCGATGTCAGTGGCGCCACTCTAAACCCCTCCATATCAAAAACAGCGATACTGGCACAAGAGACAATAGCACTCCAAATGATGCCGAAGACGAAAACAATCCCGACCAGCCAAGCCTCGAAGGCCGGACGGGAGGACGGGCTAGCTAGCCCTGATGAACAGGAAATGGACGAAGACTCGAAGGATGACAATTACATGCCCCTTTCCGAAGACGAGGAGAGCCTCGGCGACAAAGAATTTATCGTGCCTGAGGATCCCATCGAGCAGGAGCGCTTTAAGCGCCGGCTTATAGCCACTGCAAAAAGCCTGAAGAAAAAATAGCAGCAGCTTCAAGCTGATCAAGATCTGCTCACCGACAGATGGACTGAGGTCCTGGAGGCCGAGGAATACGGACTTCAGCGCCCAACCAAAAGCTACCCGAGGCGCAGGTTGTTACGTCAATTTGAGGACGGGGCACTAGAGCCTATACTACCAACATAGGATGCGGCTGACCGACCACCTCGTGGCCGAGATAAAGCGGCGTATCAACACGAACACCAGCCCGCACCCCGTCGCCAATCAAACAAAAACACGAAGGCCCGGGGCTACATGCATGACCTGCGAGACGAATTGGAAAGCAAAGCAGGACAGTCAAGATCGATCTACAGATTGCGGGGGCGCGCCCCAATGCGTGACGATGACCGCCACACCGGATATACTAAATACAAATCCGTCTGGGCCAAACACGGCAGACCAGATTCATCCGAACTGCGTCGCGATGTAGCCCGCCATAGAGGCGCCGCGCAACCCCTATGCTTCACTGAAGAAGTAATGGAGCATGAATTCCCATAAGGGTTTAAACTCGTAAACATCAAACCATATGATGGGACAACAGACCCTGTGGTATGGATTGAAGATTTCCTTCTCCACATTCACATGGCCCGCGGTGATGATCTGCATGCCATCAAGTACCTCCCACTAAAAGCTCAAGGGACCGGCTCGACATTGGCTGAATAGTCTGCCGGCAAACTCCATTGGCAGTTGGGAGAACCTGGAAGACGCATTCCTCGACAACTTCTAGGGCACTTATGTGCGACCACCGGATGCTGATGACTTAAGTCACATAACCCAACAGCCCGGAGAGTCAGCCAGAAATTTCTAGACTCGGTTCCTAACTAAAAAGAACCAAATTATCGACTGTCCGGATGCCGAAGCCCTAGCGGCCTTTAAGCATAATATCCATGATGAGTGGCTTGCCCGACACCTTAGCCAAGAGAAGCCAAAATCCATGGCAGCCCTCACGACACTCATGACCCACTTTTGTGCGGGTAAGGACAGCTAGCTGGCTCGTAGTAACAGCACATCAAGAAATCCTGGCACTTCAGACGCCAAAGATAGCCCCGGCACAACAGACACAAGCGTCGCAATAATGGCGATAACGCCAAAGACACGGCCGTCAATGCCGGATTCAGTGGCTCCAAGTCTGGTCAACGGAAAAAGCCATTTAAAAGAAGCAATCCGGGCCCGTCCAGTCTGGACCGCATACTCGATCGCTCATGTCAAATCGACGGCACCCCCGATAAACCAGCCAACCACACCAATAGAGAATGTTGGGTATTTAAACAGGCCGGCAAGCTGGATGCCGAAAATAAGGAAAAGGGGCCGCACAGTGATGACGACGAGGAACCCCGGGCGCCGAACACAGGGGGACAGAAGAAATTTCCTCCCCAAGTGAAAATGGTAAATATGATATACGCCACCCATATTCCCAAGCGGGAGCGGAAGCATGCACTAAGGGACTTCTACGCGATGGAGCCAGTCGCCCCAAAGTACAACCCATGGTCTTCCTGTCCGATCACCTTTGATCGCAGGGACCATCCGACTAGTATCCGTCATGGCGGCTCAGTCGCACTGGTCCTTGACCCTATCATTAACGGATTCCACCTCACATGAGTCCTCATGGACAGCAGCCTAAACCTGCTCTATTAGGATACAGTGCACAAAATGGGTATCAATCCCTCAAGGATCAAACCCACCAAAACCACCTTCAAAGGTGTCATACCAGGTGTAGAGGCCTGTTGTACAGGCTCAATCACACTGGAAGTGGTCTTCGGATCCCCGGGCAACTTCCAAAGCGAGGAGTTAATCTTCGATATCGTCCCCTTCCGCAGTGGTTATCATGCACTGCTAGGATGAACTGCATTTGCTCGATTCAATGCGGTGTCACACTACGCCTATCTCAAGCTCAAGATGCCCGAACCTCGCGGTGTTATAACAGTCAATGGAAATACAGAACACTCCCTCCGTATGAAGGAGCACATTGCGGCCCTCGCAGCAGAAGTACAGAGCAGCCTCCTTAGGCAGACCTTCAATTCGGCAATAAAGCCCTCGGACACCGTCAAGCGAGTCCGGAGTACTCTGCAATAGGACTGTCCGGCCCGTCCAGAGCTTGCCTAGCAATTCGGCCTCCGTCCTAGTCCCAGTCAAGCGGTGAAATCTGTGCCGCGCGTACATAATTACACACTCAAAATACCATGGGCATAGACGGAGGCACAGCTAAAACTGCGATCCACAATGCAGCTCAACCACCCCAGAATCCGCATACTTTCACCTTTTTCTTTCTTTCAGGTCCCTATCTTCTTGAGGCTCTTCGTATAACCTGATTATCGGACCCACCACAGGGCGGAAACACAAAGGAGGTAAGGAGCGTTGACGTACAATGGAATCCCCAGGTGGTCTCTGATAATGATCACTATACCTGTTTTAAATAACCGCACGCAGCTCGGTCTCACTACCTCAAAAAGACACATCCATGACATTTTGGGCCGAACGAAACTTTTTTCTGTCATACATATGACACTTCTATGACGATAATTGTGACAAAACCCGGTATCATCATAGATGTGGTGGGCTCCTACTTCTATGACAAAAAATCATGACAGAAAATGGGCTTTTTGTCCTGGGCGGGCCGGAGACGCAGCTGCATGACATTCTTTGGGCCGTCCATGACGGAAAAAATCATGGTAGAAGCGAGGGCAAGGAAAATTTCGGGGAGTTCCCGGTTACGGTGGGTGGTCGGGGGCCGAGCGATGCGCGTTTCTCTCGTACACGTACGCATGTGTGTGCAAGGCATTGGCTCTAACTGAACCCGAGTGATTGCACTGCAGGCTACGCGTTACTGAACCCGAGCGATTGATCGATGGCTGTTAACTGAACCCGGTCGAGCGATTCCTTCGCTACTGCTACTAACTGAAGCCGATCGATTGGATGAACAGTGAGCGCTGCGGGGGGGTGGATGAACAGTGAGTGGTGGGGGTGGATGCAGGACCCGATGGCGTTGCCTCTGGATGAACAGGACGACCCCGTGGAGGGCTGGATGAATAATAGACGGTGGAGGGGTGCCCGTGGAGGGGTGGTTGAATAGTAGCTGGTGGAGTAGCGCGCGGTGGAGGCTGGATGAACAGGAGCCCGTGGAGGCTGGAGGAGGTCGACGGTAGCCCGTGGAGGCTGGAGGAGGTCGACGGTGGAGATGAACAATATCCCGTGGAGTCCCGTTTTGCGGTACGCCACACCCCTCCCGATGAACAGGACCCCCGTTTCGACCGTAGCGCTCCAACACAAGTCCATTTCGTCCGTTTTGCGGTACGCCACACCCCTCCCGATCAACAGGACCCCCGTTTCGACCGTAGCACTCCAACACAAGTCCGTTATGTCCGTTTTGCGGTACGCCACACCCTTCCCAATCAACAGGACCCCTGTTTTGACCGGAGGAGGTCCGTTTCCTCCGTTTTGCGGTACACCAAACCCCTCCCGATGAACAGGATCCCGTTTCGGATGTGGCTGGTCGAACACAAGGTTGTTTCCTCTGTTCTGTGGTACGCCAGGCCTCGTTTCCATCACCTGTTCCATCCAAGCCCTCCCGATGAACACGATGACGCATTCCGTTCTGACCCAGTCGGTTGGCTCCCCATGAACACGACGACGATGTTGTTTCTCCGTTCCGACCCAGCCATGTACACGAGCCTTGGCCATACGTATGCATGAGTAGGCGTTCGAGACCCCGCCTGTATGTACACATACGTGGCCGTATTTTCTTTCTTGCACACTGGCCGCTGTACGTACGTGTACATGCTATGTGCGTGCCTCTACTACGACACGTATGCGCCTCTACTACGACACGTGCGTGCATCTACATCCACCATATATGTACGTACACATTCGCGACCAGAATGACAATGCTACGTACGCTTCGACCAGGTGGGTCCCGACTGTCAGGCACTTCCTTGCGTGCGAAGATGTAGCTGGTGGGTCCCAGCAATCAGGGGGGCGAATCGTTTTTTTTTGCCCAGACAGACTTCCTTGCGTGCGAAGGTGTAGCTGGTGGGTCCCAGTAGTCAGGGAGCGAATCGTTTTTTTCCGGACGCACTTCCTTGCGTGCGAAGATGTAGCTAGTGGGTCCCAACACTCAGGAGGGTGACTCATTTTTTTTCCGGACGCACTTCCTTGCGTGCGAAGATGTAGCTGGTGGGTCCCAGCAGTCAGGGGGCGAATCATTTTTTTCGCAAAATACGGTGGCCCGTCCGGTGGGTCCCCGCTGTCAGGTGGAGGAATGATTATTTTGCACGTAATAAGGAGGAACTTCCTTGTGGCTGACGTGGACCCAGCTGTCAGCCTCTCCACGTACAGTCCACGTCCGATGGAAGTCATTCCTTGACCATGTTGACCACGCCGCGCCGAGATCACCACGGCGGTGGATGACGGCGAGGCCTAGGAAGGGGACGACGCGGAGCCGGGGAAGACGCGACAGTGGATGCACACACAGAGAGGAGTACGAGGGTTCACTGGTTCTGCTGCGCTGCCGTCGCCGCAGAATAACAGGGGGTGTGGGTGAGTGGAGGGATGGTCTGGCCAGCGGTAGGAGTAGTAGGGGGCGGCGAGGCCTCCGCGGCAGCACAGCCGGCCACGGGAGGCAGGAGCAGGCGACATGACCGGCGCTGCTTTGGGCGGCTGGAGCAAGAAGACCAGAGGTTGAAGAAGCACGACGGCCGTTGGATGTACATCATACGGTCACTGTAGCTAGAATCGTTTATATTGACTAAGTTGACAAAGCCCTTGGTATGTCAACTTAGTAGGCCCACAAGTCAGCTTCCGAAACGGTGCATCCTAGATGTCAGGGGGAGGAATCATTTTTTGGGCGGGTGAAGCTAGAATATCCGAGATTGAAGAAGAAGCACGGCATCCGTTGGATGGACATCTAACGACCACTGCTGCTAGAACCGTGTGTTGACTATAAGTTGACAAAGCCTTGCATACGCGTCAACTCTGTTTTTTTAGGGGACACGTCAACTTAGTAAGACCAGAATTGTGTGGCAGAGAACTTATAGCCCATTTGAGATTTGTAAGAATGTGTAGCCCATTTTTGAATTCTAATGGAATTTACTACAACCCATTTATAGTTTGTTAAAAGCACACCCATTTCAACCAACCATTCAAAACAGAATTCAATAAAATTTCCCACATTTTGATGGGATCCGAAATATTTTTATCCCGAAATTTCAAGTCAAATTAAATACAATTACAATATAAATATATATTACGTAAAAATCCAACGAAACATTGGCTCGCAACAATTAATGAAATTAAAATTTTCAATATCCAAAAATAATATTTTATAAAGTAATTACGTGTTTGGTGCATTTTTTATAGTTACTGCCCAATTTTTATAATTACATCCCATTTATTATTTCTTAAAACCCATTTTCTTGTTAAGCCTAATGCATCCCTCCTAGGAAAGATTTGCAGCCCAGCGGGGCGGAGAATAACAACTTGACCTTGCCTGGGTATTCCTAAAAAAAGTATAGCTGGGCTAGCCATTTTCAGCTTGAAAAAAATTAATATCTGGGCTGGATATCTGGCCTGGGCTAGACGGGCCACATCCCGCCCAGTTAATACCTGCAGCGATGTTTTCGTTGTTGTTCAGAGGAGAAAAATTAACATCTGGGCTAAACATCGGAAAAAACTCTGCAGTGCTCACACCTCAAAAACACAAATAGTGCTTAAGCTGCTTGGTCGCAGCTGTCGGCCGCTTCTTGTGCAATTCTCTCATTTATTGACTACTCCCTCCTTTCCAGTTTATAGTGCTCAATTCAAAAATCTCACCAATCAAGGTAGATGGCAAGTGATGGAATACTTTTTGTAGTTTTGCAAAAGCACCTAATTAATGCTCTTGTTATCCTAAAAAAATGTGTTTATCAATGCATTAATTGCAATACATGCATGCATAAAGTACATGCATTGGTCAATTTTCTCTTAATACTTGCATGCAATGATTTAATGCACCTTGGAATATGAACATGTGATGGAAAACAACCAAATTGAGCCTTATAAAATGGAAAAACTAAAATTTTAAGATAAGCCCTATAAACCGGAAAGGAGGGAGGACATAGGTTGACAATGGTGTGGGACCGTGATGTCAGGAAACCAGGAGGAAGCAAAATAAATACAGACGGTCTATTCTGATAATATTAGCAGAATAACTATTCTGATAACACTTCCGCACTGCACGCTCAATGCAAGTGCACGTCATTCTTTGAACCAAGTGTGTTGCAGTACTTACACGAGTGAACTTCTCGTTGAAAAAAACTGCACGTGTTATTTTTTGGTACTGTTATCGCTCTGATTTTTAACCGTTTATCGAATGAGGCGTGTAATATACCGTTGAAAAGCTATCGATTAGGCACAACTTTGACATGTTGAACACTTTTCGAGATTCCACACGATTTAAGAGCAGTTTTGAAAATGGTGCGGCAGATGACGAGTGGCAGCGAGCGTTTTTTCACGTTTTTTTAAACCGCTTGTCGGAATGAAGCAAATGATACGCCGTTCGATAGATATCATCGAGGCGCATCTTTTTCATATATAAATCTTTCTCTAATTCGTTATGGTTTAAGAGCAGTTTCAAATTTACTAAATCGTGGAATTTTGTTTTTCAAATTTTCGGTACTGTTTTTGCTCCAATTTTTGAATCGTTTGTCAAAACGAGGCGTGTGATACATCGTTGGAAAGCTACAGACGAGGCGCAACTTTCATATGTCAAAATGTTTTTGAGATTCCTTACGGTTTTTAGTTAATTTTGAAAATCGTGCGGCTGACGACGAGAGGCAGCGGCCGTTTTTCACGAAATTTTTACAAACCATTGGTCGGAATGATTTAAACGATACGCCGTTGGAAAGATATCGACGAGACGCAACTTTTTCATGTAGAACACTCTCTCTAATTCCTTACGGTTTAAGAGCAGTTTTAAATTACCGAAAGGCGGCCACTTTGTTTTTCGCGACACCCAAATCGACGTGGGTACTTCACCCGACCGAAAACCGCACTGCATTGGATGAAAAACCGCACTGCATCAGACGGGTAAGAGAACTGCATGATTTCTTTTTTGTGGGACGTAAATTTTTGAAAATGAGGAAGAAAATCGTACTGCTTTTAGATCGAAAACCGCACTCCATCAAACGGTCAAGTGAACTTCATGATTTTGTCAAACGTAAATTTTTCCCGGACAAGTTTTTATTGTCTTTTTTTCATTTTTTTTATGAACAAGAGTGGACCGCAGAGACGGGGGCAAGTGAACCACGACATATATCGTAGTGAACGACATTACTATTTTGTTGTTTCGCTAATATTTTTGCGCTTTCATGTTCGGCACAAGCGAACAACATCACTCTCAAAAGTGAACCACATCCGAAAACCAAACGCATTGCAGGTGTTGATTTCAGTCGACTCGATTTTGAAATTTTTTTCTTATAAACATCTTTTGTAAATCTGAAAAATCAACAATAAAGAACTACAACAGAACGCCCAGCTGCACCGCACCGATGACTCACGCGTACTGCATTGTTGTACACAAGCAAAATTTGAAGAAAAAAGGTCCCAAAACTGAAGCTGGTGACACACCGCATCGAGGGGCCAGGCAAACTACTCACTGGCGATGCACCACACCGCATCAGGGGACATAGGCGGACTGCATGCCGGCATCGCAGAATCGAGGGGCCAGGGAAACTGCATGCACACGAACCCGTCATCGCCCGAGACTGCATGGGGCGAGTTGCGGAACTGCAGTAGCAGCGATGGTGCACGCCGAGGAAGTGAGTAGCTGATGGGAGTCCCTGTGATGAGGATGTAGAGGGATTGGGCGCGACGGGGTGGTCGCCGAGATCCTCGCCGGAGGAGGAGCTTGTGCCATCGTCCTTCTCGCCCATCAGCTGCATCTAGCGAACCACACGAGTGCGGGAGGTGCACTGCTTGAGAGATCTGAGATGCACTGCAATGGCGCCGGTGGGCACGGCTGGTTGCGCCGGTGGAAGTAGGAGATCCGCGGATTTGGTTCCCTCCGTGGGGTGGTCGCGGCTGGCTTCGGATGCAGCAACGACCGTAGTCCAGGGTGGAGCCTGGGCGACAAGGGAGGAATGGGGGAGGCCGTTGACCAGATTGGGAAACATGAGGTGGGTACTAGAACTCGCCGAATCCGTCGCGAGGGAGGGGGTTGCGGCGCCGGCGACCTGATCTGGCACGAGGGAGGACCGATGGAGCTCGAAGGCAGCCGCATTTGTGCAGGGGAGCATGGAGCGGCGGAAAAGGTGGGAGGGAGGGGGTCGGCGATGTGGGTAGGGGAACGGGGAGGGGC
>NC_041387.1:537182906-537201059 GCF_002162155.2 Triticum dicoccoides | reverse complement strand
TGGCCGTCGGCGGGCGGCATAGGGTGGTGGCCGGCAGCGGCCGGCGGCCGGCGTGGGGTGGGTGGTGGCAGGGGCGGGCGGCGTTGCGTGGTGGTTGGATCGGGAGGTGGGGGAGCCCCGTTTGACCACGGGGGAGTGGTGCGGGGGTGGGTTGAGATGGTGGTGGTAGGTGGTAGTAGTAGAAGCGAGGTGGGGGTGGTTTTCTTTTTTATTGCGTGCGCGGTTCGGTTCGTGTTTCGTCGGAGTGTCGAACTGTTAGCAGAATAAGTGTTTTGGTGTGCATAATAAGGGTCTTAAGGGGTGTTATCATAATAGACCCACCCTATATATATATCTATATATATATAATAAGGAGGCACTTGCGTACGTGAGGCTATGGCCCTGGTAGGTCCCCATTGTCATCCTCTCCAAGTAAAGTCATCTCCTCGCCCGCGCGCGCCTTCCGCCCGAAACAGTCAGCGCCGCCCGCCCTGCTTTCCGGTGCAGGCGATTGCTCTGCCTTCAAATGACACAAGTGTCGTCCGTCTGTCCATCTGCCGCCCACATTAATGATACGCGATTGCCGAGGCGGCTAATCCGGCGCCACACGTCCATCCCTCCGCCGCCCACCATTGCTATATAAACTGTTGTGCCGGCCATAGCCGTAGTCATCCACATTCGTTCCCTTTCTCCTGTCCACACCACTACTGCCCACCATGGCTTCCTCGCGCTCCAGCACTCTTCGGGGTGGGCGGACGACGGACCACAAGAAGATGGCAGCCATTGCTGCCGACCAGCTGGCCAGCAGGCAGCCGGAGGACGACGACGTCCCAATGGAGAACATGGTAGTCGATGATCTGGCGCCAAACCCCTCCTCCGCACCATCCTCACCGGTGCATTGCACGATGACCATCGGCGAGGCCCATGCCCGGTATATGGACACGGTGAGGCAGATGCATGAGGAGCAGTTTCGGGAGGCGCATGCCGACGCCGCCTACAACCACCATCTCCTCCAGGAGCACCTGCAGACAGAGAAGCAGATCGCCGCGGAGCGGGCGGAGCAGGAGGCGCGGCTCGACTCGTACGCTCCGCCTGCAAGGGCTGCCTCGAGCGTTGGCGGTACCGCATGCGGGTGGCGAAGGCTGCGGCCGCCTACAAAGAGGGCGATGAAGCGGGCGAGGCGCTGTTTGGCGAGACCGAGGACGAGGTAGAGGACAATGCCGGCTCTGACGAGTCCCTGCTTCGCTGGCGTCGACGAGGCCCTGCTCCGCCGAGGCCCTGTGGCGCCAACAACGAGGCAGAGGACACCGCCGGCTCCGCCGAGGCCCCGCCCCGCCAACAACGAAGTAGAGGACATCGCCGGCTTAGCCGAGGCCCCACCCTACCGGCAACGTGGGGGAGGATTTCCACTGCTCCGCCGAGGCGCCGCCCGCCGGCAACGAGACAGAGGACATCGCCGGCTCCACTGAGGCCCCGCCCCGCTGCCAACAAGGCCGCACCACACAAAAAATGAGGAAGAGTAGAACACGGTAGGTCACCGCCTCTCGGGTCCAAGTAAGGCCACCGCTGCTACCCTCTGGTTGAAGCCAAGCTAGGCGGGTTGACCATTGACGGCCGGTTAGCTTCTTGGCGGCGACATGGAGTCGGAGAGCTGCGCTGGAGAAGAATGCTGCTTCTACTTAACTGCTGGTGCAGTTGGCTGACTGACACGTGGGCCCAACAGGCCACATGTCAGTTATGCAATTGCACCTGCAGTTAAGTCACTGAAGCTTCTGTTCGGCTCAGCGGGACATAGGTGGGTAGCTTCGGTTAATTAATTATACCTCCAGTGCACCCCTTTTTAGTTGAAGAATGTATGAAATGTAATGAAATCCGGCATGTTTATATGAAATCCGACCGTGTATGAATGAATTTATTTCGATTAGTTCGAATTTCTGTATCACT
Organism: Triticum dicoccoides; assembly: GCF_002162155.2. NCBI lineage: Eukaryota > Viridiplantae > Streptophyta > Magnoliopsida > Poales > Poaceae > Triticum > Triticum dicoccoides. The sequence goes on along the minus strand of NC_041387.1, from coordinate 537,199,136 downwards.
GGCATTGGATGAACATGCAAAACAATACGTGCTAGCATTATTCCCAGGGTGATCACCTCGTTTGCAGCAGTTTCACATGTACTCCCTCCAGTCCTTTCTAGTCTGCATACAAGTTTTGTCTACAATCAAAGTATCTCTACTTTGACCAATCTTATACAAAAAAGTATGTACTTTCACAATGTGCGAAGTAAAAAGGAACAGAAGGAATACAAAGAGTTTGAGCAGCTTTTTAGCATTTCTGTACATTGCAATCAAACACACAGGGCTGGCAATTCATAGAGAACATTCAAAACAATCGATGATTATGCATCTCAGCGACTCACATGTCAGAGCCAATATTTACTTCACAACTAAATAATAAAGAAAAAATTGATCGACGCTGCTGACAGCAAAGGGCGTCCCATTCGAAAATATAAAACGCATGTCTTGCTAAAATCAATGAGCAAAATTTGACAATGTTGTCCCATTCCAAAATATTAAATGCCTATGATTGTGGAATGGGCAGGGTTTGCCATCAGTTCGGACATTGACATGGCACCTCGTGCTAAATAAACCAGATGTTCTTTTTGTGCAGTTCCACCAAAATCAACCAAATTCGCGCGTAGCTTGTATGATTTCGCCCTTATATGTTGCAACGCCTTGAACTTACCAGCACCTCCTTTCTCGTGGTGGGAATGAATGATTCGATGTATTCATGAACATTTTGTGCAGTTCCCATTGAAATCAAGCTGAGCACCCCTGTTTGCACAAATACAAAAAAGTGATTAGTATAAAGCAAACTGTATTATGAATTGGCAGTTTAAACATGCACCTACATGGTCCATGTAGAGCACACTTTTAGAAAAATGGAACTCACCAGAAAGAATCCTAGAACAACATTGTACTCGCGCATCACAACAAAAAAAATGGAGATTTGTCAGTCCTTCTGAGCTGAAGTTAGTTTGGTCTTGTGGGGAGTAATGTAACCATCCTTCAACTGCTCCTTCTGATGAGAAGATAGACAGGGCTTCTTCATCCTGGCATAATCGAAACTAGTCACTTCACATACTCCATATTCTTCTTCAGAGGAAGATGATCCTGTTGTGCAAAGACAAGAGGACTACTAAATGCTAGCATTCCTGTTTGCTCGAATAAAAGGAAAGGAAATATTTAAAACAGCACAGATGAAGCACTTCTCAATGACAATACCACTTTTTCATGACAGTATCTAAATAGTAGCACAACACCAATAGAGATGACAAAGCTCAATCATATGGATGAAATCAGTGGGCGAGTACCAACCTTTGTCAGGAGGCTTATTGTGTAGAGCATACAGATGAAACGCTTCTCTGGAACCATCCGTTGCTATCTACGGTGGTGGCCATGCTTACTATATACTCCTCGATTAGTTTAATGTTTCCAACATCTTGTGCAGTTCCACTAAAATATATGGTATCTTCAAAGAAGATCCCTGTTTGCACAAGTAGAGATAATTATGTATTACATTAAGAGTGGCATCAAATCAGTGGCAAAACAATTGCTCGTTCCATCCATAGCAATAAATTAAGATGCAAAACTATATCATTACTTGTGTCATCACAATTCTAGTGCTTCATTACAGCATCGGGAGTTGATTTTTGTTTTTCTTCCGCTTGTTCTTCCCCTTCATCACTTGGTTCAATAACAGACAAGCTTCGCCTTCAATGTAAGATTTGGCATGTCAATTAGGGAGCACAAGTATAGCACTAAACAATGACATCAATTTTCTGATGAAAGTGGCAAAATACAGGCCAACAGTTGTGAAATATCCTTATCTTACCTCAATGGGATATTACGGTGCACATACAGATTGGAAGTCTTGTCTCCATTTGTGCAGTTCACTAAAGTCAAGCAACATTACCGTACAAGTAGCACAACATATGAAAGCACACTGCGGAATCATGTGAAAGAAGGTTAGTACTGACCTCTCATGACGCGGAATTCAAACAACTCACAAGAAGAAGATCTGAACCAAATTTGCCAGGAAGTAAGATCTCCTCTTGTGCAGTTCCACTAAGATCAAGCAATCAAGCAACGTTATCGGTGTGACATTTTGGTTGAACTGCACAAAACACTCTTAAAACAAAAGTGTTTTGTGCAGTGCAACAAAAGGTCACAATGACAACGAGGTGAAGTAGATAACCCTGTTTACACAGAGGTGCAAAGGAAACAACTAGTGGTCAATGACGGTGGATGACACAGAAGCCAACAAAAAGAAGCATCTACCTTATCTAAATGGGAAAGAAAGCAAGATAGTAGCATTTCTCAAACGGTGGCATTGATTAATATTAACAGAGAGATTATATTAACAATAAAATTCATTAAACATATAATTTGCTTTTAACTGTGGCATTGCATCAATTTTCCAGCGCCATTATTAGAGGGTGTTTGTTTCAGGGACATTTTGGTGTAGGGAATAAAAAACTCCGTGTCAGTCCCATCTAAACCAAACAGGAGGGACTTTTAGGGACTAAAAAAGTGGGCATTTGGGACTAAAGAAAGAAGACCCAGAGGGAGAGTCTTTTTGGGACTTTTTCCAACAGTTGCCCCTGCCACGCATCGCACCTTGTCTCTATTAGTTCATTACTAGGGGTAACATGGTCTTTTAGCATGTCATTTAATAACCTCTAGTCCATGTTTAGTCCCTGGAACCAAGCAAGTAGGGACTAGGGAGTTTTTAACCAAACAGGGCCTTAGATTAACAACAACTAATGAGTTACACGAGACAATGGATGCACTAGCACCATGTGCATCTACCGATGTACTGTGGTCATGCACAGTCTGTTGCAACAAAGAACAAACAACCAAGGAGCATATTTGTGTTGGTCCCAATTTTGTTATCTTTAGACACCTTTCCCTATGTGAGCGCAGCAAATCTAGTGCTGCTCAAACTCTACAACCTTGTCCCCCAAAACAAAAGATCAGTTTGTTACAGATGTGCGTATTGCGTTTGTCATTGTTTTCCCTTTTCGACCAACGTAGGTGCTGGATAGCCAGTCTGCACTAGTACTTTCGCTCCTTCCTTTCCTCTTTGAACCACGTCCTACATTTATGCGATACAACTTTCCCCACTACTTTCCCCCATTCCTTTCCTTTTTGAACCACGTCCTAGATTCATGCTATACAACTTTCCCCCTTCATTTCCTCTTTGAACCACGTCCTAGATTCATGCTATATACAACTTTTCCCACTACTTTCCCCCACTCCTTTCCTCTTTGAACCATGTCCTAGATTCATGGTATACATGCAGCTAGAGCAATGCATGTGGAGTAAGTAAATTATACCTTAATATTCTAAGGCGTGGTTCGGTGAGTGACGGGACGACGGCGAAGAAGAAGGGGTCAGAGTTCCTCCCGCGCCACCGCTGGGTGAAAGTGAACAGCTGCGCCGTAGTGGATTCCCTCCCTCGCCGACGGCGGCAGTGTTAAGCCTCCTTCCCTTCCCGGCGGACGGATCCTGCCGGCTCTTTGAGCAGCAGTGAGGGGAGAGAGAGGCCAACGAAGTCTTGTTTAGATCTGGAGAGGGCGAGAGAGTGTGAAGAGAGCAACTACAAGCGCTGAGGCTCCAGCGTGTATATATATACTGGAAAAAGAGTGTGAAGCGTGCAAACCCTAGAAAACAAGTGCCGAGGCTGCAACTTATATGTGATGAGGTGATTATATGTTTCCCCTAGGGTTTCTGAAATATTTAGGAATTTATAGGGCGAAGAGGCGGTGCAGGGGTCTACGTGGGGTCCACACCCTCCTGGGCGCGCCTGGGCTCCTGGGCGCGCCCTGGTGGGTTGTGCTCCCCACGGGCCTCCCCTCCGGTGCTTTCTTGGCCCCCAAGGTGTCTTTTGGTCAAAAAAATCTCCAAAGAGTTTCGTGGCATTTGGACTCCGTTTGGTACTGATATTCTGTGAATTAAAAAACAAGCAAAAAACAGCAACTCACACTGGGCACTATGTCAATAGGTTAGTCTCAAAATGATATAAAATTGCTATAAAATGATTGCAAAACATCTCAGAATGATAATATAACAACATAGAACAATAAAAAAATATAGATACGTTGAAGACGTATCAGGGCGATAGTGGCGTACGTGATACGGAGGCTACGCATGTAGCTTGTATGTTGTACTAGACTCCGCCCCTATAAACACCAAACATAGGCTTGATCATCCAAACCTAGAACTATGCAATAGCATATGTTACGTAGGTACATACTAGTGGGCATTTCAAACTCTGTGAGAACGCCTTAACCCAATTGTTGATTACATGATCTCCATACTCTCTGTTACTCATTTACTTTTCCTGCACACTTTTATTTCCAATCACCTTTCACCATACCACTACAAACTCTTGCAACCGCTTTGCTTTATGCCTTAACAACTTGTAGGCACACTTTATAAATCTCCACAAGAGACAAAATCAATTCCCCGTGCCCCCTATGGATCAATACTATTATTTTAAAAAAGCTACAACCAAACCCCGTGCACTTGTAGGCTATCAACGACCGACGGCACAAAGTGATGCATGATGTTGCAATACTAGTGGGGGATGAGGGCACAAATGCTATATAAGGACGGTGTTGTTGCAGGCTCGGGCGTTGGTTGCAAGGGGCATGCGGGAAGGACATCCGAGGATGAAAATGATGAGTCAGTCGATATTGCAAGGAATCCTAGCAGTGGCAGGGGATCTCGTCTCCTTCACATAGCAGGTTTGGATGTCACATGTTTGTGCGTGCAGGCATTGTAAACGTGTGGAGGACGACATGGTTCGTCTGCTTCGTAGGTGTGATCCAAGGGCATGATCTAACAGTCAGCAACCCAACTAATCCTGGCACGGATCTTTTTTTTTGCAAGAAAACTTCCAGTCTATTATTTTTCATCATGGCAATACAACAAACACCAGAAATAATAAAAAATACATCCATGTTCGTAGACCACCTAGCGACGATTACAAGCACTAAAGTGAGCCGAAGGCGCGTCGCCGTCATCGCCCCGCCCTCGCCGAAGCCGGGCAAAACTTGTTGTAGTAGACAATCGGAAAGTTGTCGTGCTAAGGCCCCATAGGACCAGCACAACAAAACAGATAACCGCCACCGACAAAGAGTAGCGTAGATCGGAAGGATCCAACCTGAAGAAACGCAAACGTAGACGAACTGCAACCATATCCAAGCAAATCCACCAAGGACAGATCCGCCAGAGACACACCTCCACACGCCCACCGACGACGCTAGGCACACCATTGAAATGGGGGCTAGGCGGGGAGAACCTTATTCCATCTTCAGGGAGCCGCCGCCGTCTCTTCTTCCTGAGCAGGACACAAACCCTAACAAAACTTGAAGAAACATATAAAAAGAGAGACCTCCCGCCGGCAAGGGCCGGGATCCACCGCGCCGCCATGGCTTTAAGGCCACCGGAGATGAGGCGGACCGGCGGCAGCGCCGACGGGAGGCAGAGGAACCCTAACCTTTTCTTGGGGAGGAGACAAAGGCTGCTTCTTTCTCCTAAGATTTTTTGCCACGCTTTAATATTAATCTTGACACAGATCAGTCAACTAATAATCGTCGGTGGGCGTGTGGAGGTGTGTCTCCGGCGGATCTATCTTTGATGGATTTGCTTGGATCTTGTCGTTGTTTGTCTACGTTCGTGTGTCTTCGGATTAGATTTTTCTGATCTACGTTATTCTTCATCTGCGGCGGTGGCTGTTCTGGTGCGCTGGTCCTATGGGGCCTTAGCACGACGACTTCTCGACTGTCTACTACAACAAGTTGTGCCCGATTCCGGCGATGGAGGGGCGATGACGGCGGTGCGCCTTCGGCTCGCTTCAGTGCTGGTAGCAGTGGCAGAGCTACATTGAAGGCTGCAGGGGCCATGGCCCCCCAGCCTTGGTCAAATTTGTGAAAGAAATTTTTTTGGGGAGAGGAAGATAAGGAAAAATAGAGTCTTTTGGCTTGCTAAACACCCATGTTTATGTCTGCCCCCCCCCCCCCAAAGGATCCTACCTAGCTCCGCCACTGGCTGGTAGTTGTCGCTAGGTGGTCTACGGATCTGGATGTGATTTCTATTATTTCTGGTATTCGTTGTACTGCCATGATTGAAGATGAATAGATCGAAAATTTTCTCGCAAAAAACCCTAATAATACTTAGCGTGCCCTTTGTTTTGTTGAGAAGTGCAAGGAGATTTCTTTTAATTATTATCAAAGGCAACGAGGAGGTCGTTTAATAAGCAAAAACCATAGAAGTAGAGAGAAACCAAGATGATGTTTATTGCCATGGAAAAAATAGGGAGCACTGTACTATTACCATCACGAGCACTACCTCTCACCTCGTTCACAATAAAAACCCATAGGTGGCTACTACGGCTCTAAATGTAAGTAAATGAGCTTTTCCAAATTTCTCTCTACCAAACAAACAGAAAGATCTGGCCTTACTTATTGTGACCTTATTGTTGTATAGGACGAAATGTAACCTTATTTTGCCTGAAAAACATTACCTTATCTTAAGCTATTCAAACTCAATTGCATCATGTGACTTTTATTTGAGGGAAAATTGCATCATCCGACTTTTTTATTTGAGGGAAAATTGCATCATCTGACTAACACCACCACGAGGAAAGTTTCATCCGAGAAAAGTACACATCCCCACGAGGACACAACGGATATACAAAGGCAAAGATGGCACTGAAATCCTTTTCTTTTTCTCCCGAGCAATGTGCAAGCTTCGAACTTTCAAACGAAAAAAGGGAACGGTCCAGTCTAGTTCACTGGGCCGTCTAGGCATACGGGGCATTATGGGCTGGTATTTTCGCACTGGGCTTCAACTTCAAGCCCCCCAAACGGTTGGTCAGCCGGAAGCGCAGAGCCGCAGAGGCAGCTCACGAGGCGCAGCTGCTCGTTCGTTTAGTCCCACCTCGCTCGCGAGGAACGGTGGAGTCGCTCGACGAGGCTATAAAAGGGGGCGCAGGGCAGCAAAACAACTCATACCTTTCTCGGCCTTTTGGCTAAGATCAAGTGTAGTATCTGTTCTTATCAGTTTAATATCTGATATGTGGGCCATGTGCTCACAACGATATTAAATTTATTTTTTGTGGGGGAGGGTCCACCACAGTGGCTTGCCACTGGGGCCCTCATGTGTCGCCCGGGCGTTGCACTGCTGCCCGGGCCCGGCGCGCCCCAACCAAAACGATTAAAGCATTTTTTCTCTGTGAACAAAGGCGTGCGTACAGAATATCTGAAGTTTAAGTTTTATGCCGTTTCGTCGTGCAGGCCTCTGGTTAGCCCGAGTCAGTCCTCAGCGTTGTCGGCTTTGCCTCGCCGAGTTTCAAACCGTTAGCGGAAAGAAAAGATGGAAAACACAGAATCACTTCGTGCGTCGGGTGCTTTGCCTTTCACAGACTGGACTGCACATAATTCTCATCACGTGCACCAACTAACAGGGTTGTTTGATGTGTCGTGCTTGGTCAAGTTAAGCACAAATAATCGGGAGTTACAGCGAGTCGTTTCCGGCCAAGCACTGGCCGCATCACGTCGTTGGCTTTTCAAATCCATGCCCAAAAACAACTTAAGGAACGGAATCATATCACGTCTTGTCAAACCCATGCCAACTAGCTTTGCGGTACAAGATTAGAAACCACGAGTTTAAAGCCGAAGCACAACGTACGTGTTTGGTTCACCCGTAATTGTCATCTCATGGGCATCGTTTCCCTTTCGGAACAACAATCCCAGAAAAGAACCGAAGCTACTTTAGGCATGACAGTTTGCTAGCCAATCCCTTGGAGTGAGTATCTGGTGCTCATACGGGCTCCTCGGCTGTTGGACCTCTGATCGGACTGCATTTTGGGACTTGCTGTATCTGTTTGACCTATGCACAATTTTCAGACTCCCAAGGGGCTTTTGTGCATAAAATTCATAGATAGAACAACTCTCGTGAGTCTGTAGCACCTGAGCACCCGGAGCACCAGATATTTTTCCCCAATCCTTGCACGACGATTATCCAAAGGTGCTAATGCACACATCAGACGTTATGAAAGGCTTAGCTAACTCATACATAAATACTACAATAGTGTCGCGTGTGTAGTATTGCGTGACTGAGATGACTCATCACACATCATACGTGATGAAAGAACACGATAATCGCTTTTGTCGCATGAGACTTGTGAGTGGTGATAGGGCTTGTGCGTGCGACATGATTGACAACGATTACGCAACACTCGCATCATGTGCGTGGGCTAAACATGTTGGGTTGATGTGTCATGCTTGGCGAGGTTAGTTATGGGTTGTCGAGTCGCTGGGGTCCCTTCATTTCCCTCCGGCAGCGCCACCCGCCGGGGCAGGAATGGAGTGGAGTCCTAGTCGATGTACAATGTAGTGTTAGCTTAGTTATAGTAGTGTGCGACCGACACTATGTCGTGATTTTGCTACATGTTGTAGAGAGGCTGGGTACCACTACTCCTGAGCGACGTGCGCTAGTGGACGTACACTTCTCTAGATCATGTTCTTGTGTGTGTGTGTGTGTGTGCGCGCGCGCGCGCACCTGGGGGTGTGGGGGTGTTGGAGTGGGATCCGACGACAGATTTGAAAATAAGCTCGTTCTTTGCGATGGATCTCAAGGTATTTGGAGGTGCTCCACCCATGTCCCTTTGTAGCCATGGTGGTGGAAAAGCAAGAATGACCTGGTTTTGAGCCATGCTGATCGAACAAGCCCGAGGATCTTTTGCTCTCATCGTCAACATCTTCTTCTTCTGTCTCGATCTTCGCCAAGAGAGCTTCAGATCAGACACAATATGTCTTCATCGAGTGATTTGGGTGGCTTGAATCCGATGACCTCGAATGGATTTGGAAGCGAATCCCAATGGGTCGTTTTCAACCTTCGGATGGGATGCCCCTCTTTCCTTACATGTGTTGTCAAGGTTGTGGCTGCAGATGGTGGCCAATCCATCTCCGATGAGGTCACCTTCGGCAAGGTCGTCGAAACCTTCATGATTCAATTGTGTTTTGGTTTCTACTTCTTTCGGGGTGTTAATGTAAAATGAGAGGATTTGGTTGCAATTTCTTTCTGATTTGGTTGCAATTTCTTTCTTATTGTTCCTCTGGTAGTTTTGTCAAACTTTTGTTGTATTAATGCCAGCTCTAGGACATGTAGCGCTTTTTCGCATTCAAAAGGGAGAAGAGGGTTGGTTAATGAATCCCCATGATCCGGTCTAGCACCGACCCTGAATAATGCCATGAGCTTTCCCCCTTCTCACACAAGCAGAGACATGGAGTGCTTGGCCATTGTTTGTAATATCTAATTATCACCAATAAGTAGCGCTATTATATAAAGAAAGCCCTCAACTAGCTTTTGATATTTATTTTCTCTCTCTTTAAGAACATAGATAGCCGTCGTAGATGCACTCAGGAGGCAAAAAAGAGGAAGAAGAAGAAAAGAAAAACAACTCTGGCAGAGCTCCCACTATAGCCTCTAGAATATGGAGGAAAAAACCCATCACAAAGCCCCTTTTAATTGGGGGCCTCTTCCCCATGGTCTCCATAAGATAGTTGTCAAGGCGGGAAGAAATTTCATGTTATGCCCCATACCCGGCTGTCCTCCCATGTGTCGGCGACCATGTAGCCAGTGGGCTCCTTCCTCATCGTCGCCGCACCTACAAGTGTTTCCTCTCCTCCATTCCCATCCTCTCGGCAACCTAGCTTCATCTTCAGCCGTCCCTAACCCCTACATCTTGAAACCCTAGCTTAGCCGACATTATGTCGTCATCCACCTTCATCCTTCCCGACGCTATCCCCCATTCTGCATCCCCAAGGCTCTCTCACCTCCTTACGCACCTCCGCTATGCCGTCGTCCACCTCTGGCATCCTTGACTCGGAGCTCTGCTACGCCCGCCTCTGGCTATCCTGGAGCAACGCTGCTCTCTGCTGCATCCCGGTGCCGTCCAGCGGTGCAACGACCTACTGAGCGTTTGGTGAAGATGAAGGAAGAATGAAAATGCAAATTAAACAACAAGCTAATGACATGTGGGCTCCATGCGACAGTTAGCACACAACACAATATAGAGGTTGAAAATTATGATCTACTATCGCCTCTCCGATTTACTAGGCATGCACATATCCCAGATTGATAATTTAACCAATATAGTAAGTAATAAATATGAAAACTCATACCACTAAAAAAATCATTTGAACTTTTTAATACTCTCTTCTTTTTGAATTAATTGGCTGAACCTCTATACAACAATTATATAGAGGTTGCGTCAATTTCGGATCGGAGGGAGTAATTTTTTTTTGGGATATGGTATAAATTATACTATGTTGATCAAATTGTTAATTTAGAAATACACGAAGGCCTAGTAAACTAATAAAGGTACTCCATCTGATCGGAAGAAACTATCCTTCATTCAAAGCTGAAACACTTTTTCAATCTTACTTCAAAGTCGAGAAACTTTTCTTCAGGAGTAGTATCGTTAGAGTTGGATTTTTTTTCATCCCTACAAATGGAGCTGCCCCATTTTGCTTTTAAAGTTTAGAAAAATGAAGCTAGATCCGGAGGTGTTCTGGAATCTCGTAATTAACGTGAGCGAAGACGGTAGTCATCGCTAGATGGTCTACAGATCTAGATGTAATTTTTATTATTTCTAGTATCCGTTGTTATGCCGTGATTGAAGATAAATAGATTGAAAATGTTCCTGATTTTTTTTAACGCGAGACGAGACAATTTTTCGCCTACCTTTAAAAAAACAATGATCCGAGTAGCCAAGACATGTCAAGCACGGCGGCCACCTGCCGCGGGAGACCATCCCAAACCCAACCTGTCCCCGACCCAAGCCGCAGCCCGCAGGGCACGCCCGCCGCACAGCGGCCGCAGTACAGGTGTCTTCCGCCCCTCCAATCCGCCACTCCCACCCACCATTACGTGACGGGCGACCTTTCCAGCAACGGCCCGCCCCCGCAGCTCCACTGTCCGTGACCGCGACCGCCAGGAACCAGAGTAAAGCAGAGGCGCTCGTCGTCGCCGCGATTCGCCACTACACAACTCGCATTGCCAGCCGCTCAAACCAAGCTAACCCCTCCATGATCTCCCCGGGAACCAGATCACAGCTTGCCTAATCTAATCAGCGAGAGCATCTTCCTCCCCATCGTCTGACGAGATCTCAGGACCGGAGCACCAGCCCGCCCATGGTGAGTGAGCTCCGCCGATTTCTTTAATCGGTTGTTGGGGAGGTGGTTACTCTTATTCTTCTGCTAGTAGGTGCTACTTACCAGGTGGGATTGGGCTTTGCTTAGCTTTTTTTAGCTTGTCCTCTTCCGCTCCCTGGATCAACCCGCCATGGTGAGCCTAGTTCGTTTCTCTTTTCCTGCTCCTTTTTCCTTTTCATTTCGTTTGCGTGCTGAGTGGGTAGTTTCTTGAATTGTCCTCTGTTCTTGGCGCCAATTTCGCTGGATTCCTAGTACAGCTCTCCGTTTTGACTTGCTCGAGCTGAGCTTAGCTGTGAAGTATGTGTTCTGTTTTGGCAAACCTTGCCGAAACCATCTCGTGATAAAACATGGGAAATTTCTGGTCATGCTGCGCCAAATTGGGGATGAAATCTGGCGCCCGCGAAATGCTGGACTTGTCCCAACGAACCTCTGTTTCTTTCTTGATTTGACACATGTAGCCGCGAGCCTGCTCATTTTCCGGAAATTTCCAAATTCTATCTTTTACAGTCTGATAAGACACCCTTTCTTCCTTCTGCTGCAGCGCGTACCAACCGGAGCGGATGAGTGGCGGCAGCATGGCCATGGGCGCGAGGAGCAAGCACCATCCCAAATCTCTGGCCCTGCGCTGCTACTGCTACGCGGCGAGCCACCGCTCCCTGACCCTGCTGGTGTGGGGCCTGGCGGCGCTGGTGGTCCTTCTGAATTTCCACCTGCTCGTCACCCACGGCAAGGATGACCAGAGCGGCAGGCCCCGCGAGATCCACCGGACGATACTCAGGGAGCTGGAGGTGGTGGAGGAGGAGAGGTTCCAGGTGACGCCCGCCCGCAGCCGGAGGAACCCCCGGGCCGTGCGGCGCAAGGGGGAGCACACCAAGCCGCTGTCCGTGGTGGACGAGTTCTTGGACGAGTCCTCCGCGGTGCACGACATGTTCTTCCCGGAGCCGAGGACGGCCATCGATCCCGTCCATGGCGGCAACGACAGCATGTACTTCTACCACCCCGGGAGGGTGTGGCTCGACACCGACGGCAAGCCGATCCAGGCTCATGGAGGCGGCGTGCTGTATGATGAGAGGACCGAGACCTACTTCTGGTACGGGGAGAACAAGGATGGGAAGACCTACAAAGCTCACAGCAAGGGTGCTGATCGAGTAAGTCAAAACTGTTCCAATGCTCTGAATTTTTTTGTTATCATTTGTATGTTACTCCTGAAGAGCTTCCGTATCATTTTGGTAGATTAATCAGAGAACATACATTATTGCCGATTTGCCGTACTGGAAACGTACGCCTAACTGAATTTAGAGCCAGACACAGCATTTACATTTATTTGCTCAGTTCTTCACTAATGCATCAGACAATATGTACAGAAGCAGAATTGATCAGCCTTTTTAGCAAGCCTTGCACATGAGCCTGACAAGGGTGAGTAGGCTTAACAACATAGTCAAATTGTAAACGAAAAAGGTGGAAAAGATCGAGTATCTTTTGTGTCATTATAACAGTTCATGCCTTGCTGCAAGATTAAAGATTCAGACAACAAAAAAAAATCTTTAATTCTACAAACATAGTAGCAAACCTGCTTTTTTTCTTCTAAATATCGTTGCAGGGGTTTCAGTACCTGTGGAGTAGTGAGTGCTAATGCACGCCTCTAAATTTTTCTGACCTTTTAGATTCTGTCGCTGAGGCTGAGTTTGCTAGTGGACATGTTGGAAGTAATTTTCGGTTGGGAAGGTAAGGGCGTTACCTGGGTTGTGTAAAGGCAGGTCACTAGGAATGTAGGTTAAAATATAAATTCTAGAGATAAATAATAGATAATATCTGGACATTTAGAGTCTGATGGTATTCTGTTGCATAAAAGAATACTCGATTCCTAGTTAATTTGTTTGAAGACTTTTAGTATCTAAAAAGATACACAATGCTTGTGCACTATACATAGAAAGACTATTATCCAGTGTCCAAGTTGTTGCAGTCTAGTATCAGCAGAATTAGATGACAGATACGTGATTCTGCAGTCCAGGATCATCAGAATTAGAAAACAATGATTGTGCATATTCTAGAAAGACTATTGTAGGTTTTTCAAAAAGTCATGGAGTTAGTTTAGGAAATTTACCATGATGATAGTTCTTCCGTTTAGTTAACCCAAGGTGTCCGCAATACTGCCACAAACCATCTAATAATATCAGTTAATAACTTTCATAGGATGTTTGACACTGGATTTCAAAAATTAAGAAAACGTGCAGTTCTGATGTGGTTTGAGACATTTTTTCCAGCTCATTAAGGTTTCATGGATAGAGTTTTACTTGCCAATCCATACAGAGCACCCACACCTGATCGACCATTAAAATGCAGAGGCCGGGGGTTTGACCTCCTTTTCGAAAAAAATGTACACCTACACATGTATTTTGCTTCTGGCATACATAATTTAGTGATGTTCAGCAGTTGAATTTACTATGTCATTTGTTGCTTGTGACATACTACATAAGTTAGTGATGTTCAGCAGTTGAACTTGTCATGTCATTTGCTGCTATGTTTGTTTTGTCATGTCATTCTGACCAAGATGATCTACCTCCCAGGTTGACATCGTTGGAGTGAGTTGCTATTCTTCCAAGGATCTGTGGGCATGGAAAAATGAAGGAGTCGTGCTCCGTGGCGAGAAAAAGAATGTGACACATGACCTCCACGTATCCAACGTCCTGGAGAGGCCGAAGGTGATCTACAACGATCGGACCGGCAAATACGTGATGTGGATGCACATAGATGATGCTAACTACACCAAGGCGTCGGTCGGCGTGGCGGTCAGCGACTCTCCCACAGGCCCGTTCTCCTACCTCTACAGCAAGCGCCCACATGACTGCGAGAGCAGAGACATGACCATTTTCAAGGATGACAATGGGAAGGCCTACCTGATATACTCATCCGAGGACAACAGCGAGCTCCACATCGGCCAGCTAACCGACGACTACCTCGACGTGACGGACGACATGAGGAGGCTTCTCGTCGCGCAGCACCGAGAAGCCCCGTCGCTCTTCAAGTTCGACGGCACCTACTACATGATAACCTCAGGGTGCACGGGCTGGGCGCCGAACACCGCGCTGGCTCACGCCGCGACGTCGGTCATGGGGCCTTGGGAGACGCTGGGGAACCCCTGCGTGGGAGGGAACGACATATTCCGGTCGACGACGTTCTTCTCCCAGAGCACATTCGTGCTGCCACTCCCAGGCTTAAGAGGCTCGTTCATCTTCATGGCCGACCGGTGGAACCCTTCGGAGCTGCGGGACTCGCGGTACGTGTGGCTGCCGCTGACGGTAGGTGGCGTGCCCGATGAGGCCGCAGACTACAGCTTCATGTTCCCGCTCTGGTCCCGGGTGTCTATTTACTGGCACCGGCGGTGGCGGCTCCCTGAGGGGTGGACAGATTCTTGAAAATTTGAAAGTTTAAGTTGCTATACGGTTTGTTACAAATGATAGATACGGGTTTATTGACATTCAACACGCATTGGAGGGGTGTGTTGTATAGGCCAGATGTAGATGCTAGCAGAGTTGTAAATGTGCAGTTTTGAGTTTGTTCTCAAGTCACATAAATATACCTGTGCCCCCTGTGTGAATAATGTGGCTGCACCTTCAGTCTTTTGCTTGTGGTGTGGTATCTGAATCGTGTTGACAGACTTGGCAGATACATGTATCTGAATGCCTGTACTGTAATCCATATCGGTTCAGCACTGCATCGGGGCAATCAGTTGCACCTGGATATACTACAGAGTGCGGCCGAATTGTGTCGGGCGTCAAAGTTTTTCATACAGTTGACTGTAGTAAAAATAAATTTGGCAAATCTGGCACTTTCTAAGATGCAAAATTAGGGCCTCCAAAAGTGCTGAGTATAACAAACGTAGAATTTGGATGCCATGGTATTTTGAAATCACGCATGTGTCTTTTCTATGGCATACTCGGGAAAATGGATGTATCTAGATGTATTTTAATTCTGGATACATCCAATTTTATCCGTTTGTACGACAAGTATTTTCGGACGGAGGGAGTATAACACAAGAAATCAACGGAATTCCACTTCTATACCGTTTGAAGGAAGCCGAGAGCCTATATATCTCTGATGAGAGTACATAGACATTAGCAATGTGTAGTAGTTCATTTAAGAAAGTGATTTCTCCTTATGAATTGCGGCGACTTACTTAACTATCTAGCGGCGACTTGGCTGTGTGCATCTTAGCTATGAGAGACCGGGTGTAATGCATAAATCTTTTAAGTAATAAAACGCCCCTTTTCGAAGAAAAAATATATTAAAATCTAGTGATGACTTTCTGCTGCTTACCTTAGAATGAGAAGTCCTGCCAAGGGAAATATCAGATACTTGAATCTTATTTTTAGATTCCACATTCTGAGAAAACTAATTACTTGATCATGCGCTTTCCCACTGATGATGGATCAAGACGATGGGGCAAGGGCTTCGAGTTCCTGTAGGAAAAAAGTATATATCACAAGGTTGTTTTGTTGCATCACAAAATAAACGTAAGATTTTTGTTTGCGTAGTTTTCAATTGTCATATCATAGATACAAAGCGAAAATAAAAATCACGAGGTCAAGTCAGACTTGGCATGAGCGTTGCACTTTTTCGGATTTATTTCAGAATTTAACTACTTTATTCTTTCAGTGGTAACCAATGTGTCCGTCGATAGTGAGGCGCCTCTAGTGATTTCGTTAATCTCAAGAACCGCCGACACAGTTTCTCGAAAGTGCTCATAGGGATGGGCTGTGTGATTTAAGGTAAAACCCTGGAATTGTCCTAATCTTCACAATGGGGAGGCGGCAAAGGGGAAAATCACAAAGAACACAGGATGTCAAGAGGAAAACACACAGGAACAAGGTTCACAACACGTATGCCCTCTCAAAGCTTTCAAGGTAAGAGACACATCAAGATCCAGAAACAAAATCCATGCCGGAATGTGGCAGGATTTTTTTCTCCTCTCGTCTCTCCTAAACAAAACATGTTGTTGATTATTTTTTATTGAAATATATTCAGGTAGGGAGTCCCC
>NC_041387.1:537118841-537182585 GCF_002162155.2 Triticum dicoccoides | reverse complement strand
AAGGTAGAGCTCTTCCTAATTCTCTAAGAGAGACGGGGTCTTGAGTCTTGAGAGGTAGTCTTCTCCAATCTAAAGGAAGAGGAGGTTTGGTAATCCACAAGAGGATCCTTCTCCCTTAGAAGGCCTTGGTAACAATGTAAGGTTCTTCTCCTAGATGGAGGTCTTGTTCCTTTAAGAGGAAATACAAGGATCAAATCTCTCTCGAGATCTAGTTTGATGATTTGCTAACCTTAGAATGGAGTAATGGGAAGGATATATATAGTCATAGGCATGAAGGGGTAAGTGAGGGGTACAAATAGAAAGATACATGGGCAATGCCCAATAGAGGCATGCGGGCGGGTCGTGTGCACGGGGTAAAGAACACATGTGCACAAGGAGTCCAGAGAGGACCGATCCTCTTCAGTCATGGAGAGGGTTGGACCTCCAATTCTCATAGGAAGAGTGGGAGGTGTTTACTGCTTGGTTGGAGATGACACTTCTATCCTTTTATGGGTAGATAGTTGGCTAGATGGTCGTGCCATAGCTCATGATTTTGGTCTCTATGCATAACAGGAGGCCCAGGGCCATCCGGAAGGCACTGACCGATCGTCTTTGGATCTCAGATATTAGGGGTGCCTTGAGTCCACCGACCTTCTGGCAATACATCCAGGTCTGGCGGTTGGTGAGCATGGTGTAGCTTTCCACCATGCCGGATGTCCTCCTTCAATGTTGGACTCGTGGCAGTCATTACACTTCCAAGAGTTGCTACGATGGTCTCTTTCAGGGATTGATTGGTTCAACAAATGGTCGATTCTAAATATTGCACAGGTCAAAGTTACATCCTTTGAAGTGAAGTGTAGCATTACTAAGACCGTGAGAGCGAGGAACTTCATCAATTCAAGGTAAGTGGAACATTTGACTACGCCATCCTTATTTTCTATGCACGTAAAACTCTTTAGTAGGAATGCATATTTAGGACTTAGCTATTAATATACTATGCTATGAAACCTAGTAAGATGACCATATGATCCTTGCCATGTTCCTTGTTGACAGCATGTAGTCACATTGCTTAGGCATGCTATGATTATATACGGGGATGGACTACCTCAATTATGAGAATTGATATATTACCTATGACTATTTAATACCACCATAACTTAATGAATCATCTGGGCGGATTGGTAGTTTGGTCATCGGAGTGTTGGTTTGCATGGGTTTGTCGCCCAGGTTTATGACAAGTTTTTCCTTAAACCTTAAACAATAAGCACATAGATTTGGGTCCTTATCAGGGAACGGGTCGCTACATATTCGATCTTCGAGCTTTATGTTGGTCAACCTCTATCTCTACTCCATGCTCAATCTTGATGTCTTGAAGGCCATATTGAACTCCTCACTTCATTTCATTGCTTCAAGACATGATCAACAATATCTCAATTTTTTGATGACCATATCGACTTTCTACATGAGTATCACTAGCACATATGCATGTGCGTTGCAATGGAAAAAATTGATGTTTTGTGCAAGCATAATGTCCCACAACACCGGATTCACTATGAAGAACATGCTGCAACGCAACATCCTTCTACAAAATGAACATAAAAAATATGTCGCAATTTAGTCGTGTTCATATTTTGTTTGCCGGGCATAATCTCCCACTGATTCCATTTAAGTATAATCCTTTTTAATGGCATTTATGTACAATCCTTTCATTAGTTACCATGATGTCCTCACTCGTTTTAGTCGGGAAACAAATCTTTCCTTTTCTACTTTAGTAGCCCCAACACATTGAAGCCTATAGATCCTTCCTTTTAATTATCCTACCTTTTTACCTCAAATCCTTCATGTAGAATGTATTAAGACCACAATCTTTCTTTTAGTTATTCCACCAGTTTGCTCATAATTCTTTCTTTAATTAGCCACATCCGTTTAAATATTCTATTTAAGCCCACAATCCTTCCTTTATTAGCTCATTCACTTAATTAGCTCGCCCTAAACATGATGACTGTCACTCATATATTTAGAGCGATTTGGGATTAGTAAATGTGAAAGGTGCATAGTTCGTTGGTTGTTACATTGAAGAGCTTTCTAATGTTGATTTATTTTGACCCAATTATTTTTTTGCCGTCTATATGAAAGCCCGTAAAAGGCCCATCAACATACAAGTACATGGCCCAGATCGCTTAGCGCGTGTGAAGCAAACGAAAAGGATTAAACCAAACCAAGAATACCTATTCCCTTTAATAGTAGGTATAGATATGGGTAGTTGCTACTCGTGTAGGAGTTGTTGGATTCTCTAAAGAGGAAGGGTGATGCAGTACAAAAGCAAAAGTGTTTCCCTCAATTACGAACCAAGATTTAATCGAACTAGTAGGAGTCAACGAGCTAACAAGATAAGCAGCACCCTCACACAAACAAAATAAATACTTGCACCCAACTTGGCAAGGGGGTTGTCAATCCCCTTGTCTTGCTAGTTACAAGGTTGAAAACAAATAGTGGATAGTGGTATAGTGAAGTGGCAAAATAATGAAAGCAAATAAAAGAGTAAATTGAATAAGCAAGTATTAATAGAGAATAGGCCCGGGGGCCATAGGTTCACTAGTGACATCTCTCTTGAAAGCAGGTAATGTCATGGTAGACAAATTATTGTTGGAAAATTAATAGAAAAGCAGCATTCATAATTATGATCATTCATGGCATAATCTTGTATAGGCATTATAGCCGTGGTAAGCAGACTGTTATCCAACTGCATCTACTACTATTACTTGACCCCAAAACTGCTATCCAGCATGCATCGCAAAGTATTAAGTTTATCAAAATAGGGCAACACAATAAGCAAGATGACATAACGTAGACAGAAAGGAATCTAGCAATAAGATTAAACCCTGTCGTTTTATCGTTAGTAGCAACAATACAAATACGTGTCTTGTCCCCATTGTGTCATTAGGATATAAAACACCATAAGACTGAACCTCCTACTATGCACCACTCCCTCTGAAGAATTGCCCATATATCTTGGCTAGAGAAGACAAATAACTCGGAAAGCATTCATAGCTACTCAATTATACAACAAATAAACTTCAAAAGATTCAATAATATTCAATGAACAATCTAATCATAAATCCATAATTCATCGGATCCTAACAAACACACCATAAGAATTACATCGGATTGATCTCGGAGGAGAACATGGTATTGAAGATCCAAAAGAGAGACAAAAGCCATCTAGCTACTACCATGGACCTGTAGGTCCTAAAGAAACTATTCACATATCATCATGGAGGTAGAAAGGTTGATGGAGATGGCCCCTCCAATGACTTCCTCCTCTAGTAGAACTCCAGAACATGGCTCTAGACGGGATATCTTCGGAATAGAGGCTTGAGGCGATAAAATTCTCTTGGAGGAATGATGAATTGTTTTGGTATTTATAGGGAATATATACAATGCAATTAGGTCAGAACTGCATGTGGGCCCCACAAGCCCAAGTGGCATGGCCACCCCTTGGCCGTGCCACCTACCCTTGTGACTAGCTGCTGGGCCCTCTAGACTCTTCCCGAAGCTTCCAATGTTCCTTTTGGTCCATAAAAAATCCTCAAAAATTGGCATCATGTTTGGACCTTCCCAGGTATTATTTTTTTGTGAAAGCAAAAACAAGGAGAAAACAAGAACTGACACTAGGCACTAAATTAATAGGTTATTTTAAAATATTAATATAAAATGGTATAAAATGATAATAAAAGTATATATCAATGATAATATGACAACATGAAACAATACAAAGATATAGTTACGTTTGAGACATATCAGTAGTCATCACTTGCTCTTTATTCATGCTTCATAACAATCTCTTTAGAGACATGATGACCTACAAATATAGGGGATCAATCGTAGTCTTTTTGATAAGTAAGAGTGTAGAACCCAACAAGGAGCAAAAGGAAATGACAAGTGGTTTTTAGTAAGGTATTTTCTGCAAGTACTGAAAGTAGCACTGATAGATAGTTTTGTAGCAAGATAATTTGTAACAAGTAACAAGTAGCAATGGTAACTAAGTGTAGCAAGGTGGCCCAATCCTTTTTATAGAAAAGGACAAGCTGGAACGTTCTCTTATATAAAGCAAGGCGTTCTCCAGGACACATTGGAATTGCCATCTAGTCACGTTCATCATGTTTAGTTGATTCACGATTGCTACCTTGATAATTTGATATGTGGGTGGACCGATGCTAGGGTGTTATTCTTACTTTAATAAGCAACCCTCTTATGATTACTCCCTCTCTCAAGCATCCACAACTACGAAAGAAGAATCAAGATAAATCTAACCATAGCATGAAACATATGGATCCAAAACAACTCCTTACGGAATAACACATAAACTAGGGTTTAAGCTTCTGTCACTCTAGCAACCCATCATCTGCTTATTACTCCACAATGCCTATCCTTAGGCCCAAGTATGGTGAAGTGTCATGTAGTCGACGTTCACATGACACCACTAAAGGAAGAACAACATACATATCATCAAAATATCAAACGAATACCAACTTCACATGATTACTTATAACAAGACTTCTCCCATTTCCTCAAGAACAAAAGTAACTACTCACAAATCATTATTCATGTTCAATATTAGAGGCATATTCATGTTCAAGATCATAGGGTATTGAATATGCTTAAGGATCTGAACATTTAATCTTCCACCAAATAAACCAACCAACATCAACTACAAGATGTAATCAACACTAGTAGCAACCCATATGTACCAATCGAGTTTGAGACAAAGATTGAATACAATAGATGAACTAAGGTTTGAGAGGAGATGGTGTTGGTGAAGATGTTGATGAAGATTGGTCCTCCCACATGAGAGGATCATTGGTGATGTCGATGGCTTTGATTTCCTCCTCCCGAAGGGAAGTTTCCCGGCGAAATCGCTCTGCCAGAGAGGAAAAGTGCTCCTGCCCAGGTTCCGCCTCGAGAGGGCGGCGCTGAAGGAAATATGCCCTAGAGGCAATAATAAAGTTGTTATTTTATATTTCCTTATATCATGATAAATGTCTATTATTCATGCTAGAATTTTATTAATTGGAAACTTGATACATGTGTGAATACATAGACAAAACACCGTGTCCCTAGTATGCCTCTACTTGACTAGCTCGTTGATCAAAGATGGTTATGTTTCCTAGCCATGGACATGTGTTTGAAGGAAATATGCCCTAGAGGCAATAATAAAGTTATTATTTATTTCCTTAATTCATGATAAATGTTTATTATTCATGCTAGAATTGTATTAACCGGAAACTTAGTAGATGTGTGAATACATAGACAAAACTTATAGTCCCTAGCATGCCTCTACTTGACTAGCTCGTTTATCAAAGATGGTTATGTTTCCTAACCATAGACATGCGTTGTCATTTGATGAACGGGATCACATCATTAGGAGAATGATGTGATGGACATGAACCATCCATTAGCTTAGCATTATGATCATGTTAGTTTCATTGCTATTGCTTTCTTCATGACTTATACAAGTTCCTCGGACTATGAGATTATGCAACTCCCGAATACCAGAGGAACACTTTGTGTGCTACCAAACGTCACAACGTAAAAGGGTGATTATAAAGGTGCTCTATAGGTGTCTCCGAAGGTGTTTGTTGGGTTGGCATAGATCGAGATTAGGATTTGTCACTCCGTGTTTCGGAGAGGTATCTCTGGGCCCTCTCAGTAATACTCATCACTATAAGCCTTGCAAGCATTGTGACTAATGAGTTAGTTGCGGGATGAAGTATTACATAACGAGTAAAGAGACTTGCCGGTAACGAGATTGAGATGGGTATTGAGATACCGATGATCGAATCTTGGGCAAGTAACATACCGATGACAAAGGGAACAACGTATGTTGTTATGCGGTTTGACCGATAAAGATCTTCGTAGAATATGTACGAACCAATATGAGCATCCAGGTTCCGCTATTGGTTATTGACCGGAGACGTGTCTCGTTCATGTGTACATAGTTCTCGAACCCGTAGGGTCCGCATGCTTAACGGTCGATGACGATCGATATTATGAGTTTATGTGTTTTGATGTACCGAAGGTAGTTCGGAGTCCCAGATATGATCACGGACATGATGAGGAGTCTCTAAATGGTCGAGACATAAAGATCGATATATTGGAAGACTATGTTTGGACATCGGAATGGTTCCGGGTGAGTTCGGGCATTTACCGGAGTATCGGGGGGTTACCGGACCCCCCGGGGAGAGTATGGGCCTTATTGGGCCTTAGTGGAAGAGAATTGGGTGGGGGGCCGGCCCCCCTTTCCTTCCCTCTCTCTCCCCCTTCCTTCGTCTCCTACTCCAACTAGGGAAGGGGGAATCCTACTCCCACCGGGAGTAGGACTCCCCCCTTGGGCGCGCCATGAGAGGGCCGACCCTCCCCCTCCTCCACTCCTTTATATACGGGGGAGGGGGCACCCCATAGACACACAAGTTGATTATTTAGCCGCGTGCGGTGCCCTCCTCCACATTTACACACCTCGGTCATATCGTCATAGTGCTTAGGCGAAGCCCTGCGCCGGTAACTTCATCATCACCGTCACCACACCGTCGTGCTGACGAAACTCTCCCTCGACCTCAGCTAGATCTAGAGTTTGCAGGACGTCAATGAGTTGAACGTGTGCAGATCGCGGAGGTGCCGTACCTTCAGTGCTAGGATCGGTCGGATCATGAAGACATACGACTACATCAACCACGTTGTCATAACGCTTCCTCTTTCGGTCTATGATGGTACGCAGATAACACTCTCCCCTCTCGTTGCTATGCATCACCTAGTGATAGATCTTGCATGATTGTAGGATTTTTTTTTGAAATTACCGCATTCCCAACAGTGGCATCCGAGCCAGGTCTATGCGTAGATGTTATATGCACGAGTAGAACACAAAGAGTTGTGGGCGATAATAGTCACACTGCTTACCAGCATTTCATACTTTGATTCGACGGTATTGTTGGATGAAGCGGCCCAGACCGACATTACGCGTACGCTTACGCGAGACTGGTTCTACTGACGTGCTTTGCACATAGGTGGCTGGTGAGTGTCTGTTTCTCCAACTTTAGTTGAATCGAGTGTGGCTACGCCCGATCCTTGTTGAAGGTTAAAACAACACACTTGACAAAAAATCATTGTGGTTTTGATGCGTAGGTAAGAACGGTTCTTGCTAGAAGCCCGTAGCAGCCACGTAAAACTTGCAACAACAAAGTAGAAGACTTCTAACTTGTTTTTGCAGGGCTTGCTGTGATGTGATATGGTCAAGGCATGATGTGATATAAATTGTTGTATGAGATGATCATGTTTTGTAACAAAGTTATTGGCAACTGGTAGGAGCCATATGGTTGTCGCTTTATTGTATGCAATGCAATTGCCATGTAATTGTTTTACTTTATCACTAAGCGGTAGCGATAGTCATAGTAACAATAGTTGGCGAGACGACAACGATGCTACGATGGAGATCAAGGTGTCACACAGGTGACATTGGAGATCATGACGATGCTTCGATGATGGAGATCATGAGCACAAGATGATGATGGCCATATCATATCACATATTTTGATTGCATGTGATGTTTATCCATTATGCATCTTATTTTGCTTAGAATGTCAGTAGCATTATAAGATGATCCCTTACTAAATTTCAAGGTACAAGTGTTCTCCCTGAGTATGCACCATTGCTACAGTTTGTCGTGCCGAGACACCACGTGATGATCGGGTGTGATTAGCTACGTTCACATACAACGGGTGCAAGCCAGTTTTGCACACACAAAATACTCGGGTTAAACTTGACGAGCCTAGCATATGCAGATATGGCCTCGGAACACTGAGACCGAAAGGTCGAGCGTGAATCATATAGTACATATAATCAACATAGTGATGTTCACCATTGAAAACTACTCCATCCCACGTGATAATCGGACATGGTTTAGTTGATTTGGATCACGTGATCACTTAGATGATTAGAGGGATGTCTATCTAAGTGGGAGTTCTTAAGTAATATGATTAACTGAACTTTAATTTATCATGAACTTAGTACCTGATAATATTTTGCATGTCTATGTTGTTGTAGATCAATGGCCCATGCTACCGTTCCTTTGAGTTTTAATGCGTTCCTAGAGAAAGCTAAGTTGAAAGATGATGGCAACAACTACACGAACTGGGTCCGTAACTTGAGGATTATCCTCATTGCTGCACAGAAGAATTACGTCCTAGAAGCACCGTTGGGTGCCAGGCCTGCTGCAGATGCTACTGATGACGTTAAGAATGTCTGGCAGAGCAAAGCTAATGACTACTCGATAGTTCAGTGTGCCATACTTTACGACCTAGAATCGGGACTTCAGAGACGTTTTGAACGTCATGGAGCATATAAGATGTTCAAGGAGTTGAAGTTAATATTTCAAGAAAATGCCCGAGTTGAGAGATATGAAGTCTCCAACAAGTTCTACAGCTGAAAAATGGAGTAGAATAGTTCTGTTAGTGAACACATACTCAAAATGTCTGGGTATCATAATCACTTGACTCAGCTGGGAGTTGATCTTCCAGTTGATTGTGTCATTGATAGAGTTCTTCAATCATTGCCACCAAGCTATAAAGGCTTCGTGATGAACTATAATGTGCAAGGGATGAACAAGACTATTCCCGAGCTCTTCGCGATGCTAAAGGCCGCGGAGGTAGAAATCAAAAAGGAGCATCAAGTGTTGATGGTAAATAAGACCACTAGTTTCAAGAAAAAGGGCAAAGGGAAGAAAGGGAACTTCAAGAAGAACGACAAAAAGGTTGCTGCTCAAGAGAAGAAACCCAAGTCTGGACCTAAGCCTGAAACTGAGTGCTTCTACTGCAAAGGGACTGGTCACTGGAAGCGGAACTGCCCCAAGTATTTGGCGGATAAGAAGGATGGCAAAGTGAAAGGTATATTTAATATACATGTTATTGATGTGTACTTAACTAATGCTCGCAGTAGCGCCTGGGTATTTGATACTGGTTTCGTTGCTCATATTTGCAACTAGAAACAGGGGCTACGGACTAAGCGAAGATTGGCTAAGGACGAGATGACGATGCGCGTGGGAAATGGTTCCAAAGTCGACGTGATCGCGGTTGGCACGCTACCTCTACATATACCATCAGGATTAGTTTCAGACCTGAATAATTGTTATTTGGTGCCAGCGTTGAGCATGAACATTATATCTGGATCTTGTTTAATGCGAGACGGTTATTCATTTAAATAAGAGAATAATGGTTGTTCTGTTTATATGAGTAATATCTTTTATGGTCATGCACCCCTGCTGAGTGGTCTATTTTTGTTGAATCTCGATAGTAGTGATACACATATTCATAGTGTTGAAGCCAAAAGATTGAAGTTTAATAATGATAGTGCAACTTATTTATGGCACTGCCAAAGGTCATATCGGTATAAAGCGCATGAAGAAACTCCATACTGATGAACTTTTGGAATCACTTGATTATGAATCACTTGGTGCTTGCCAACCATGCCTTATGGGTAAGATGACTAAAACTCCGTTCTCTGGAACAATGGAACAAGCTACTGACTTATTGGAAATAATACATACCGATGTATGTGGTCCAATGATTATTGATGCTCGTGGTGGGTATCGTTATTTTCTTACCTTCACAGATGATTTAAGCAGATATGGTTATATCTACTTAATGAAACATAAGTCTGAAACATTTGAAAAGTTCAAAGAATTTCAGAGTGAAGTGGAAAATCATCGTAACAAGAAATAAAGTTTCTATGATCTGATCATGGAGGAGAATATTTGAGTTACAAGTTTGGTCTTCATTTGAAACAACATGGAATATTTTCACAATTAACGCCACCTGTAACACCTCAGTGAAATGGTGTGTCCGAACGTCGTAACCGTACTTTATTAGATATGGTGTGATCTATGATGTCTCTTACTGATTTACCGCTATTGTTTTGAGGTTATGCTTTAGAGACGGCTGCATTCACTTTAAATAGGGCACCTTCAAAATCCGTTGAGATGACGCCTTATGAACTATGGTTTGGCAAGAAACCAAAGTTGTCGTTTCTTAAAGTTTGGGGCTGCGATGCTTATGTGAAAAAGCTTCAACCTGATAAGCTCGAACCCAAATCGAAGAAGTGCGTCTTCATAGGATACCCAAAGGAAACTGTTGGGTACACCTTCTATCACAGATCCGAAGGCAAAGTCTTTGTTGCTAAGAATGGATCCTTTCTAGAGAAGGAGTTTCTCTCAAAAGAAGTGAGTGGGAGGAAAGTAGAAATTGATGAGGTAATTGTACCTTCTCCCTTATTGGAAAGTAGTTCATCACAGAAATCAGTTCCAGTAATTCCTACACCAATTAGTGAGGAAGCTAATGATGATGATCATGAAGCTTCAGATCAAGTTACTACTGAACCTCGTAGGTATTCCAGAGTAAGATCCGCACCAGAGTGGTATGGTAATCCTATTCTGGAAGTCATGTTACTAGACCATGATGAATCTACAAACTATGAGGAAGCGATGATGGGCCCATATTCCGCGAAATGGCTTGAGGCCATGAAATCTGAGATATGATCCATGTATGAGAACAAAGTGTGGACTTTGGTGGACTTGCCCGATGATCGGCAAGCCACCGAAAATAAATGGATCTTTAAGAAGAAGACTGACGCAGACGGTAATGTTACTGTTTACAAAGCTCGACTTGTTGCGAAAGGTTTTCGACAAGTTCAAGGAGTTGACTATGATGAGACTTTCTCACCCGTAGCGATGCTTAAGTCTGTCCGAATCATGTTAGCAATTGCTGCATTTTATGATTATGAAATTTGGCAAATGGATGTCAAAATTGCATTTCGGAATAGATTTCTGGAAGAAGAGTTGTATATGATGCAACCAGAAGGTTTTGTCGATCCAAAGGGTGCTAACAAAGTGTGCAAGCTCCAACGATCCATTTATGGACTGGTGCAAGCCTCTCGGAGTTGGAATAAACGCTTTGATAGTGTGATCAAAGCATATGGTTTTATACAGACTTTTGGAGAAGCCTGTATTTACAAGAAAGTGAGTGGGAGCTCTGTAGCATTTCTAATCTTATATGTAGATGACATATTGTTGATTGGAAATGATATAGAATTTCTGGATAGCATAAAGGGATACCTGAATAAGAGTTTTGCTATGAAAGACCTCGGAGAAGCTGCTTACATATTGGGCATCAAGATCTATACAGATAGATCAAGATGCTTAATTGGACTTTCACAAAGCACATACCTTGATAAAGTTTTGAATAAGTTCAAAACGGATCAGTCAAAGAAAGGGTTCTTGCCTGTGTTACAAGGTGTGAAGTTGAGTCAGACTCAATGACCGACCACTGCAGAAGATAAAGAGAAATGAAAGTCATTCCCTATGCTTCAGCCATAGGTTCTACCATGTATGCAATGTTGTGTACCAGACCTAATGTATGTCTTGCTATAAGCATAGTAGGGAGGTAACAAAGTAATCCCAGAGTGGAGCACTGGACAGCGGTCAAGAACATCCTGAAATACCTGAAAAGGACTAATGATATGTTTCTCGTTTATGGAGGTGAAAAAGAGCTCGTCGTGAACGGTTACGTTGATGCAAGCTTTGACACTGATCCGGATGTCTCTAAGTCGCAAACCGGATACATATTTTTATTGAACGGAGGAGCTGTCAGTTGGTGCAGTTCCAAGCAGAGCGTCATGGTGGGATCTACGTGTGAAGCGGAGTACATTGCTGCTTCGGAAGCAGCAAATGAAGGAGTTTGGATGAAGGAGTTCATATCTGATCTAGGTGTCATACCTAGTGCGTCGGGTCCAAAGAAAATCTTTTGTGACAATACTGGTGAAATTGCCTTGGCAAAGGAATCCAGATCTCACAAGAGAACCAAGCACATCAAGAGATGCTTCAATTCCATCTGTCATCAAGTGTCGAAAGGGGACATAGAGATTTGCAAGATACACACGGATCTGAATGTTGCAGACCCGTTGACTAAGCCTCTTCCACGAGCAAAACATGATCAGCACCAAAGCTCCATGGGTGTTAGAATCATTACAATGTAATCTAGATTATTGACTCTAGTGCAAGTGGGATACTGACGGAAATATGCCCTAGAGGCAATAATAAAGTTATTATTTATTTCCTTAATTCATGATAAATGTTTATTATTCATGCTAGAATTGTATTAACCGAAAATGTAGTACATGTGTGAATACATAGACAAAACTTATAGTCCCTAGTGTGCCTCTACTTGACTAGCTCATTTATTAAAGATGGTCATGTTTCCTAACCATAGACATGCGTTGTCATTTGATGAACGGGATCACATCATTAGGAGAATGATGTGATGGACATGACCCATCCATTAGCTTAGCATTATAATCGTGTTAGTTGCATCGCTACTGCTTTCTTCATGACTTATACAAGTTCCTTAGACTATGAGATTATGCAACTCCCGAATACCAGAGGAACACTTTGTGTGCTACCAAATGTCAAAATGTAAAAGGGTGATTATAAAGGTGCTCTACAGGTGTCTCCGAAGGTATTTGTTGGGTTGGCATAGATCGAGATTAGGATTTGTCATTCCGTGTTTCGGAGAGGTATCTCTAGGCCCTCACGGTAATACTCATCACTATAAGACTTGCAAGCATTGTGACTAATGAGTTAGTTGCCGGATGAAGTATTACGGAACGAGTAAAGAGACTTGCCGGTAACGAGATTGAGCTAGGTATTGAGATACCGATGATCGAATCTCGGGCAAGTAACATACCGATGACAAAGGGAACAACGTATGTTGTTATGCACTTTGACCGATAAAGATCTTCGTAGAATATGTAGGAATCAATATGAGCATCCAGGTTCCGCTATTGGTTATTGACCGGAGATGTGTCTCGGTCATGTCTACATAGTTCTCGAACCCGTAGGGTCCGCATGTTTAACATTCGATGACAATCGGTATTATGAGTTTATGTGTTTTGATGTACCAAAGGTAGTTCGGAGTCCCGAATATGATCACGGACATGACGAGGAGTCTCGAAATGGTCGAGACATAAATATCAATATATTGGAATAATATGTTTGGACATCGGAGTGGTTCTGAGTGAGTTCGGGCATTTACCGGAGTACCGGGGGGTTACCGGAACCCCCCAGGGAGTGTATGGGCCTCATTGGGCCTTAGTGGGAGAGACGAGGAGGCGGCCAGGTGGAGGGCGCCCCCCCCAATCCCAATCCGAATTGGGTGGGGGGCCGGATCCCCCTTTCCTTCCCTCTCTCTCCCCCTTCCTTCTCTCCTACTCCCACTAGGGAAGGGGGAATCCTACTCCCACCGGGAGTAGGACTCCCCCCTTGGGCGCGCCATGAGTGGGTCGGCCCTCCCCCTCCTCCACTCCTTTATATACGGGGTAGGGGGGCACCCAATAGACACACAAGTTGATTGTTTAGCCGTGTGCGGTGCCCCCCTCCACAGTTACACACCTCGGTCATATCATCGCAGTGCTTAGGCGAAGCCCTGCGCCAGTAACTTCATCATCACCGTCACCATGCCGTCGTGCTGACGAAACTCTCCCTCGACCTCAGCTGGATCTAGAGTTCGCGGGACGTCACCGAGTTGAACGTGTGCAGATCGCAGAGGTGCCATACCTTCGGTGTTAGGATCAGTCGGATCATGAAGACGTATGACTACATCAACCGTGTTGTCATAACGCTTCCGCTTTGGGTCTACGAGGGTACGTAGACAACACTCTCCCGTCTCGTTGCTATGCATCACCTAGTGATAGATCTTGCGTGATCGTAGGATTTTTTTTTGAAATTACCACATTCCCAACAATGTTGTCATTTGATAAACGGGGTCACATCATTAGGAGAATGATGTAATGGACAAGACCCATTCGTTAGCTTGGCATAATGATCGATCAGTTTTATTGCTACTGCTTTCTTCATGTTAGATATATATTCGTCCGACTATGAAATTATGCAACTCCCGGACACTAGAGGAATGCCTTGTGTGCTATCAAACGTCAGAAAGTAACTGGTTGATTATAAAGATGCTCTACAGGTATCTCCGAAGGTGTTTGTTGGGTTGGCATAGATCGAGATTAGGATTTGTCACTCTGAGTATCGGAGAGGTAACTCTGGGCCCTCTCGGTAATCCACATCATATGAAGCCTTGCAAGCAATGTGACTAATGAGTTAGTTGCGGGATGATGCATTACAGAATGAGTAAATAGACTTGCCGGTAACGAGATTGAACTAGGTATGAAGATACCGACAATGGAATCTCGGGCAAGTAACATACCGATGACAAAGGGAATAACGTATGTTGACATAGCGGTTCGATCGATAAAGATCTTCATAGAATATGTGGGAACCAATATGAGCATCTAGGTTCCGCTCTTGGTTATTGACCGGAGAGGTGTCTCGGTCATGTCTACATAGTTCTCGAACCCGTAGGGTCTGCATGCTTAATGTTCGATGAGGATATGTATTATATGAGTTATGTGTTTTGGTGACCGAAGGTTGTTCGGCGTCCCAGATGAGATCACGGACACGACGAGGAGTATCGAAATGGTCGAGAGGTTAATATCGATATATTGTAAGGTAGTATTCGGACACGGGAAGGGTTCCGGAGTGTATCGGGTACATACCGGAGTACCGGAGGGGTTACCGGAACCCCCCGAGGAAAGATATGGGCCATAGCAGGGAGGCTAACCATCCCACAAGGGGCTGGTGCACCCCCCACAAGGGAGGAGGCCAAATTTACTAGGGAAGGGGCGCCACCCCCCTTTCCTTCTCCTATTACCTCTCCTTCCCCCTTTCCCCCTCCGGTAAAAGGAAGGGCGGCCGAATTGGACTAGGAGTCCAAGTGGGACTCTGATAACCCACAAGTGCAGGGGATCGCAACAGCTTTCGAGGGTAAAGTATTCAACCCAAATTTATTGATTCGACACAAGGGGAGCCAAAGAATATTCTTGAGTATTAGCAATTGAGTTGTCAATTCAACCACACCTAGATAACTTAGTATCTGCAGCAAGGTATTTAGTAGCAAAGTAGTATGATAGTAATGGTAACAGTGGTAAAAGGTAAAGATAGTAATAGCAATATTTTTGGTGTTTTGTAGTGATTGTAACAATAGCAACGGAAAAGTAAATAAGCGAAGAACAATATGTGAAAAGCTCATAGGCAATGGATCAGTGATGGATAATTATGCCGAATGTGATTCCTCATGTAATAGCTATAACATAGGGTGACATAGAACTAGCTCCAATTCATCAATGTAATGTAGGCATGTATTCCGTAAATAGTCATACGTGCTTATGGAAAAGAACTTGCATGACATCTTTTGTCCTACCCTCCTGTGGCAGCGGGGTCCTAGAGGAAACTAAGGGATATTAAGGCCTCCTTTTAATAGAGAACCGGACCAAAGCATTAACACATAGTGAATACATGAACTCCTCAAACTACGGTCATCACCGAAAAGTATCCCGGTTATTGTCACTTCGGGGTTGTCAGATCATAACACATAATAGGTGACTATAGACTTGCAAGATAGGATCAAGAACACACATATATTCATGAAAACATAATAGGTTCAGATCTGAAATCATGGCACTCCGGCCCTAGTGACAAGCATTAAGCATAGCAAAGTCATAGCAACATCAATCTCAGAACATAGTGGATACTAGGGATCAAACCCTAACAAAACTAACTTGATTACATGGTAAACCTCATCCAACCCATCACCGTCCAGCAAGCCTACGATGGAATTACTCACGCACGGCGGTGAGCATCATGAAATTGGTGATGGAGGATGGTTGATGATGATGACGATGACGAATCCCCCTCTCCGGAGCCCCAAACGGACTCCAGATCAGCCCTCCCGAGAGAGATTAGGGCTTGGCGGCAGCTCCATGTCGTAAAACACGATGAAACTTTCTCTCTGATTTTTCTCCCCGCGAGACGGAAGATATAGAGTTGGAGTTGAGGTCGATGGAGGCGTGCCCTAC
Organism: Triticum dicoccoides; assembly: GCF_002162155.2. NCBI lineage: Eukaryota > Viridiplantae > Streptophyta > Magnoliopsida > Poales > Poaceae > Triticum > Triticum dicoccoides. The sequence continues at coordinate 537,166,589 of NC_041387.1, read as the reverse complement.
AGGGGGGGGGCATGCCCCCTGTCTCGTGGACAGGCCCTGGGCCCCCTGGTGTATTTCTTTTGCCCAGAAATTCTTATTAATTCCAAAAAGTGCCTCCGTGGATTTTCAGGACATTCCGAGAACTTTTCTTTTCTACACATAAAACAACATCATGGCAGTTCTGCTGAAAACAGCGTCAGTCCGGGTTAGTTTCATTCAAATCATGCAAGTTAGAGTCCAAAACAAGGGCAAAAGTGTTTGGAAAAGTATATACGTTGGAGACGTATCAACTCCCCCAAGCTTAAACCTTTGCTTGTCCTCAAGCAATCCAGTTGATAAACTGAAAGTGATAAAGTAAAACTTTTACAAACTCTATTTTCTCTTGTTTTTGTAAACATGAAAAGCCAGCATTCAAGTTTCAGAAAATATTATGAACTAACCATACTCACAATAACACTTAGGTCTCACAATTACTCATATCAATAACATAATCAGCTAGCAAGCCATAATAATAAAACTCGGATGACAACACTTTCTCAAAACAATCATAACATGATATAACAAAATGGTATCTCGCTAGCCCTTTCTGAGACCGCAAAACATAAATGCAGAGCACCTTTAAAGATCAAGGACTGATGTAACGCCCCGGATCGGATGCTCCAGATGCCTTCTATTTTATTTTAGTTGTTGCCCTGTGGTTATTATGTTTGTTGCATTATCATAATTGTTTTGCATATTTCATTCCTATATGTCATTCCATGATCATGTTGAGTGCCTTGTCATATATCTTTGCTTCTTGCACCATGCTCATTTCGCTTGTTATGCCATGTGTTTGCATTTAATTTGTATAATGCCATGTTAAAATGGTTTATTTCATAACTAAATAATCATAGCTCGGTTTTAAATGTTCTTTATATGTAAATGGGGTAGAAAACTGCATAGATTAACATGATGCACTTTCTTTACATGTTTAACAACTTTAAAATTGTGTATATGGCAGAACAGTAGCAAATTCGAAATACGCATATGGGGATTTTCCAGATTTGTTGGTTGTTGTTTTCGGCCTCATTTAAACTTGCCTAGATAGGTAGTTTTCATATGCTTCACCCCTTGCCATGTTTAATAACATTTAATATTGTTGGGTACAAAACTGAGAGAGAACTAAATGATTGATGTGGTGTTTCGTCAATATGCAACTCGTTGCATATTGAGCTCCACTTAATTTGTAGTGTTGTTTGTTGCACTTTGCCATGCCATGCTCTTTAAACCGGGCATGCATCATACTTGGTTGTGCATCATGCCATGTTTATGCTTGTGTGATTACCATGTTGTTTGTTTCTTTCCGGTTGTGCTCCTTCTCGTTAGTTCCTGTTTTCGTTGCGATCGTGAGGATTCGTTCGTCTACGCTTGGTTCGTCTTCGTGGCTTCATCTTCTTCATGGACTCATTCTTCTTCCTTGCGGGATTTCAGGCAAGATGACCGTCACCTTGGATCTCACTACTATCATTGCTATGCTAGTTGCTTCGTTCTATCACTATGCTGCGCTTCCTATCACTTGTTCTTCACGCCTCCCCAAATTGCCATGTCAGCCTCTAACCTTTTCACCCTTCCTAGCAAACCGTTTCTTGGCTATGTTACCGCTTTTGCTCAGCCCCTCTTATAGCATTGTTAGTTGCAGGTGAAGTTGAAGATTGCTCCATGGTGGACAGGATTATGGTTGGGATATCACAATATCTCTTATTTAATTAATGCATCTATATACTTGGTAAAGGGTGGAAGACTCGGCCTTATGCCTGGTGTTTTGTTCCACTCTTGCCGCCCTAGTTTCCGTCATACCGGTGTTATGTTCCTTGATTTGCGTTCCTTACGCAGTTGGGTGATTTATGGGACCCCCCTGACAGTTCGCTTTGAATAAAACTCCTCCAGCAAGGCCCAACCTTGGTTTTACCATTTGCCTCACCACCACCTATACCTTTCCCTTGGGTCGGCCAACCCAAGGGTCATATTTATTTTAGCCCCCCCGGGCCAGTGCTTCTCTAAGTGCTGGTCCGAACCGGGCAGACTGCGAGGCCACCTCGGGGCAACTCGAGAGCTAGTTTTACTCGTAGGCTGACCTATCCGGTGTTGCCCTGAGAACGAGATATGTGCAGTTCCTATCGGGATTGTTGGCAGATCGGGCGGCTTTGTTGGTCTTGTTTTACCATTGTCGAAATGTCTTGTAAACCGGGATTCCGAGACTGATCGGGTCTTCCTAGGAGAAGGTATATCCTTCGTTGATCGCGAGAGCTTGTGATGGGCTAAGTTGGGACACCCCTGCAGGGTATAAACTTTCGAGAGTCGTGCCCGTGGTTATGTGGCAGATGGGAATTTGTTAATGTCCGGTTGTAGATAACTTGACACCAGATGCGAATTAAGACACAACAACCGCGTGTGTAGCCGTGATGGTCTCTTTTCGGCGGAGTCCGGGAAGTGAACACGGTTTTGGGTTATGTTTGACGTAAGTAGGAGTTCAGGATCACTTCTTGATCATTGCTAGCTTCACGACCGTTCCGTTTGCTCTCTTCTCGCTATTATTTGCGTATGTTAGCGACCATATATGCTTAGTCGCTGCTGCAACCTCACCACTTTACCCCTTCCTTTCCCATTAAGCTTTGCTAGTCTTGATACCCATGGTAATGGGATTGCTGAGTCCTCGTGGCTCACAGATTACTACAACAACAGTTGCAGGTACAGGTTACGCGATGATCATGACGCGAGAGTGATGCTTGCTTGCTTGAGTTCTTCTTCTGCTTCTTCTTCGATCAGGGGATAGGTTCCAGGTCGGCAGCCTGGGTTAGCAGGGTGGATGTCGTTTGAGTTTCTGTTTGTGTTTCATTCGTAGTCGGATGGTGCTCTTATGTAAGATGATGTTGTATTCGTGTGGCATTGTATGCCTTATGTATGTATCCCTATCTATTATGTAATGTTAATGTAATGATATCCACCTTGCAAAAGCGTATCAATATGCGGTTCTATCCTTGGTGGGACCTTCGAGTCTCTTTAGGATAGTATCACATATTGGGCGTGACAAGTTGGTATCAGAGCCTCGACCGACCATAGGAGCCCCCTTGATTGTTGGCCGTTGTTGAGTCTAGAACAAAACTATTTTTGAGTCTTAGGATTATATATATCGGAGAGTAGGATTCTTTTTACTCCTCGGCCCCTTCGTCGCTCTGGTGAGGTCTCCCGACGTAGATGTTTTGTCTTTCCTCTCCTCAAATTTCACTATTTTTTAGGATCACGCGGGTATCTTGGGATCGTTCCGATATTCTTATGACGAGAACATTGTTCTTGGTACCTCGTGACATTTAGGGGTTGTGGCAATGTCCCGGGGAGTTGAGCTCCGAGGTGTTGTTGTCATAATTTTATTGTTGCAGTTCTGGAATACCTGAGTTTTTGCCGACATCGAAAATCTTTTTTATGCAGTTGTTGGTGAGATAACCTCGACGCCACCCAGTACTGGGGTGGGAGTTCGGGAGTATTGCCATAGCTCGTATAACGGATGCTTTTCGAAGGTTGAGGTACACGATTTCCGAAGGTTTCTTGGTTATGTGTTGATGGATGGATACAACTGGATGTAGGGATTGTTAGTTTGGGTGAGATATATTGCTTCCCCTGTATCCCCAACACCAGATTGCATAACCAGAAAGTTTCGGGAGTTTATAGGTGGGAATTCAAGTAGCTCCTAGAATATCTTTCTGACAGATGCATGATATGGGATTGGGTAAATCTCTATCATATGTATTTGTTCCAGCTTATATCTGCAAGCCAATCCTTTATTTTGTTTTGAGTTGTGGTATTCGAGTTGCTTCATTGTCAAGTGTTGATTCCATACCTTTCAAGTGGTGTTCTCATATTTCTATGAGAGTGCTAATCCTTCTTGTTTATCGAGATTGTCATGTCAATTCTTTTCCAAACCGGTGTGCTTCTCTTCAAGTGGATCCGATCATTTTCCACATCCGCAAGATCAACTCTAAGTTTTCTCACCGGTGTTTGTTTCGTCCATCCCAAGTTGTCTTTGTTTTCCCCCCTCCCACCCTTTTCTTCAAGGACTCCGATTTCTTAATCGGGTATCCATTTTATTGATGGGAAGACTCTCCATTCTTTTCCATCAATGTTCTTATCCGGTGATTCTCAGGAAGATACTAACGGAGCTTCAAGTTCATCATTCTTCATTCTCGTATTCTTTTCCGGTGGATTAATTTCAAGTTTCGATGTTGATCATATCTCTTCCTTTTGGTTCACACATCTTCCCATGTGAATTTCTTATCCAAGGCTCTCTTATTTATTCAACTTGCCCAGTTCATATCCGGAGTGCTCAAGATATCTCAAAAGATTTGTGTTTCCATTCTTAATCCGTTCAAGCTATCTGGAGGTTGTTATCCCATTCAAGCCATTTAATTCAACCGGTGCATTTTCTTAAATCGTTCAACGGTGTTTCCTTTTGAGTGGGCCCTAACCCACATGTCTTTTCCCAGGATCTTACCTGACTCTTCTAATTATCAGGAGCCATTCGCAAATTCATATCCAAGTTTGACGTAAGAATGAATTTCATTGTCAGATGTTTTCCAAGATCAATTTCAAATTATTTTTCCTTGTTGGCTCAACCTCTTTGTTTTTCATTCCCCCGGAGTATCTCAACCATTCATGGTAGTGTTTCTCGTCGTCATTCTTGGATTTTGAAGACCGAAGAAGAGTTCCTCTTAAATCCTTACCCGTTCTTCCAGAGATTCATGGTTCTAGCTTCATGCCATCCTCATAATTGTTTTTGATTGTGACAATTCTTTTCTTACCATCTGGATCATCTCATGAGTTGTTTCCATTTCTTTCCTCCGAAGGCGACCATGTCATAATTCTTCATTCTCACCGTGTAGCTATCGTTCTCCAAACTTACCGGTGCATCATTCAAATATCCTCTAATCAGTTCATGATCTCTTTGTTCTCATGTATCTAAATCCCCTCAAGTATCTTCATTCGTTTTCCAACTCTTCTCGGTGAATTGTGCCTTTGCTACTTTCATTTTCAGTTCTTACGGTGGTTCGTTCAAGATTTCTCTTCCTTCATTATCGTATCAATTCATTTGTTCTTTCGTTGTTTCAATCGTACCGGTGGTTGTTGAAGACCTTCCTCAAGTTTACTCTATATCTCTATCTGTAATCATTTTCCAATGGGAATAAGTAGTATGCCAAATCCGTTGCTTGTCATCAATTTAAATTGGTGCAAGATAAGCATAACATAATTCTTATTCTTATTTCATCCAAGTGAGTAATACCTTCCTTCGGAGTTTGTTATTGATGAATAAATTCTAGTTCCAAGTGTTTTCATCTCTTCTTTTCCGGAGTTAAAAAATTACTCGGCCATTTCGTCGGAACCTCCGCAAGGCTCATCTTATTCTTTCATGCTTCATTCTATCTCATCATCCTTTGGTCACCGAAGTTCTTCATGGTGGTTCTTCATGATTTAATTCATTCTTCAAGTGTTCATCAAGATTCTTGTTGGAGGAGCTCAAGTTTTATTCTTCTTGCATCTCGAAGTGCAATTAATTCTCCGTATTCTTTTGAAGTGGAGTTTTGCATTTCTTCGTTATTCACAGATATTCAAGCATTTGGTTGTGGCATAATTTCACCTCAAGTTTTGAGATGTTTTTCCATAAGCCCACAACAAGCTTATTCTTTCGTTGTTGATTTTCTCAACAACTCCATTCAATCCTTCCTTCTAAGTTCTTTTCATTCAATTCTTTCAATTCTTCCGGAGGCATTGCATTGTTCATCTCGTCAAGTGCCATCTCATTGGGTGAAGTTCATGTTCTAATCCTCCATTTTCAGTCGGAGTGTTGCCGAAATTCTTTTATTCATTCCTTTTCTATCTTGTTCTAACTGGAGTGGTTTCAGAGTCTATCTTGTTTCCACGAGCATTTGATTCTCGTCATATTCGCCATTCATCTTTTCTAACCGAGTGCTCTTGACTTTGTTCATCTTCTCTCTTGTGTTCTTACTTCACCTCTTCCTATTTCTCTTCCGTCTCGTTCCTAAGATCACGGGACGAGATCTCTTGTTAGTGGAGGAGAGTTGTAACGCCCCGGATCCGATGCTCCAGATGCCTTCTATTTTATTTTAGTTGTTGCCGTGTGGTTATTATGTTTGTTGCATTATCATAATTGTTTTGCATATTTCATTCCTATATGTTATGCCATGATCATGTTGAGTGCCTTGTCATATATCTTTGCTTCTTGCACCATGCTCATTTCGCTTGTTATGCCATGTGTTTGGATTTAATTTGTATAATGCCATGTTAAAATGGTTTATTTCATAACTAAATAACCATAGCTCGATTTTAAATGTTCTTTATATGTAAATGGGGTAGAAAACTGCATAGATTAACATGATGCACTTTCTTTGCATGTTTAACAACTTTAAAATTGTGTATAAGGCAGAACAGTAGCAAATTCGAAATACGCATATGGGGATTTTCCGGATTTGTTGGTTGTTCTTTTCGGCCTCATTTAAACTTGCCTAGATAGGTAGTTTTCATATGCTTCACCCCTTGCCATGTTTAATAACATTTAATATTGTTGGGTACAAAACCGAGAGAGAACTAAATAATTGATGTGGTGTTTTGTCAATATGCAACTCGTTGCATATTGAGCTCCACTTAATTTGTAGTGTTATTTGTTGCACTTTTCCATGCCATGCTCTTTAAACCGGACATGCATCATACTTGGTTGTGCATCATGCCATGTTTATGCTTGTGTGTTTACCATGTTGTTTGTTTCTTTCCGGTTGTGCTCCTTCTCGTTAGTTCCTGTTTTCGTTGCGATTGTGAGGATTCGTTCGTCTACGCTTGGTTCGTCTTCGTGGCTTCATCTTCTTCATGGACTCGTTCTTCTTCCTTGCGGGATTTCAGGCAAGATGACCGTCACCTTGGAACTCACTACTATTATTGCTATGCTAGTTGCTTTGTTCTATCACTATGATGCGCTTCCTATCACTTGCTCTTCACGCCTCCCCAAATTGCCATGTCAGCCTCTAACCTTTTCACCCTTCCTAGCAAACCGTTGCTTGGCTATGTTACTGCTTTTGCTCAGCCCTTCTTATAGCGTTGTTAGTTGCAGGTGAAGTTGAAGATTGCTCCATGGTGGACAGGATTATGGTTGGGATATCACAATATCTCTTATTTAATTAATGCATCTATATACTTGGTAAAGGGTGGAAGACTCGGCCTTATGCCTGGTGTTTTGTTCCACTCTTGCCGCCCTAGTTTCCGTCATACCGGTGTTATGTTCCTTGATTTTGTGTTCCTTACGCGGTTGGGTGATTTATGGGACCCCCTTGACAGTTCACTTTGAATAAAACTCCTCCAGCAAGGCCCAACCTTGGTTTTACCATTTGCCTCACCACCACCTTTACCTTTCCCTTGGGTCGGCCAACCCGAGGGTCATCTTTATTTTAGCCCCCCCGGGCCAGTGCTTCTCTAAGTGCTGGTCCGAACCGGGCAGACTGCTGGGCCACCTCGGGGCAACTCGAGGGCTGGTTTTACTTGTAGGCTGACCTATCCGGTGTTGCCCTGAGAACGAGATATGTGCAGCTCCTATCTGGATTGTCGGCACATCGGGCGGCTTTGCTGGTCTTGTTTTACCATTGTCGGAATGTCTTGTAAACTGGGATTCTGAGACTGATCGAGTCTTCCTGGGAGAAGGTATATCCTTTGTTGATCGCGAGAGCTTGTGATGGGCTAAGTTGGGACACCCCTGCAGGGTATAAACTTTCGAGAGCCGTGCCCGTGGTTATGTGGCAGATGGGAATTTGTTAATGTCCGGTTGTAGATAACTTGACACCAGATCCGAATTAAAACGCATCAACCGCGTGTGTAGCCGTGATGGTCTCTTTTCGGCGTAGTCCGGGAAGTGAACACGGTTTTGGGTTATGTTTGACGTAAGTAGGAGTTCAGGATCACTTCTTGATCATTGCTAGCTTCACGACCGTTCCGTTTGCTCTCTTCTCGCTCTTATTTGCGTATGTTAGCCACCATATATGCTTAGTCGCTGCTGCAACCTCACCACTTTACCCCTTCCTTTCCCATTAAGCTTTGCTAGTCTTGATACCCATGGTAATGGGATTGCTGAGTCCTCGTGGCTCACAGATTACTACAACAACAGTTGCAGGTACAGGTTACACGATGATCATGACGCGAGAGCGATGCTTGCTTGCTTGAGTTCTTCTTCTGCTTCTTCTTTGATCAGGGGATAGGTTCCAGGTCGGTAGCCTGGGTTAGCAGGGTGGATGTCGTTTGAGTTTCTGTTTGTGTTTCATCAGTAGTCAGATGGTGCTCTTATGTAAGATGATGTTGTATTCGTGTGGCATTGTATGCCTTATGTATGTATCCCTATCTATTATGTAATGTTGATGTAATGATATCCACCTTGCAAAAGCGTATCAATATGCGGTTCTATCCTTGGTGGGACCTTCGAATCTCTTTAGGATAGTACCGCATATTGGGCGTGACAACTGACTAAAATTGTAATTCATGGTAAAAGAGATCTAGTCAAGTCATACCCAATATAAACCAATAGTAATACACGCAAATAACAGTGTGCTCTCCAGCGGGTGCTTTTTAATAAGAAGGGTGATGACTCAACATAAAAATAAATAGATAGGCCCTTCGCAGAGGGATGCATGGATTTGTAGAGGTGCTAGAGCTCGATTTTAAAATAGAGATTGAATAACATTTTGAGTGGCATACTTTTGCTGTCAACGCAACAACTATGAGATGGTTGTATCTTCCATACTAAATGCATTATAGGCAGTTCCCACGCAGAATGGTAAAAGTTTATACTCCCCCAACCATCAACAAGTATCAATCCATGGCTTGCTCTAAACAACGAGTGCCTCCAACAAACAACAACCCTTTGTTTAATTATTTTGATTTGCTTTGATCTTTTTGGATCATGGGACTGGGCATCCCGGTTACCGGCACTTTCTCATGAATGAGGAGCGGAGTCCACTCCTCTGAGAATAACCCACCTAGCATGGAAGATATAGGCAGCCCTAGTTATAACATGAGTTGCTCGAGCATACAAAACAAAATTTCATTTGAAGGTTTAAAGTTTGGCACATACAAACTTACTTGGAACGGCAGGTAAATACCGCATATAGGAAGGTATAGTGGACTCATATGGAACAACTTTGGGGTTTAAGGAGTTTGGATGCACAAGCAGTATTCCCACTTAGTATAGGTGAAGGCTAGCAAAAGACTGGGAAGCGACCAACTGAGAGAGCGACACCATTTATAAACATGCTTTAAAACTAATTCACACCGGGTACAAACATGAGTAGGATATAATCCACCATGAACATAAATATCGTGTAGGCTATGTTGATTTTGTTTCAACTACATGTGTGAACATGTGCCAAGTCGAGTCACTCAATTTATTCAAAGGAGGATACCATCCCATCATACCACATCATAATCATTCTAATAGCATGTTGGCACGCAAGGTAAACCATTATAACTCAAAGCTAATCAAGCATGGCACAAGCAACTATAATCTCTAAATGTCATTGCAAATATGTTTACTTCATAATAAGCTGACTCAGGAACGATGAACTCATCATATTCACAAAAACAAGAGAGGTCGAGTTCATACCAGCTTCTCTCATCCCAATAAGTTCATCATATGTCGTCATTATTGCCTTTCACTTACACGACCGAACGATGTGTATAATAATAAGAGTGCACGTGCATTGGACTAAGCTGGAATCTGCAAGCATTCAACTCAAAAGAGAAGACAGGTAATACGGGCTCTAAGTTAAATAAACAATCATGCGTATGAGAGCCACTAAGCATTTTCAATATGGTCTTCTCGACCCCCAAAGGAAAGAAAATAAAATAAAACTATTTACATGGGAAAGCTCCCAACAAGTAAGAAGAAGAACTAGAAATCTTTTTGGATTTTCATTTTAATTTCTACTACAAGCATGGAAATTAAACTAAGTAATTTTTTTGGTTTTTTCTCAAGGTTTATCAAACACACAAAAAGAAAACTAAAAAAAGGAATTTAAACTAGCATGGATAATACAATGAAAGAGTATGAGCACCGACAACTAGTGTATGAACATGAATGTAAAGTCGGTGAGAAATACGTACTCCCCCAAGCTTAGGCTTTTGGCCTAAGTTGGTCTAATACCAGGGACCGCCGCTACTCTCCCCGGTGTAATGAGAGGTGTAATCAGGATACCACTGGCTGGTCATCTCCGGATCCCACTGGACAGATGATGCACGATAGGGGTCCAGTTCAGGTTCCGGCTCAGGTTCAGGTTCTGAAGTAAAAGCTTGAGCTTGATGATTGTTCACCGCTTCCGGTGTGACGAGAAAATTTTCTGCAAGCAAATCAAATAACAAAGGCGCAGGCAAAATAATAATCTCAAAGTGTTTCTTATTGAATCTAAGTTTATACAAGAGCATCCTATCTTCGTTGTCAACAATAAACTTGTGTGCTACCATGCTCTTGTAATCTAAAATGTGAGGAGGCAATATTGTCTCCTTTTCCTCATGGTGCCTAATGGGTATCTGAAAATGTCTAGCAAGATGTGCATCATAGATACCTCCAAATATGGGGCCTTTTGTATGATTCAGGGCTAGCCGTTTAGCAATGACGGCACCCATACTAAAAGTATTGTCTCCAAGCAAAGCATGTTGAAGAATGATAATATCAGGAACGCTCAAGTTTCCACTATTTCCACGACCAATCAAGCATCTACTAGCAAATATGGCAAAGTAGCGTAAAATAGGAAAGTGTATGCTAGAGACTTTTGCCTCGGAACCCTTCTTTGGCTCCTCTACGGCGATAGTATTAACAAAGCCCGCCACATCTTCACGATGGGTTTCCTCTAATTCTCCCACATAAGGTATCTTACATACCGCACAAAAAATGACGTAAAGGCATTTCTTTGAACTCATCATATAAATGAAATGATACTGCAGGCGGTGACTTCTTAGGATAAAAATAAAAGTTTTGCATGAAAGTATTGGTGAGTAAGAGATACTGATTGATTCGGTCGTTGATGAACCCGGTGAGGCCTGCAGTCTCGATTAAAGCATGAAAGTCTTCATGAATTCCAGCCTCTTTCAAGAAATCCTCGCATGGCCATTCACACGACCGTACTTCCGCTAAGCGAGGAAGATTATACTTGGCTTTTTCCTTCTCTTTGGCTTGTTTTTCCTGGGAGCTTTGGCTAGAATAGCCCCTCAAAAGTTTCCTCAACATTTTTCTGAAAATTTCTGAAATTTTAGTAACTTCAAAATAAAAGTGCATAAAACTAAACAAGATTGATAGCAACTACTCCTACAAGTGCCTAGAGCCTACATCATGCATTGGAATTACTTGGGACCTCATAAATTTAACATGCAAGCTCAAGAATAGGGTCACCAAGGCAGCAAGGATTTGCAATGAATAAAGCACTAGAACAAAAACTAATTGGACCAATGGAGGAGTCACATACCAAGCAACAATCTCCCAAAGCAGTTTTGTGAATGGAGCTTTGAGCTAAGAGATCGAAAATCGCAGCAAAACGAGCTAGAACTCGGGCTTGAGCTGGATGGGAATTTTTTTGGGTGGAAGATGAAGTGTGTGGGTGCTGGCATAAGTGGAGGGGAGCCACCAGGGGCCCACGGGACAGGGGGGTGCGCCTTATAGGGGGGGCGCCCTCCTCTCTCGTGGCCTGGTGCTTGCCCCTCCTGCAGGAATTTTAGTGCCTAAAATCCTCAAATATTCCAGAAAAAATAATACTAAATTTGCAGGGCATTTGGAGCACTTTTATTTTTGGACTATTTTTAATGCACGGATAATTCAGAAAACAGACGGAATAATACTAGTTTTGCTTTATTTAATCTAAATAGCAGAAAGTAAAAAGAGGGTTCAGAAGGTTGTGCCTTCTAGTTTCATCCATCTCATGATCATCAAAATGAATCCACTAACAAGGTTGATCAAGTCTTGTTAACAAACTCATTCCGAATAACACGGAACCAGAGATATTTCGAATAACACTAAGTTACCTCAACGAGGATATGAAAATCCCCAACAATAAGAATATCATACTTTTTCTTTACAGTAGGGAGAGGAAATTCAAAACCTCCAAAAATAATAGTTGGAACTTTCTCAATAGTATTTATGCTATGAACTTGGATTTGCTTCCTCGGAAAGTTTACAGTATGCTCATTACCATTAACATGAAAGGTGACATTGCCTTTGTTGCAATCAATAACAGCTCCTGCAGTATTTAAAAAGGGTCTACCAAGAATAATAGACATACTATCGTCCTCGGGAATATCAAGAATAACGAAGTCTGTTAAGATAGTAACATTCGCAACAACACATGCACGTCCTCACAAATGCCGACAGGTATAGCAGTTGATTTGTCAGCCATTTGCAAAGATATTTCAGTAGGTGTCAACTTACTTAATTCAAGTCTACGGTACAAGGAAAGATGCATAACACTAACACCGGCTCCTAGATCACATAAAGCAATTTTAACATAATTTCTTTTAATAGAGCAAGGTATAGTGGGTACTCCGGGATCACCAAGTTTCTTAGGTATTCCACCCTTAAAGGTATAGTTGGCAAGCATGGTGGAAATCTTAGTTTCAGGTATTTTCCTCTTATTAGTGATGATATCTTTCATATATTTAGCGTAAGGGTTTGTTTTAATCATATCAGTTAAGCGCATGCGTAAGAAAATAGGTCTAATCATTTCAGCAAAACGCTCAAAGTCCTCATCATCCTTTGTCTTGGATGGTTTAGGAGGAAAGGGCATGGGTTTCTGAACCCATGGTTCTCTTTCTTTACCATGCTTCCTAGCAACAAAATATCTCTTATCATAACATTGATTCTTTGATTGTGGGTTATCAAGATCAACAGCAAGTTCAATTTCTATATCATTTCTATTACTAGGTTGAGCATCTACATGAACATCATTATTAGCATTATCATCAGGTTCATGTTCATCTCCGGATTGTGTTTCAGCATTAGAGATAGAAGTATTATTAGGATTCTCAGGTGTTTCCACATTAGGTTCACTAGAGGTTTGCAAAGTTCTATCATTCTTCTTTTTCTTCTTCTTAGAAGAACTAGGAACATCCAGATTATTATTCTGAGAATCTTGTTCAATCCTTTTAGGGTGGCCTTCAGGATACAAAGGTTCCTGAGTCATTCTACCAGTTCTAGTAGCCACTCTAACAGCAAAGTCATTTTTATTATTCAATTCAGCAAGCAATTCATTCTGAGCCTTAAGTACTTGTTCAGCTTGAGTAGCAATCATGGAAGCATGTTTACTAGTGAGTTTAAGTTCACCTTTAACTCTAGCTACATAATCATTCAAGCGTACTATCATATAAGCATTATTCTTCAATTGTCGACCAACGTAATCATTGAAATTTGCTTGTCTATTCATGAAATCATCAAATTCATCTAAGCATGGGCTATGAAATTTAGTAGATGGGATTTCATCTTTATCATATCTATAGAGATAATTTACCTTTACTACCTGTGTCGGGTTATCAAGACAATGGGGGTTCTTCAATAGGCGGTACATTAAGACCATGTATTTCTTCAATAGGAGGTAAATTCTTAACATCTTCAGCTTTAATACCTTTTTATTTCATTGATTTCTTTGCCTCTTGCATATCTTCAGGACTGAGAAATAAAACACCTCTCTTCTTTGGAGTGGCTTTAGGAATAGGCTCAGGAATTGGCTCAATTGGTTCAGGAATTGCCTCAGTAATTGGCTCAGGAAGAGTCAAATTATTTTCATTAGTCAACATATTATTCAATAGTAATTCAGCTTCGTCGACTGTTCTTTCCCTGAAAATACAACCAGCACAACTATCCAAGTAGTCCTTGGAAGCATCGGTTAGTCCATTATAGAAGATATCAAGTATTTCATTTTTCTTAAGTGGATGATCAGGCAAAGCATTAAGTAATCAGAGAAGCCTCCCCCAAGCTTGTGGGAGACTCTCTTCTTTGATTTGCACAAAATTATATATTTCCCGCAAGGCAGCTTGTTTCTTATGAGCAGGGAAATATTTAGCAAAGAAGTAACAAATCATATCCTGGGGACTACGCACACAACCAGGAGCAAGAGAATTATACCAAGTCTTATCATAACCCTTTAATGAGAACGGAAATATCTTAAGGATATAAAAATAGCGAGACTTCTCATCATGAGTAAATAGGGTAGCTATATCATTCAACTTGGTAAGATGTGCCACAACAGTTTTAGATTCAAGGCCATAAAAAGGATCGGATTCAACTAAAGTAATAATCTCAGGATCAACAAAGAATTCATAATCCTTATCAGTAACATAGATAGGTGAAGTAGCAAAAGCAGGGCCAGGTTTCATTCTAGCATAAAGAGACTGCTGCTTCCATTTAGCTAATAGTTTCTTAAGATCGTATCTATCTTTGCAGGCAAAAATAGCTTTAGCAACTTCTTTGTTCATAACATAACCCTCAGGAACAACAGGCAATACATAATCGTTGGGAGAATTTTCATCATCACTATCATCAATAATAGCATCTTCAATAACCTCATTCTCTCTAGCCCTAGCAAGTTGTTCATCAAGAAATTCACCTAATGGCACAGTAGTATCACGCACAAAAGTAGTTTCATCATGCATAGCAGAAGTGGCATCATCAATAACATGCGACATATCAGAATTCATAGCAGTAGCAGGTTTAGGTGTCACAAGCCTACTAATAACGGAAGGAGAATCTAGTGTAGAACTAGATGGCAGTTCCTTACCTCCCCTCGTAGTTGAGGGCAAAATCTTAGTTTTAGCATCTTTCAAGTTCTTCATAGTGATCAACAGATATAAATCCCAAGTGACTCAGAGAATAGAGCTATGCTCCCCGGCAACGGCGCCAGAAATTAGTCTTGATAACCTACAAGTGTAGGGGATCGCAACAGCTTTTGAGGGTAAAGTATTCAACCCAAATTTATTGATTCGACACAAGGGGAGCCACAGAATATTCTTGAGTATTAGCAGTTGAGTTGTCAATTCAACCACACCTGGATAACTTAGTATCTGCAGCAAGGTATTTAGTAGCAAAGTAGTATGATAGTAATGGTAACAGTGGTAAAAGGTAAAGATAGTAATAGCAATATGTTTGGTGTTTTGTAGTGATTGTAACAGTAGCAACGAAAAAGTAAATAAGCAAAGAACAATATGTGAAAGGCTCGTAGGCAATGGATCAGTGATGGATAATTATGCCGGATGCGATTCCTCATGTAATAGCTATAACATAGGGCGACACAGAACTAGCTCCAATTCATCAATTTAATGTAGGCATGTATTCCGTAAATAGTCATACATGCTTATGGAAAAGAACTTGCATGACATCTTTTGTCCTACCCTCCCATGGCTGCGGGGTCCTAGCGGAAACTAAGGGATATTAAGGCCTCCTTTTAATAGAGAACCGGACCAAAGCATTAACACATAGTGAATACATGAACTCCTCAAACTACGGCTATCACCGAAAAGTATCCCGATTATTGTCACTTCGGTGTTGTCGGATCATAACACATAATATGTGACTATAGACTTGCAAGATAGGATCAAGAACACACATATATTCATGAAAACGTAATAGGTTCAGATCTGAAATCATGGCACTCGGGCCCTATTGACAAGCATTAAGCATAGCAAAGTCATAGCAGCATCAATCTCAGAACATAGTGGATACTAGGGATCAAACCCTAACAAAACTAACTTGATTACATGGTAAATCTCATCCAACCTATCACCGTCTAGCAAGCCTACGATGGAATTACTCACGCACGGCGGTGAGCATCATCAAATTGGTGATGGAGGATGGTTGATGATGACGACGGCAACGAATCCCCCTCTCCGGAGCCCCGAACGGACTCCAGATCAGCCCTCCCGAGAGAGATTAGGGTTTGGCGGCAGCTCCGTGTCGTAAAACGCGATGAAACTTTCTCTCTGATTTTCTTCTCTGCGAGACGGGAGATATAGAGTTGGAGTTGAGGTCGGTGGAAGTCCAGGGGGCCCATGAGATAGGGAGGGCGCAACCTATAGGGGGGGGCGCCCCCCTGTCTTGTGGACAGGCCCTGAGCCCCCTGGTGTATTTCTTTCGCCCAGAAATTCTTATTAATTCCAAAAAGTGCCTCTGTGGATTTTCAGGACATTCCGAGAACTTTTCTTTTCTACACATAAAACAACATCATGGCAGTTCTGCTGAAAACAGCGCCAGTCCGGGTTAGTTTCATTCAAATCATGCAAGTTAGAGTCCAAAACAAGGGAAAAAGTGTTTGGAAAAGTAGATACGTTGGAGACGTATCAGACTCCTCCCCACTTGGGGCGCGCCTAGGCCGGCCTCTTCTCCCTCCCTCCTTTATATAGGGGGGCGCCCCTATGAGACACATCAATTGCTCTTAGCTGTGTGCGGTGCCCCCTCCACAGTTTATGCCTCCGGTCATATTCTCGCAGTGCTTAGGCGAAGCCCTGTGCGGATCACATCGCCATCACCGTCAGCACGCCGTCATGCTGACGGAACTCATATACTGCTTCGACCCTCTGCTGGTACAAGAGCTCGAGGGACGTCATCGCGCTGAACGTGTGCAGAACTCGGAGGTGCCATACGTAAGGTACTCGATTGGTCGGAACGAGAAGACGTTCGACTACATCAACCGCGTTGAGCAAACGCTTCCGCTTTCGGTCTACGAGGGTACGTGGACACACTTTCCCCCTCTCGTTGCTATGCATCTCCTAGATAGATCTTGCGTGAGTGTAGGATTTTTTTAAAAATTGTATGCTATGTTTCCCAACAGGAGCTTCGTCCCAAAAGTCTTCTCCCTATTTTTTGTAGGGAAAATAGCCTCATATAGCAGAAGATGGGCACCAGAGGCCTTCTGGGGGGCACTGGAGAGTTGCATCATAAAGTGAAATAACAACCCAAAACATAATAAATAATGGTAAGAAAACATGATGCAAAATGGATGTATCAAGGCACAATGAATTCTTCACTTCAATTACCTTATTCAAGACTTGATAAACCATGAATCAAAACATGATTTCATCATGATCTCATCTTTAAGCCATGGTATAGAATTAGTCTCTTCAATCATTCTGTCAAGAACAAAAGTAACTACTCACAAATCATATTCATGTTCAAGATCAGAGGGGTATTGAATATGCTTAAGGATCTGAACATTTAATCTTCCACCAAATAAACCAACTAGCATAAACTACAAGATGTAATCAACACTACTAGCAACCCATAAGTACCTATCCGAGGTTTTGAGACAAAGATTGAATACAAGAGATGAACTAGGGTTTGAGAGGAGATGGTGTTGGTGAAGATGTTGATGAAGATTGGTCCTCCCATGATGAGAAGATCGATGGTGATGTCGATGGCTTTGATTTCCTCCTCCAAAAGGGAAGTTTCCCTGGCGGAATCGCTCCAGTGGAGAGCAAAAGTGCTCCTGCACAGGTTCCGCCTCAAGAGGACGACACTTAATCCCAAAAGTCTTCTCCCTATTTTTTGTAGGGAAAATAGCCTCATATAGCAGAAGATGGGCACCGGAGGCCTGATGGGGGGCACTGAAGAGTTGCATCATAAAGTGAAATAAGAAGCCAAAACATAATAAATAATTATAAGAAAACATGATCCAAAATGGACGTATCAAGGCATAATGAATTCTTCACTTTAGTTACCTCATTCAAGACGATAAACCATGAATGAAAACATGAGTTCATCATGATCTCATCTTTAAGCCAAATATAGAATTATTCTCTTCAATCATTCTCCCAAGATCTTGATCCATCATGGCTTAACCCATAATCATAAGCATGCCAACATTTGAGTTCCTCCAATGAACTCCAACTTGCTCACATGTTGTACATCACATGGACTTCATATTGATCATATTTGATTCAATCATTGAACTCAATCTTGATGCCTAGAAGTCGATTTTTTACTTCTTCGTGATCATAGTATATTTATCACTAGAACTCAGTGATGATGATGCATATCTTGATGTTGATGACATTCATTCAAAATCACCCAATCTTCTTCAAGTATCACATATGTAACATATCTTCATATATATCTCAAAGCAATTTGTTGGTCCTTAGGAATTGCTATTCATCACCAACACTCAATGCATATTTTTGTCTTGATGGCTTTCATCCTTCAATTCATACAATATGCTTCATGTGTTGACCATAGAACTTCCCTACATTTAAATGAAAACATTAGTCCATAGGGATTTTCATTAATTACCAAAATCACACACGGGATCTACTAGCACTTTCAGCATTGATTATGGTGAAGGCAAGGCGCCTCACTTTGATCGGGTCGATCCTAGATGTAATAACTTTGCGCCATCTCGTGGTGCCAGGTATGGACAAGAATTCGCGTAAAAAGGTTCATATGATCTTCCGAGGTTTCCTCTAGGTGGGCAAAGTGACCACCCAAGGTGGCCAATTCCATGTCAACTGGGAAAGGTGTGCTGGCCTCCCCGCTTGTTGGGGCTTGGGTGTCCCGGGCTTTGGGCTTAGCCTTGATACGTCTCCAATGTATCTATAATTTTTGATTGTTCCGTGCTATTATATTATCTGTTTTGGATGTTTAATAGGCATTTATATGCTATTTTATATTATTTTTGGTACTAACCTATTAACCGAGGTCCCAATGCCAGTTTCTGTGTTTTTGCCTATTTTAGAGTTTCCCAGAAAAGGAATACCAAACAGAGTCCAAACGGAATGAAACCTTCGCGATGATATTTCTTGGACCGAAAGGAAACCAGAAGACTTTGAGATGAAGTCGGAGACGCAACAAGGTGGCCACAAGGCAGGAGGGCACACCCCCTACCTCGTGGGCCCCTCGTAGCTCCCCTGACCTAGTTCCTTCGCCTATATATACTCTTATACCCTGAAAACATCCGGGAGAGCCACGAAACTACTTTTCCATCGCCGCAACCTTATGTACCCGTGAGATCCCATCTAGGGACCTTTTCTGATGTCCTGTCGGAGGGGGATTCGATCACGGAGGGCTTCTACATCAACACCATTACCTCTCCGATGAAGCGTGAGTAGTTTACCACAGACCTACGGGTCCATAATTATTAGCTAGATGGCTTCTTCTCTCTCTTTGATTCTCAATACCATGTTCTCCTCAATGTTCTTGGAGATCTATTTGATGTAATATTCTTTTGCGGTGTGTTTGCCGAGATCCGATGAATTGTGGATTTATGATCAGATTATCTATGAATATTATTTGGTTCTTCTCTGAAATCTTATATGCATGATTTGATATCTTTGCAAGTCTCTTCGAATTATCGGTTTAGTTTGGCCTACCAGATTGATATTTCTTGCAATAGGAGAAGTGCTTAGCTTTGGGTTCAATCTTGCGATGTTCTTTCCCAGTGACAGTAGGGGCAGCAAGGCACGTATTGTATTGTTTCCATCGAGGATAAAAAGATGGGGTTTTCATCATATTGCTTGAGTTAATTCCTCTACATCATGTCATCTTACTTAATTCGTCACTCCTTTCTTTATGAACTTAATACTCTAGATGCATGCTGGATAGCGGTTGATGTGTGGAGTAATAGTAGTAGATGCAGAATCGTTTCAGTCTACTTGACATGGACCTAATGCCTATGTTCATGATCATTGCCTTAGATATCATCATAATTATGCGCTCTTCTATCAATTGCTCGACAGTAATTTGTTCACCCATCGTAATATTTGCTATCTTGAGAGAAGCCACTAGTGAAACCTATGGCCCCCGGGTCTCTTTTCCATTATATAAGTTCTCTTTTACATCTTACTAGTTTCCGATCTACTATTTTGCAATCTTTTACTTTCCGATCTATAAACCGGAAATACCAAAAATATTTACTTTACCGTTTATCTATCTCTATCAGATCTCACTTTTGCAAGTGACCGTGAAGGGATTGACAACCCCTTTATCGTGTTGGGTGCAAGTTGTTGATTGTTTGTGCAGGTATTCAGTGACTTGTGCGTTGTCTCCTACTGGATTGATACCTTGGTTCTCAAAACTGAGGGAAATACTTACGCTACTTTGTTGCATCACCCTTTCCTCTTCAAGGGAAAACCAACGCAAGCTCAAGAGGTAGCAAGCCTCAGGTCCTGTTGATTGTGGAGAATGTGCACTGACCCTCTTAGACCCTGGAGGGCCTCCAATTCCCCAGGAAGAGCGGGAGGTGTTTGTTGCTTCCACCATGATGGTGGTTGGATACAGTGCTTCTGCACTTTTTTGGGAGGATTGCTAGCTCGATGGTCACTCCATAGCTCATGACACTGTGCTCTGGATGCAATAAGAATCAACATGTTGTTTGGAAAGTGTTGACTGGTCGCCGCTAGATCTCGGACATTAGGGGGGCCTTGAGCCCGCTAGCCTTAGGCAGTACATCTAGGTCTAGCGGTTGGTCAAGATCTTGCTTGAGTTTTGGTGACTATGTGGGCGATATGGTGGGCTTGGCGCAATGCAATTCATGAAAACAAATTTTAGAGTCCTCTGTCGACAATGTGTTTTATCAAGAGGTTTTTGGAGGAGCTAGAGATTGCTGCATTTCGTGCACCGCAAGCACAGGTGGGTCGAGATGTGAGACCCCGGGCTAATGCATGGTTGCCACCATCGGGCGATGCCGCTAAGATGAATTGTGATGGTGGTCTGTCCACTCTTGGGGAGAGAGGAGCAGTGGGAGTAGTCTGCGGAGATAAGTCTGGGAAATATCTGGGTGCGTCAGTAGTGGTATGTGACGGCTTGATCGAACCATCGAGCCTGGAGGTGCAAGCCTGCAGCGAGGCGCTAATAACCCACATAGGTAATCGTTTGTAGCCTTTTTCAATAAATAAGAGTGTTGAACCCAACGAGGAGCTAAAGGTAGAACAAATATTCCCTCAAGCTCTATTGACCACCGATACAACTCTACGCACACTTAACGTTTGCTTTACCTAGAACAAGAATAAAACTAGAAGTACTTTGTAGGTGTGGTAGGATAGGTTTGCAAGATAAAAAAGAACGTGAAAAATAAAAGTTAGGTGTTGTTTAGATAAATAAACAATTAACTTAGTATAACGAGTGTGGATTGGTGGTGGTAGGATTTGCGGAATTGTCCCTTAGCAATTGACTACGTTACTAGACCGGTAGCAAGTTTTTATGTGGGAGAGGCCACTGCTAGCATGTCGTCCCTTACTTGGAACTCTATGCACTTATGATTGGAACTATTAGCAAGCATCCGCAACTACTAACGTTCATTAAGGTAAAACCCAACCATAGCATTAAGACATATATTGGTCCCCTTCAATCCCGTATGCATCAATTTTTATGTTTAGGAAGAAGCTTTTGTCACCCTTGCTCTCCAATACATAGTCCTATCAAAAAGTACAACTAATCCTATGGTGTGATCCACACGCACGCTCATATGATGAGCACCAAAGGACAGCAACATAACCACAAGCAAATTAAACCAATCATAGCAATTCACCAATTTACCGAAAGGACAAAAAAATCTACTTAGACATCATAAGATGGCAACATATCATTGGATAGTAATATGAAGCATAAAGCACCATGTTCAAGTAGAAGGTACAACGGGTTGCGGGAGACTGGACCGCTGAATATAGATGGCGGAAGTTGTTGGTGAATATGACAGAGTTGTTGGAGTAGATCGATGTCACATGATGATTGCCCTGGTGGCGTTCCGGCGCCACACGAAGAGAGGGGGAGAGAGAGCCCTGATACGTCCATTCCGCATCATGTTTTCCTACTGTGATTTATAATGTTTATGCATAATAATGCTTTTTGGAGTAATTCTAATGACTTTTCTCTCATAATATGCAAGGTTCACACAAAGAGGGAGAATACCGGCAGCTGGAATTCTGGACCTGAAAAAGCTACGTCAATCCACCTATTCTGCACAACTCCAAATGAGCTGAAACTTCACGGGGATTTTTATGGAATAAATAAGAATTATAGGAGCAAATAACCACGAGAGAGGGCCCACCAAGTGGGCACAACCCACCTGGGCACGCCCTGGTGGGTTGTGCCCTCCTTGGCCCACCTCCGGTGCCCATCTTCCGGTATATAAGTCATTTTGACCTAGAAAAAAATAGGAGAGGACTTTCGGGATGAAACGCCACCGCCTCGAGGTGGAACTTGGGCAGGAGCACTTTTGCCCTCCGGCTTAGCGATTGCTCTGGGGGAACTGCCCCCCAGAGGGGGAAATCATCATCATCACCATCACCAACAACTGTCCCATCTTGGGAAGGGAAATCTCCATCAACATCTTCAACATCACAATCTCCTCTCAAACCCTAGTTCATCTCTTGTGTTCAATCTTTATACCAGAACTATAGTTGGTGCTTGTGGGTGACTAGTAGTGTTGATTACATCTTGTAGTTGATTACTATATGGATTATTTGGTGGAAGATTATATGTTCAGATCCATTATGCTATTTAATACCCCTCTGATCATGAGCATGATTATCATTTGTGAGTAGTTACTTTTGTTCTTGAGTTCACTGGAGAAATCTTGTTGCAAGTAATCATGTGAACTTGATATGTGTTCGATATTTTGATGGTATGCATGTTGTGATTCCCTTAGTGGTGTCATGTGAACATCGACTACATGACACTTCACCATACTTGGGCCTAAGGGAATGCATTGTGGAGTAGTTATTAGATGATGGGTTGCGAGAGTGATAGAAGCTTAAACACTAGTTTATGCGCTACTCTGTAAGGGGCTGATTGGGATCCAAAAGTTTAATGCTATGGTTAGATTTATTCTTAGTACTTTTCTCGTAGTTGCAGATGCATGAGAGGGGGTTAATCATAAGTAGGAGGTTTGTTCAAGTAAGAACAGCACCAAAGCACCAGTCCACCCACATATCAAACTATCAGAGTAGCGAACACAAATCAAACCAACATGATGAAAGTGACTAGATGAAATTCCCATGCACCCTCAAGAACACTTTGCTTATCATAAGAGATTATTTTGGCCTGTCATTTGCCTCAAAAGGATTGGGCTACCTTGCTGCACTTTTTTTACCGTTAGCATTACTTGCTCGTTATAAATTATCTTGCTATCAAACAACTTGTTACCTACAATTTCAGTGATTGCAGACATTACCTTGCTAAAAACCGCTTGTCATTTCTTCTGCTCCTTGTTGAGTTCGACACTCTTACTTATGAAAAGGACTATGATTGATCCCCTATACTTGTGGGTCATCAAGGCTCTTTTCTGGCGCTGTTGCCGGGGAGTGAAGCACTCTTGGTAAGTGCAAATCGGTAAGAAAAAATTATTACTACGTGCTGAAATTTATTGTCACTTGTTCCTATGGAGAACAATCCTTTGAGGGGTTTGTTCGGGGTATCTTCACCTCGACCAGAACCAAAATTATTTACCCCTCAACCTACTGCACCTACTGAAAATATTGGTTATGAAATTCCTCCGGGTATGATAGAACAACTGCTAGCTAATCTTTATGCAGGAGATGGAACCGAACATCCTGACGTGCACTTGATATATGTGGATGAAATTTGTGGATTATTTAAGCTTGCGGGTTGACCTGGAGATGAAGCTAAGAAGAAGATTTTCCCTTTATCTTTGAAGGGAAAAGCATTGGCATTGTATAGGCTATGCGATGATATTGGATCTTGGAATTGGAATCGATTGAAATTGGAATTTCACCAAAAAAAATATCCTATGCATCTAGTTCATCGTGATCGGAATTATATATATAATTTTTGGCCTCGTGAAGGATAAAGTATCGCCCTACCTTGGGGGAGGCTTAAGTCAATGTTATATTCATGCCCCAATCATGAGCTCTCAAGAGAAATTATTATTCAGAATTTTTATGCTCGGCTTTCTCGTGATGATCAATCCATGCTTGATACTTTTTGTACCGGTTCCTTTATGAAGAAGACTATTGAATTCAGGTGGGATATTTTAGAAAGAATTAAACGCAACTCTAAAGTTTGGGAACTAGACGAAGGTAAGGAGTCGGGTATTAAGCTTAAGTATGATTTTGCTAAATCTTTATGAATACCGATGCTTTTCAAAAGTGTAGCACTAAATACGGACTTGACTCTGAGATAGTAGCCTCCTTTTGTGAATCATTTGCTACTCATGTTGATCTCCCTAAGGATAAGTGGTTTAAATATCACCCACCTATTAAAGAAGAAACTAAAGAACCGATAATAGTTAAATATGAAACTATTATCTATAATGTTGATCCAGTTGTTCCTACTGCTTACATTGAAAAACCACCTTTCCCTGTTAGGATTAGGAACATGCTAGAGCTTCAACTATGGTCAATAAAAGCTATATTAAAACACCAAAACCAGATGAACAAATCAAGGTAGAACCTAGTGTTTTTATGGTTAAAGATCTCCTGGTAGAAAATATAGATGGGCATGTTATTTACTTCTGTGATGAAGCTGCTAGAATTGCCAAATCCGATGAAAAAGATAAACATAGACCCATTGTTGGCATGTTTGTTGTCTCAGTTAAAACAGGAGATCACTGTTATCATGGTTTATGTGATTTAGGTGCTAGCGTGAGTGCTATTCCTTTTACCTTATATCAAGAAATTATGAATGATATAGCACCCGCTAAAATAGAAGACATAGATGTTACTATTAAACTTGCTAATAGAGACACCATCACACCATTTGGGATTGTTAGAGATGTTGAAGTCTTGTGTGGGAAAATAAAATATCCTACTGATTTTCTTGTTCTTGGTTCCCCACAAGATGACTTTTGTCCCATTATCTTTGGTAGACCTTTCTTGAACACCATTAATGCTAAAATAGATTGTGAGAAACAAATAGTCAGTGTAAGTTTTGGTGATGAGTCTCATGAGTTTAATTTTTCCAAGTTTAGTAGAAAGCATCATAAGAAAGAGTTGCCTAGTAAGGATGAAATAGTTGGTCTTGCTTCTATTGCCATGCCTCCTACTGATCCACTAGAACAATATTTGCTAGACCATGAAAATGATATGCATTTGCATGAAAGTAATGAAATAGATAAGATTTTCTTCGAACAACGACCTCCGCTTAAACACAATTTGCCTATTGGAACTCTAGGAGGTCCTCCTCCACCTAAAGGTGATCCCATGTTTGAAATAAAACAATTGCTAGACACTTTGAAATATGCTTATCGCGATGAGAAAAATATATATCCTATTATTATTAGTTCTAACCTTTTAGAACATGAAGAAGAGAGATTATTGAAGGTTCTGAAGAAGCACCGAGCTGCCATTGGAATTACTCTTGATGATTTAAAGGGCATTAGTCCCACTCCCTGTCAGCACAAAATTAATATGGAACCTGATGCTAAACCCGTTGTTGATCACCAACAACATTTAAATCCTAAAATGAAAGAAGTGGTAAGAACATAAATACTGAAGCTTCTGGAAGTAGGTATAATCTATCCCATAGCTCATAGTAGATGGGTGAGTCATGTTCATTGTGTCCCTAAAAGGGGAGGTATTACCGTTGTTCCTAATGATAAGAATGAACTTATTCCACAAAGAATTGTTACTGGCTATAGGATGGTAATTGATTTTAGAAAATTAAATAAAGCAACTAGGAAAGATCACTACCCCTTGCCTTTTATTGATCAAATGCTAGAAGGATTGTCATAGCACACACATTTTTGTTTCCTTGATGGATATTCTGTTTTTTCTCAAATACCCGTCTCACAACTTGATCAAGAGTAAACCACATTTACTTGTCCTTTTGGAACTTATGCTTATAGATGAACGCCTTTTGGTTTATGCAATGCACCTGCTACCTTTCAAAGATGTATGACTGCTATATTCTTTGATTTTTGTGAAAAGATTGCTGAGGTTTTCATGGATGATTTTTCCGTTTATGGAACTTATATTGATGATTGCTTAAGCTACCTTGATTGGGTTTTGCAGAGATGTGGGCAAACTAATCTTGTCTTGAATCGGGAGAAGTGCCACTTTATGGTTAATGAAGGTATCATCTTGGTACATACAATTTCTGAATGAGGTATTGAGGTGGATAAATCTAAAGTTGATGCAATTGAGAAAATGCCATGTCCCAAGGATATCAAAGGTCTTCGTAGTTTCCTCGGTCATACTGGTTTCTATTGGAGGTTTATTAAAGACTTCTCTAAAATTTCTAGGCCTCTTAATTATCTTTTACAAAAGGATGTTCCATTGTTTTTGATGATGGCTGTGTAGAAGCCTTTGAAACACTTAGAAAGCCTTAATTTCTGCACTTGTTGTTCAACCACCTGATTGGAACTTGCCTTTTGAAATTATGTGTGATGCTAGTAATTATGCTATTGGTGCCGTTCTAGGACAAAGAGTTGATAAGAAACTAAATGTTATTCATTATGCTAGTAGAACTCTAGACGGTGCTCAATGCAGTTATGCTACTACTGGAAAATACTTTTTAGCAGTGGTGTTTGCTTGTGATAAATTTAGATCTTACATTGTTGATTCTAAATTTATTGTTCACACCGATCATGCTGCAATAAAATATCTTATGGAAAAGAAAGATGCTAAACCTAGACTCATTAGGTGGGTTCTCTTGCTACAAGAATTTGACTTACATATCACTGATAGAAAGGGATCTGAGAACCACGTGGCTGATAACTTGTCTAGGATAGAAAATATTCTTGATGACCCACAACCTATTAATGATAGTTTTCCTGATGAACAATTAGCTGCAATAAATGTTTCTCATAACACTCCTTGGTATGCTAACTATGCTAATTATATTGTTGCAAAATATATACCACCTAGCTTCACATACCAACAAAAGAAAAAAATCTTCTATGATTTAAGACATTACTTTTGGGATGATCCACATCTTTATAAAGAAGGAGTAGATGGTATTATTAGATGTTGTATACCTGAGCATGAACAGGGACAAATCTTACGGAAATGTCACTCCGAAGATTATGGAGAGCATCATGCGGGAGATAGAACTGCTCACAAGGTATTGCAATCTGGTTTTTATTGGCCTACTCTCTTCAAGGATGCCCGTAAGTTTGTTTTATCTGGTGCTGAATGTCAAAGAATTGGCAATATTGGTAAGCATCAGGAAATGCCTATGAATTATTCTCTTGCTGCTGAACCATTTGATGTTTGGGGTTTTGATTACATGGGACCTTTTGCTTCCTATAATGGGTATACACATATTTTGGTTACTGTTGATTATGTTACTAAGTGGGTAGAAGCTATTCCAACCAGTAGTGCTAATCACAACACCTCAATTAAAATGCTTAAGGAAGTTATCTTCCCAAGGTTTGGAGTCTCTAGATATTTAATGACTGATGTTGGTTCACACTTTATTCATGGTGTTTTCCATAAAATGCTTGCTAAATATGACGTTAACTATAAAATTGCATCACCCTATCATCCTCAGTCTAGTGGTCAAGTTGAACTTAGCAATAGAGAAATAAAGTTAATCTTACAAAAAACCGTCAATAGGTCCCAAAAGAATTGGTCTAAGAAATTAGTGTTGGAAATATGCCCTAGACGCAATAATAAATTAGTTATTATTATATTTCCTTGTTCATGATAATCGTTTATTATCCATGCTATAATTGTATTGATAGGAAACTCAGATACATGTGTGGGTACATAGACAACACCATGTCCCTAGTAAGCCTCTAGTTGACTAGCTCGTTGATCAATAGATGGTTACGGTTTCCTGACCATGGACATTGTATGTCGTTGATAACGGGATCACATCATTAGCAAAATGATGTGATGGACAAGACCCAATCCTAAGCCTAGCACAAAGATCGTAGTTCGTATGCTAAAGCTTTTCTAAATGTCAAGTATTATTTCCTTAGACCATGAGATTGTGCAACTCCCGGATACCGTAGGAATGCTTTGGGTGTACCAAACGTCACAACCTAACTGGGTGGCTATAAAGGTGCACTACAGGTATCTCCAAAAGTGTCTATTGGGTTGGCACGAATCGAGACTGGGATTTGTCACTCCGTGTAAATGGAGAGGTATCTCTCGGCCCACTCGGTAGGACATCATCATAATGTGCACAATGTGACCAAGGGGTTGATCATGGGATGATGTGTTACGAAACGAGTAAATAGACTTGCCGGTAACGAGATTGAACAAGGTATCGGTATACCGACGATCGAATATCGGGCTAGTACAATGCCGTTAGACAAAGGGAATTGTATACGGGATCGATTGAGTCCTTGACATCGTGGTTCATCCGATGAGATCATCGTGGAACATGTGGGAGCCAACATGGGTATCCAGATCCCGCTGTTGGTTATTGACCGGAAAACATCTCGGTCATGTTTGTATGGTTCCCAAACCCGTAGGGTCTACACACTTAAGGTTCGATGATGCTAGGGTTATAAAGGAAGTTTGTATGTGGTTACCGAATGTTGTTAGGAGTCCCAGATGAGATCCCGGACATCACGAGGAGTTCTGGAATGGTCTGGAGGTAAAGATTTATATATGGGAAGTCCTGTTTTGGTCACCGGAAAAGTTTTGGGTTTTATCGGTAACGTACCGGGACCACCGGGAGGGTCCCGGAGGTCCACCAAGTGGGGCCACCATCCCCGGAGGGCTGCATGGGCCAAGTGTGGGAGGGGACCAGCCCCAGGTGGGCTGGTGCGCCCCCCCACAAGGGCCCAAGGCACCTAGGGTTTGGGGAGGGGGCGCCTCCACCTGACTTGGGGGGCAAGTTTCCCCCTCTCCCCCCCTTGGCCGCCCCCCTAGATGGGATCTAGGGCTGGCCGCCGCCCCTAGGGGTGGAAACCTAGGTGGGGGCGCAGCCCCCTCTCCCCCTATATATAGTGGAGGCAAAGGAGTAGCCCAACACACACAGTTCTTCTCCTGTTGGCGCAGGCCTACCTCTCTTTCTCCTCATATCTCGCGGTGCTTGGCGAAGCCCTGCAGGATTACCACGCTCCTCCATCACCACCACGCCATTGTGTTGCTGCTGGATGGAGTCTTCCTCAACCTCTCCCTCTCTCCTTGCTGGATCAAGGCATGGGAGACGTCACCGGGTTGTACGTGTGTTGAACACGGAGGTGCCGTCCGTTCGGCACTAGGATCTCCGGTGATTTGGATCACGACGAGTACGACTCCTTCAAACCCGTTCTCTTGAACACTTCCGCTTAGCAATCTACAAGGGTATGTAGATGCACTCTCCTTCCCCTCGTTGCTGGTTTCTTCATAGATAGATCTTGGTGACACGTAGGAAAATTTTGAATTTCTGCTACGTTCCCCAACAGTGGCATCATGAGCTAGGTCTATTGCGTAGATTCTTTGCACGAGTAGAACACAAAGTAGTTGTGGGCGTTGATTTTGTTCAATATGCTTACCGTTACTAGTCCAATCTTGATTCGGCGGCATTGTGGGATGAAGCGGCCCGGACCGACCTTATACGTACACTTACGTGAGACAGGTTCCACCGACTGACATGCACTTGTTGCATAAGGTGGCTAGCGGGTGCCAGTCTCTCCCACTTTAGTCGGATCGGATTCGATGAAAAGGGTCCTTATGAAGGGTAAATAGCAATTGACATATCACGTTCTGGTTTTTGCGTAGGTAAGAAACGTTCTTGCTAGAAACCCATAGCAGCCATGTAAAACATCAAACAACAATTAGAGGACGTCTAACTTGTTTTTGCAGGGTATGCTATGTGATGTGATATGGCCAAGAAGAATGTGATGAATGATATGTGATGTATGAGATTGATCATGTTCTTGTAATAGGAATCACGACTTGCATGTCGATGAGTATGACAACCGGCAGGAGCCATAGGAGTTGTCTTTATTTATTGTATGACCCGCGTGTCATTGAACAATGCCATGTAATTACTTTACTTTATTGCTAACCGGTAGCCATAGTAGTAGAAGTAATAAGTTGGCGAGACAACTTCATGGAGACACGATGATGGAGATCATGATGATGGAGATCATGGTGTCATGCCGGTGACGATGATGATCATGGAGCCCCGAAGATGGAGATCAAAAGGAGCAAAATGATATTGGCCATATCATGTCACTATTTTGATTGCATGTGATGTTTATCATGTTTCTACATCTTATTTGCTTAGAACGACGGTAGTAAATAAGATGACCCCTCATTAAAATTTCAAGAAAGTGTTCCCCCTAACTGTGCACTGTTGCGAAAGTTCGTCGTTTCGAAGCACCACGTGATGATCGGGTGTGATAGATTCTTACATTCACATACAACGGGTGTAAGCCAGATTTACACACGCGAAACACTTAGGTTAATTTGACGAGCCTAGCATGTACAGACATGGCCTCGGAACACAAGAGACCGAAAGGTCGAGCATGAGTCATATAGTAGATACAATCAAATGAAGATGTTCATCGATGATGACTAGTCCGTCTCACGTGATGATCGGACACGGCCTAGTTGACTCGGATCATGTAATCACTTAGATGACTAGAGGGATGTCTATCTGAGTGGGAGTTCATGAGATGAACTTAATTATCCTGAACATAGTCAAAAGCCCTTTGCAAATTATGTCATAGCTCGCGCGTTAGTTCTACTATTTTAGATATGTTCCTAGAGAAAATATAGTTGAAAGTTGACATTAGCGATTATGCGGACAGTAGAAAGCTTATGTCCTTAATGCACCGCTTAGTGTGCAGAACCCCAAATGTCGTCTGTGGATGTTGCGAACATCGGACATACACGTCTTGATAACAACGTGATAGTTCAGTTAAATTGTTTAGAGTAGAGGCACCAAAGATGTTTTTGAAACGTCGCGGAATATATGAGATGTTTCGAGGGCTGAAATTGGGATTTCAGGCTCGTGCCCACGTCAAGAGGTATAAGACCTCCGACAATTTTCTTAGCCGGCAAACTAAGGGAGAAAAGCTCAATCATTGAGCTTGTGCTCAGATTGTCTGAGTGCAACAATCACTTGAATCGAGTGGGAGTTGATCTTCCAGATGAGATAGTGATGTTTCTCCAAAGTCATTGCCACCAAGCTGCTAGAGCTTCGTGATGAACTATAACATATCATGGATAGATATGATGATCCTTGAGGTATTCGCGATGTTTGACACCGCGAAAGTAGAAATCAAGAAGGAGCATCAATTGTTGATGGTTGGTGAAACCACTAGTTTCAAGAAGGGCAAGGGCAAGAAGGGATACTTCATGAAACGACAAATTAGCTGCTGCTCTAGTGAAGAAACCCAAGGTTGAACCCAAACCCGAGACTAAGTCCTTCTGTAATTAGGGGAACAACCACTGGAGCAGCATTACCCTAGATACTTGGTAGATGAGAAGGCTGGCAAGGTCGATAGAAGTATATTGGATATACATTATGTTAATGTGTACTTTACTAGTACTCCTAGTAGCACCAGGGTATTAAGATACCGGTTCGGTTGCTAAGTGTTAGTAACTCGAAATAAAAGAGCTACGGAATAAACGGAGACTAGCTAAAGGTGAGCTGACGATATGTGTTGGAAGTATTTCCAAGTTTGACGTGATCAAACATCGCACGCTCCCTCTACCATCAAGATTAGTATTAAACCTGAATAATTGTCATTTGGTGTTTGCGTTGAGCATAGACATGATTGGATTATGTCTATCGCAATACGGTTATTCATTTAAGGAGAATAATGGTTACTCTATTTATTTGAATAATACCTTCAATGGTCTTGCACCTAAAGGAATGGTTTATTGAATCTCGATCGTAGTGATACACATGTTCATGCCAAAAGATATAAGATAATAATGATAGTACCACTTACTTGTGGCACTGCCATGTAAGTCATATTGGTATAAAACACATGAAGAAGCTCCATGTTGATGGATCTTTGGACTCACTCATTTTTGAAAAGTTTGAGACATGTGAACCATGTCTATTGGTGTATACGCATGAAGAAACTCCATGTAGACGGATCGTTTGGACTCACTTGATTTTGAATCACTAGAGATATGCAAATCATACCACATAGGCAAGATGACTGAAAAGCCTCGTTTTCAGTAAAATGGAAATAGATAGCAACTTGTTGGAAGTAATACATTTTGATGTGTGCAGTCCAATAAGTGCTAAGGCACGCAATGGATATTGTTATGTTCTTACTTCACGGATGATTTGAGTAGATACTGAGTATATTTACTTGATGAAACACAAGTCTGAATTATTGAATGGTTCAAGTAATTTCAGAGTGAAGTTGAAGATCTTCGTGACAAGAGGATAAAATGTCTATGATATGATCATAGAGATGAGTATCTGAGTTACGAGCTTTGGCACGCAATTAAGACATTGTGGAAATTGTTTCACAATTAATACCGCCTGGAACACCAAAGTGTGATGGTGTGTCCGAACATCATAGTTGCACCCTATTGGATATAGTGCGTACCATGATGTCTCTTATCGAATTACCACTATCGTTCATGGGTTAGGCATTAGAGACAACCACATTCACTTTAAAATAGGGCACCACGTAGTTCCTTGAGACGACACCGTTTGAACTATGGTTTGGAGAAACCTAAGTTGTCGTTTCTTGAAAGTTTGGGGCTGTGACACTTATGTGAAAAAGTTTCATCATGATAAGCTCGGACCCAAAACGGATAAATGCATCTTCATAGGATACCCAAAATGGTTGGGTATACCTCCTAATTCAGATCCAGAAGCAAAAGTGATTGTTTCTAGAAATGGGTCCTTTCTCGAGGAAACGTTTCTCTCGAAAGAATTGAGTGGGAGGATGGTGGAGACTTGATGAGGTTATTGAACCATCACTTCAACCAGTGTGTAGCAGGGCACAGGAAGTTGTTCCTGTGGCACCTACACCAATTGAAGTGGAAGCTTATGATAGTGATCATGAAGCTTCGGATCAAGTCACTACCGAACCTCGTAAGACGACAAGGACGCGTACTACTTCAGAGTGGTACTGTCTTGAAGGTCATGTTGCTAGACAACAATGAACCTATGAGCTATGGAGAAGTGATGTTGGGCCCAAATTCCGACAAATGGTTAGAAGCCGTGAAATCCGAGATAGGATCCATGTATCAGAACAAAGCATGGACTTTGGTGGACTTGCCCGATGATCGGCAAGCCATTGAGATAAATGGATCTTTAAGAAGAAGACGGACGTGGACGGTAATGTCACCGTCTATGAAGCTCGACTTGTGGCGAAGAGTTTTTCACAAGTTCAAGGAGTTGACTACGATGAGATTTTCTCATCCGTAGCGATGCTTAAGTCCGTCGAAATCATGTTAGCATTAGCTGCATTTATGAAATCTGGCAGATGGATGTCAAAACGAGTTTCCTTACCGGTTTTCGTAAGGAAAGGTTGTATGAGATACAATCAGAAAGGTTTTGTCGATCCTAAGGATGCTAAAAGGTATGCTAGCTCCAGCGATCCTTCCATGGACTAGAGTAAGCATCTCGGAAATGGAATATACACTTTGATAAGATGATCAAAGATTTTGGGCTTATACAAAGTTTATGAGAAACTTGTATTTCCAAAGAAGTGAGTGGGAGCACTATAGAATTTCTGATGAGTATATGTTGTAAACATATTGTTGATCAGAAATGATGTAGAATTTCTAGAAAGCATATAGGGTTATTTGAAAAGTGTTTTTCAAGGGAAAACCTGGATTAAGCTACTTGAACATTGAGCATCAAGATCTATAAGGATAGATCAAAAATGCTTAATGGTACTTTCAAATGAGCATATACCTTGACATGATCTTGAAGGTGTTCAAGATGGATCAGTCAAAGAAGGAGTTCTTGCCTGAGATGTAAGGTACGAAGTTAAGACTTAAAGCTCGACCACGGCAGAATAGAGAAAAAGGACGAAGGTTGTCCCCTATGCTTTAGACGTAGGCTCTATAGTATGCTATGCTGTGTACCGCACCGGAAGTGTGCCTTGCCATGAGTCAGTCAAGGGGTACAAGAATGATCCAGGAATGGATCATTGGACAGCGGTCAAAATTGTCCTTGGAGTAAATAAGGACATGTTTCTCGATTATGGAGGTGATAAAGAGTTCGGCATAAAGGGTTACATTGATGCAAGCTTTAACACCTATCCGAGTGACTCTGAGTAGCAAACCGGATACGTATAGTGGAGCAACCATTTGGAATAGCTCCAAGTGGAGCGTGGAAGCAACATTTACAATATGACCTAGAGATTTGCGAAGTACATACGGATCTGAATGTTGCAGACCCGTTGACTAAAACCTCTCTTACAAGCAAAACATGATCAAACCCCAGAACTCATTGAGTCTTAATTACATGATGATGTGAACTGGTTTAGTGACACTAGTAAACTCTTTGGATGTTGGTCACATGGCGATGTGACCTGTGAGTGTTAATCACATGGCGATGTGAACTAGATTATTGACTCTAGTGCAAGTGAGAGACTGTTGGAAATATGCCCTAGAGGCAATAATAAATTAGTTATTATTATATTTCCTTGTTCATGATAATCGTTTAATATCCATGCTATAATTGTATTGATAGGAAACTCAGATACATGTGTGGGTACATAGACAACACCATGTCCCTAGTAAGCCTCTAGTTGACTAGCTCGTTGATCAATAGATGGTTACAGTTTCCTAACCATGGACATTGTATGTCGTTGATAACGGGATCACATCATTAGCAGAATGATGTGATGGACAAGACCCAATCCTAAGCCTAGCACAAAGATCGTAGTTCGTATGCTAAAGCTTTTCTAAATGTCAAGTATCATTTCCTCAGACCATGATATTGTGCAACTCCCGGATACCGTAGGAATGCTTTGGGTGTACCAAACATCACAACGTAACTGGGTGGCTATAAAGGTGCACTACAGGTATCTCCAAAAGTGTCTGTTGGGTTGGCACGAATCGAGACTGGGATTTGTCACTCCGTGTAAACGGAGAGGTATCTCTAGGCCCACTCGATAGGACATCATCATAATGTGCACAATGTGACCAAGGGGTTGATCACGGGATGATGTGTTAGGAACGAGTAAAGAGACTTGCCGGTAACGAGATTGAACAAGGTAT
The DNA here is from genome assembly GCF_002162155.2 of Triticum dicoccoides. Taxonomy (NCBI): domain Eukaryota; kingdom Viridiplantae; phylum Streptophyta; class Magnoliopsida; order Poales; family Poaceae; genus Triticum; species Triticum dicoccoides. The sequence continues at coordinate 537,131,519 of NC_041387.1, read as the reverse complement.
CAGTATACCGACGATCGAATCTCGGGCAAGTACAATACCGTTAGACAAAGGGAATTGTATACGGGATCGATTGAGTCCTTGACATCATGGTTCATCCGATGAGATCATCGTGGAACATGTGGGAGCCAACATGGGTATCCAGATCCCGCTGTTGGTTACTGACCGGAGAATGTCTCGGTCATGTCTGCATGGTTCCCGAACCCGTAGGGTCTACACACTTAAGGTGCGATGACGCTAGGGTTATAAAGGAAGTTTGTATGTGGTTACCGAATGTTTTTCGGAGTCCCGTATGAGATCCCGGACGTCACGAGGAGTTCCGGAATGGTCCGGAGGTAAAGATTTATATATGGGAAGTCCTGTTTTGGTCACCGGAAAATTTTCGGGTTTTATCGGTAACGTACCGGGACCACCGGGAGGGTCCTGGGGGTCCACCAAGTGGGGCCACCATCCCCGGAGGGCTGCATGGGCCAAGTGTGGGAGGGGACCAGCCCCAGGTGGGCTGGTGCGCCCCCCCACAAGGGCCCAAGGCGCCTAGGGTTTGGGGAGGGGGCGCCTCCACCTGACTTGGGGGGCAAGTTTCCCCCTCTCTCCCCCTTGGCCGCCCCCCTAGATGGGATCTAGGGCTGGCCGCCGCCCCTAGGGGTGGAAACCTAGGTGGGGGCGCAGCCCCCTCTCCCCTATATATAGTGGAGTCAAAGGAGCAGCCCAACACACGAAGTTCTTCACCTGTTGGCGTAGCCCTACCTCTCTTTCTCCTCATATCTCACGGTGCTTGGCGAAGCCCTGCAGGATTACCACGCTCCTCCATCACCACCACGCCGTTGTGCTGCTGCTGGATGGAGTCTTCCTCAACCTCTCCTTCTCTCCTTGCTGGATCAAGGCATGGGAGACGTCACCAGGCTGTACGTGTATTGAACGCGGAGGTGCCGTCTGTTCGGCACTAGGATCTCCGGTGATTTGGATCACGACGAGTACGACTCCTTCAACCCCGTTCTCTTGAACGCTTCCGCTTAGCGATCTACAAGGGTATGTAGATGCACTATCCTTCCCCTTGTTACTGGTTTCTCCATAGATAGATCTTGGTGACACGTAGGAAAATTTTGAATTTCTGCTACGTTCCCCAACAATTAGATGATGCACTTTGGGCTTATAGAAGAACATATAAAAATCCTATGGGTATGTCTCCTTATAAAATGGTTTATAGAAAAGCTTGTCATTTGCCTCTTGAGTTAGAACATATAGCATACTAGGCAATTAAAGAACTCAAGTATGATTTCAAACTTGCCGGTGAAAAGATGTTATTTGATATTAGCTCATTAGATGAGTGGAGAACCCAAGCTTATGAAAATTCCAAACTATTTAAGGAGAAATTCAAAAGATGGCATGATAAGAGAATCCAAAAGCATTAGTTTAAAGTTGGAGAATATGTTCTTTTGTACAACTCTCGTTTCAGATTCTTTGCAGGCAAACTTCTCTCCAAATGGGAAGGACCGTATGTTATTGAAGAGGTTTATCGATCTGGAGCCATCAAAATAAATAATGCCGAAGGTACTAACCCTAAGATTGTCAATGGGCAAAGAATAAAACATTAAATCTTAGGTACGCCCATTAATGTTGAAAGCAATATTATCCAAACTATGACACCAGAAGAACACATAAAAGAAACCTTCCGGAACACTCCAGAATAACTAAAAAGAAGGAGGTACGTGATACGGTAAGTAAACGGACTCCGAAAAATCCGCAAAAATATTTTCTGTCAGTTTTGGAATATATTAAAAATTAGGAAAATAAGAAACAACCAGGAAGGTAACCCTGGTGAGCAAAAGACACCAGGGCGCGCCTGGCAAGCCAAACACGCCTAGGTGGGTTGTGCCCACCTCGGGTACCTTCCAGACTCCGTTTTTTCTTCCGTTTGCTTGTATTCCAAGATAAAAAACTATTTATACCCACCCGAACCTATTGACCTCCGCACCACCGAGAAATCTTCTATTTTCTTTTCTCGCTGTTTTCTGTCAGATTTGTCAAGTCTGGCATCATGTCTTCCCCCTCCTCCAATGATTAAGAAGGCGATGCTTGGTTGCTTCAGGTGGAGTCCATGGCAGAGGGAGTTGAAGAGGTCACTATGGAGTAATATGAGGGAGACTCGCTTGGAGTTCACCCTCTGACCTCTAAGAGAAGCACTCAAAGATATACTGTACAAACTTACCACTTCATCACCACCATCTCTGTCTTCATCACCAAAGGAGACTTGAGTATCGGGTATGGGCACTCCCCTTGGCCAAGCTTGGGGGAGGTGCCCCGGTATCGTATCACCTCCATTATCTTTTACCTTTACTTATCTTAGTTCAATCCATAGTTATCTTTTGCTTTAGATGAATAAAAGTTTAGTTTGATCCTTTCTTTTCGAGTGTTTGCTTAGTGATCTATCCTTGTAATTGTGTGCGAGATTTATAATAAAGTTTAGTTTGAGTTTTGTTTTCTTTACTTCCATGTTTAATAAAAAGAAAGGACATGAATGAAAAAGATCATACACTAACCTTATGGTAAGTAATGACATCACATAAGGAAGAGTATAAGTAGAAAATTTAATTGGAGATTTACAAACATAGCATTGGTCAATGATGCAATTCATGAAATAATTAATAAGGGAGGAGAAGATTCAGATGCAAATATACTATCTTGGACATATTTTGCGATTGTGAGCCCCCATCAAAATATTATATGCCAAAATTGTTGATATTGGACAAGGAAGAGAACATAATGATTTATTGTTGGGGAATGTTGCATGGAAAACAAAAAAAATTCTACGCGCACACAATGATCTATCCATGGAGATGCATAGCAACAAGAGGGAGAGTGTGTCTATGTGCCCTCGTAGACCGTAAGCGGAAGCGTTTCACAACGCGGTCGATGTAGTCAAACTTTCTTCGCGATGCACCGATCGAGTACCGAACGTACGACACCTCCGAGTCTGCACACGTTCAGCTCGATGACGTCCCCCGCTTTCTTGATCCAGCAAGATGTCGAGGTAGTAGATGAGTTCCATCAGCATGACGGCGTGGTGACAGTGATGGTGAAGTGATATCCGCAGGGCTTCGCCTAAGAACTACGAAAATATGACCGAGGGAGTAAACAGTGGAGGGGCGCCGCACACGGCTAGGCAATTATCCGGTGTGTGCTAGGAGCGCCCCCACATATATATATATATGTGGGAGGGGGAGGTTAGAGGCTAGGATGCACCCCAAATAGGACTGAATCCTACTTGGGCTCCTCCCAAGCCGCGTGTGAGGGAGTCCTGGATTAAGGGTTCCTCGGACAGCCGGACTATATGTGTATGCCGGACTGTTGGGCTATGAAGATACAAGATAGAAGACTTCGTCCCGTGTCCGGGTGGTACTCTCCTTTGCGTGGATGGCAAGCTTGGCGATTCGGATGTGTAGATTCCCTTCTCTGTAACCGACTCTGTGTAACCCTAGCCCCCTCCGGTGCCTATATAAGCCGGAGGGTTTAGTCCGTAGGACAAGGACAATCATAATCATAGGCTAGCTTCTAGGGTTGGCCTCATCTATCTCATGGTAGATCAACTCTTGTAATACTCATATCATCAAGATCAATCAAGCAGGAAGTAGGGTATTACCTCCATAGAGAGGGCCCGAACCTAGGTAAACATTGTGTCCCCCGCCTCCTGTTACCATTAGCCTTAGACGCACAGTTCGGGACCCCCTACCCGAGATCCGCCGGTTTTGACACCGACATTGGTGCTTTCATTGAGAGTTCCATTGTGTCATCATCATAAGGCTTTATGGCTCCCTCAATCATCTACAACAATGTAGTCCAGGGCGAGACTTTTCTCCCCGGACAGATCTTCGTATTCGGCGGCTTCGCACTGCGGGCCAACTTGCTTTGCCATCTAGAGCAGATCGATAGCCATGCCCCTGGCCATTAGGTCAGGTTTGGAAGTTTGAATTACATCGCCGACATCCGCGGATACTTGATCTTCGACGGATTCGAACCCACGACAGTCGCTCCCTGCAGCCACGATGAACATGACTTAAATCTGTCATCGGACTATGCTCAGGAGACAACACCTGTGGCTGTCCTGGTGTTAGATCCAGAACAAATTGCACCGTCCGCGGACGGGGGGCTGGACCCCACCATGGAAGTCGCACACTCTACGGCGCTTGAGCCGAACACAGATTCAACCCCTAGCGAGGCCTGCGCCATTGGACCCTCGGACTCGACTCCGGATATAGGTTCCAAACCGCGTGTGTCCGCGCCCGTCGAATCTGATTGGGCGCCGATCTTGGAGTTCACCTTCGCGGACATCTTTCAACACTCGCCCTTGGGCGATGTGTTAAATTCATTAAGATCTCTCTCCTTGTCAGGAGATTCTTGGTTGAACTATGTCCGGCTTGAGTGGGAAGCAGACGACAAAGAATTTCGCTGCCCACCCACCACCCACTTGATAGCCACTGTCGACAACTTGACCAACATGCTAGACTTCGACTCCGAAGACATCGAAGGTATGGACGATGATGCGGGAGAAGAAGAGGAACCACCGCCCACAGGGCGCTGGACAGCCACCTCGTCATATGACATTTACATGGTGGATACCCCCAAAGAATATAATGGTGAGGACAAAAGGATACAGGTGAGGACAAACCTCCCGAAAAGCAGCCGAAGCACCAATGTCAGCAGCGCCGCTCTAAACCACGCCATAGCAAAAACAACGATATCGGCACCAGAGACAATAGCACTCTGGATGACGCCGAAGACAAAAACAACCCCACCAAGCCAAGCCTCGAACAGGCCGGTCGGGAGAACGGGCAAGCCAGCCCCGAAAAACAGGCAATGGATGAAGATTCGGAGGATGACAATTACATGCCCCTCTCCGAAGATGAGGTGAGCCTCGGCGACGAAGAAGTTATCATGCCTGAGGATCCCATCGAGCAGGAGCGCTTCAAGCGCCGGCTTATAGCCACTATGAAGAGCCTGAAGAAAAAACAGCAGCAGCTTCAAACTAATCAAGATCTGCTCACTGATAGATGGACCGAGGTCCTGGCAGCCGAAGAATATGGACTCGAGCGCCTAACCAAAAGCTACCCAAAGCGCAGGTTGTTGCCTCAATTCGATGATGAAGCACTGGAGCCTAAACTACCAGCACATGATGTGGTTGACCGACCACCGCGTGGCCGAGACAAATTGGCACATCAACCCGAACACCAGCCCGCACCACGTCACCGAACAAATAGAAACACAAAAGCTCAGGGGCATACAAATGACCTGCGGCACACCTTGGAAAAGAGAGCAGGTCAGCCCAGATCGATCTACGGACCGCGGGGGCATGCCCCACCGCGCGACAACGGACGCCACACCAGATATAATAAAAACCAACCTGTCCGGGCTGAATACCTCAGACTAGCTCCATCTGAAATGTGTCGCGACGTAGCCCGACATAGAGGCGCCGCACCCCCCCTATGCTTCACTGATGAAGTAATGGAACATGAATTCCCAGAAGGGTGTAAACTCGTAAACATCGAATCGTATGATGGGACAACAGATCCTGTGGTGTGGATCGAAGACTTCCTTCTCCACATTCATATGGCCCGCGGTGATGATCTCCATGCCATCAAGTACCTCCCACTAAAACTCAAGGGACCATCTCGACACTGGTTGAATAGTCTGCCTGAAAACTCCATTGGCAGTTGGGAGAACCTGGAAGACGCATTCCTTGACCACTTTCAGGGTACTTATGTACGACCTCCGGACGCTGATGACTTAAGTCATATAACACAACAGCCCGGAGAGTTAGCCAGGAAATTCTGGACTAGGTTCTTAACTAAAAAGAACCAAATCGTCGACTGTCCGGATGTTGAAGCCCTAGCGGCCTTTAAGCATAATATCCAGGACGAATGGCTTGCCCGACACCTCGGACAAGAGAAGCCGAGATCCATGGCAGCCCTTACGACGCTTATGACCCGCTTTTGTGCGGGCGAGGACAGCTGGCTAGCTCGTAGCAACATCACCTCAAGTAAACCTGGAAATTCTAAATCCAGAGACGACAACGGCAAGCTCCGAAGCAGTGATAACCCACAAGTGTAGGGGATCGCAACAGCTTTCGAGGGTAAAGTATTCAACCCAAATTTATTGATTCGACACAAGGGGGGCCAAAGAATATTCTTGAGTATTAGCAATTGAGTTGTCAATTCAACCACACCTGGATAACTTAGTATCTGCAACAACATATTTAGTAGCAAATTAGTATGATAATAATGGTAACAGTAGCAACAGTAAAGATAGTAATAGCAATATTTCTGGTGTTTTGTAGTGATTGTAACAGTAGCAACGGAAAAGTAAATAAGCGGAGAACAATATATGAAAAGCTCGTAGGCAATGGATCATTATGTCGGATGCGATTCCTCATGTAATAGCTATAACATAGGGTGACACAGAACTAGCTCCAATTCATCAATGTAATGTAGGCATGTATTCCGTAAATAATCATACGTGCTTATGGAAAAGAACTTGCATGACATCTTTTGTCCTACCCTCCCGTGGCAGCGGGGTCCTAGTGGAAACTAATGGACATTAAGGCCTCCTTTTGATAGAGAACCGGACCAAAGCATTAACACATAGTGAATACATGAACTCCTCAAACAATGGTCATCACCGAGAAGTATCCCGATTATTGTCACTTCGGGGTTGTCGGATCATAACACATAATAGGTGACTATAGACTTGCAAGATAGGATCAAGAACACACATATATTCATGAAAACATAATAGGTTCAGATCTGACATCATGGCACTCGGGCCCTAGTGGCAAGCATTAAGCATAGCAAAGTCATAGCAACATCAATCTCAGAACATAGTGGATACTAGGGATCAAACCCTAACAAAACTAACTTGATTACATGGTAAATCGCATCCAACCCATCACCGTATAGCAAGCCTACGATGGAATTACTCATGCACGGTGGTGAGCATCATGAAATTGGTGATGGAGGATGGTTGATGATGAGGACAGTGACGAATCCCCCTCTCCGGAGCCCCGAACGGACTCCAGATCAGCCCTCCCGAGAGAGATTAGGGCTTGGCGGCGGCTCCGTGTCGTAAAACGCGATGAAACTTTCTCTCTGTTTTTTTCTCCGTGAGACAGAAAATATAGAGTTGGAGTTGAGGTCGGTGGAGGTCCAGGGGGCCCACGAGATAGGGGGGCGCACCCTACAGGGGGGGCGCGCCCCCCTGTCTCGTGGACAGGCCCTGGCCCCCCCTGGTGTATTTCTTTCACCCAGAAATTCTTATTAATTCCAAAAGGTGCCTCCGTGGATTTTCAGGACATTCCAAGAACTTTTCTTTTCTACACATAAAACAACATGATGGCAGTTCTGCGGAAAACGGCGTCAGTCCGGGTTAGTTTCATTCAAATCATGCAAGTTAGAGTCCAAAACAAGGGCAAAAGTGTTTGGAAAAGTAGATACGTTGGAGACGTATCACGCAGCAAACACAAACGTCGAAACAACGGCGATAGAGCCGAAGACACAGCTGTCAACGCCGGATTCAGTGGCTCTAAGACCAGTCAAAGGAAGAAACCATTCAAAAGAAACAATCCGGGCATGTCCAGTCTAGACCGCATACTCGACCGACCATGTCAAATTCACGGCACCCCTGGTACACCAGCTAATCATACTAATAGAGAATGTTGGGTCTTCAAACAGGCCGGCAAGTCAAATGCTGAAAGCAAGGAGAAGGAGTCGCAAAGCGATGACGATGACGAGGAGCCCCGACCACCAAAGACAGGAGGGCAAAAGAAATTTCCTCCACAAATTAAAATGGTGAATATGATATACGCCACCCACATTCCCAAGCGGGAGCGGAGGCGCGCACTCAGGGACGTCTACGCGATGGAGCCAGTCGCCCCAAAGTACAACCCATGGTCGTCCGGCTCGATCACCTTTGGTCGCAGAGATCGTCCGACCAGCATCTGTCACGGCGGCTCAGCCGCACTGGTCCTTGACCCAATAATCGATGGATTCCACCTCACGTGAGTCCTTATGGATGGAGGCAGCAACCTGAACCTTCTTTATTGGGACACAGTGCGCAAGATGGGCATAGATCCTTCAAGGATCAAACCCACTAAAACCACCTTTAAAGGTGTCATACCAGGTGTAGAGGCATGTTGTACAGGCTTAATCACACTGGAAGTGGTCTTTGGATCCCTAGATAATTTCAGAAGCGAAGAGTTAAACTTTGACATCGTCCCCTTCCGCAGTGGTTATCATGCGCTGCTTGGACAAATCACATTTGCTCGATTCAATGCGGTGCCACACTATGCTTATCTTAAGCTTAAGATGCCTGGTCCACATGGCGTCATAACAGTCAATGGAAACACTAAATGCTCCCTCCGTACCGAAGAGCACACCGCTGCCCTAACGGCAGATGAACAGAGCGGCCTCTTTCAATCGAACGCTACTTTGACGGCCAAGTTCCCGGACATTGTAAAAAGAGTCCGAACTACCTCACGGTGCGATAGCCCAGCTCTTCAAGAGCTCAGCTAACCTCTTCGGCAAGGGACGGAGGTGCAGCAAGGTGGTGTCCCACAATACGAAACAATCGCCAGGGGACACACAAACAGTTTTTGTATTTTCTTTCAGGTTCACTTTTTGCCTAGGCCATCACCGGCGGCCTGACGACCGGACCTATGAAGGGACGGACACATCGCGGTGGGAGACAGCTTGAACACGAAGGGGAATCCCTAGATATTTCCCTCGACGATCATCCTACCATTATCCGGATCCGTATGCAGTTCCCGCCCCGGCCCCAGCAGGTTTCGAAGTCATATTCCTTTTTATCACACTACTTGTACTCATACGCTTTGATGAATTATCCAATTACAAAACTGCGGCTTTATATGACGTTCACCTACCATTTCTTTTTATTGATATTCTTTGTCAAATAGCAGTCGTACACTTTGGTACGCCTTAATATGCCAGGGGCTTCACCATACCCATAATATGGCAAGCAAGTCCGAACACCTTCACGGTTGTTCGGCACCCCAAACTTGTAGCATTATATGCATCAGCTCTGAATCATGTCTTGGGGCAAATGTTGGGTTTGCCCGGTGTCAGTTTCAAAACCGGCGGATCTCGGGTAGGGGGTCCCGAACTATGCGTCTTAGGATCAATGGTAACAGGAGGCAAGGGACACAATGTTTACCCAGGTTCGGGCCCTCTCGATGGAGGTAAAACCATACTCCTGCTTGATTAATATTGACGATATGGGTAGTACAAGAGTTGATCTACCACGAGATCAGAGAGGCTAAACCCTAGAAGCTAGCCTATGGTATGATTGTTGTTGTATATGTCTATCGACTAGCCTGGCCCCGGTTTATATAATGCACCAGAGGCCTAGGATAACAAGAGTCCTAGCCGAATACGCCGGTGGGGGAGTCCTTGTCTTGATCGCCAAGTCTTGTGGATTCTTCCTTGTATGCGGCAGCTGTCCGGACTGGCCCATGAGTATACGGCCATGGGGGTCCTCGACCCAATCCAACTGATCAGGAGACGACGCATTGAGTACCCCCTAGTCCAGGACACCATTAGTAGCTCCCTGAACCGGTCTTCAAGTTAGGGACGCTCCTCGATTCTTCCGAACTGTTCTTCATCTTCGGTTGCCGGTCTTGAAAACTGTTCAACAAATCTTCTCATCTTCTATCTTGAGGATCGCCGAAATGCATTCGACGAATTTACACGTCGGGTATCCAAGGAGCCCATTTAAGTTTCCGGCCTTTATCAATGCCTTGTTATTTTTATGCCACACCTCGGGTTCGGAGTTGTTCCCGGGAGGCAGTGTCCTCTTGCGTCCGAGCTCTAACGCCGGACTGCATTCAAGGTATCTCTTGCAGCCGAGCACCAATGACGGATTGCTTCTCGGCTCTAACGCTGGAATGTATCTGAGCTCTAACACCGGACTATGTATCCGAGCTCCAACGTCGGACTGTATCCGAGGTGTCGTAAATCACCTTGGTTCAAAGAAGTTTGAAGGAGTTTAGCCGAGCTTAATGCCGGAAATGCCCTCTATGGAGCCAACCACTAGCACCCGAGCTTAATGCCAGACTGCTTCCGAGGTGGTACACCTCCCCGAATGTGGGCCGATTCTTATCAATATTTTTGATTGGTGCAATTTATTCTCTGTCGAGCTACATAGCCAGTAGACCTCAAGGTGGGTATCGGTCTAAAACTCGAGATGCACATGAAGGATGACATAAGGCCTCTGATCCCCGTAGCCGCTGAGACTCAGGTTGATTTGCAAAATAGGTCTGAGGATCAAGTCCTAGCTCGGCAGAATACTTCAGGACACAAAAAGCGGCGTGCTCAGTCCTCGAGACTCAGGTTGGGTGTGGCCGACCAACCTGAGGATCAAAATCTCCTCGGAAACTGTATTGCACTTAAAATTTTCTGCATAGAACAGGCAATGCAGTAGCCCCCGAGACACTGGTCAGGTGGCAACACCAGATCAGGGGATCGATGTGCCCCTTTAATATTTGTAAATAATAAACCCGAAGCCTAGTAGCCACCGAGCCTTAATGCGGGCACGGAAGGCCGAATTAAGGATCGATATCCATAGTAAAATCACAAATTATGTGTAATGACTCTATGTATCCAAGTACTTTACGTCATTAATGCTTAGATCCGCATTGTACAAAACTTTGTTGACCGACCATCGACTTCCACCTCCTCGACCAATAGCTAAGGAGTGTTTGTCCTACTTTATAAAGCCTTTATGAGGGCAAAGATTTACAACAAACAAGGCAATCTGGTCATACGGTTTTATAAACAAAGGTACGCGGAGAGACATGTTATATTACTGTTTAACAAAAGAAATGTCTTCCAAAGAAAATAGTCCCGCTATCGGTTCCTTTCTTTGGGTTGTCATGCTAAGCATGATCATGAAACCTCAGCTCCAATGTAAGAGCAAAATATCGAGGATTTAGTTTGGGAGGCCAGTTAATAGCCCCCGGTAGTGTTCGACGACAGTCGAGGTCAAGCCGTAAACACTTCGGCCATTGTTATGAATGGCCCGTCGTTTAACGTCGTCATCAGATTGCCGACCAGTTTACGCTTATTGTGACAGTCAGTTTTCGGCTTTCTCCACTGAGGTGCTTAACCATGTGAGCTGGAAGCACAATTGCAGTGGTTCTCCTTTTGCACACCTAGCCGAACAAAGAGGAACATAGGAGGCAAGCGCAGGAGCTGGGCAACCCAACTATTGACCGAAGACACAATTCGAAACCGATGCATATATAGCAATATCCGAGAATGTTTTTGCCGAATCTCTAAAGGTGTCCGGCGTTGCACTGCGAGACTTGTGCTGAAAACACACAAATAGTTTAAAAGTGCCATGGGCTCGAAAAGCCAAAAAACTTATTCAAAAGGTCAATGTCCGAACTAGATCAAGTGTTCGGTGCCAATCTGAAAATTGGACTTTAGAAAAAAAGTGCTTCTGTCGTGCTTTAACATGACACATCCTATCTCAAAACTTCAAGCGGGTCAGCCTACAGCTTCAACCTCCTATCCCGAAGGCGGAGTACTTCTTACTAGGCCAGTTTAGCAAACTAAAATCTAGCGGCTTTGAGAGAGAAATTAGGCTCCCCGGCTAGTGACCGCACACTTGTGTCGAAAAAAGGAGTGATAAATAATAATAAAAACTTTGCAACGACTAAGAAGAAAAACACTTATCATAAAACGGCTCATATAAATTTAAGAGCCCCCAAGTGTAACGCCCCAGATATACTTTCCATATTTGTATCCAACTCTTGCCGTCTCCGGCGCTAAGTAATATTTATTTCTCGGGTTTGGGTTTTTGTCTCCGCGTGTTGTTTTTCTTTTTCGTGCATCTCTTATCATGTCATCACGTGCATGGCATTTGCATATATGTTCATCTCATGCATTCGAGCCTTTTCCCCGTTGTCCGTTTTGCATTCCGGCGCTTCGTTCTCCTCCGGTGGTCATTTCTACCTTTCTTTCGTGTGTGGGGTTTAAACATTTCCGGATTGGACCGAGACTTGCCAAGCGGCCTTGGTTTACTACCGATAGACCGCCTGTCAAGTTTCGGGTCATTTGGACTTCGTTTGATACTCCAACGGTTAACCGAGGGACCGGAAAGGCCTCGTGAGTGTTGCAGCCCAACACCCCCCAAATTTGGCCCAAAACCCACCAAACTCTGCTCCATGTCCTAGAGCGTTCGATCACGATCGTGTGGGCGAAAACCGCACCTCATTTGGACTCTCCTAGCTCCACTTATGCCTATTAATACCCCCTCCATTCGGATCTCTTCTTCCCCCGTCCGAAACCCTAAAAAAAATCTCCTTCCTCCGCCGCCGACGGACGTGTCCGGCCCGCGCCGGACAGCGTCCGCTCCACCCAGCCGCCCGCCTCAGCCAACGCCGCGCCGCCACGTGGGCCGCGCCCACTTCGCCGCGCCGCCAAAGCCCGCCGGCCCGCGGGAGGCCCGCCCCTCGCCCCCACGGGCCAGAACCGGCGCCGCCCGGCTCCCTCGTTCGGCCGCCCGCGCCCGACCTCCTCTTCCCCGACGCCGGCGCCGGAGTTCGCCGCGCCGCCGCCACCTCGACGCGGTTCGGCCGCCCTGCCGCGCCGTTCCACGCCGCCGTTCGCCGCC
>NC_041387.1:537069116-537118450 GCF_002162155.2 Triticum dicoccoides | reverse complement strand
GCCGCCGCCTCCACGCTGCCGCTCGTCGCCCGTCGCCGGCCCGGCGACCGCGCCTCCCCGCCGGTCTCGTTGCTCTTCTCCGGTGAAGTTTCCCGACGAACCTCGATCCACGTGCAGGTCTGATCCGGATCGGGATCAGATCCACCCGCGCGTCCAACCAAACTCCACCCCCGATCTGCACCGCTCTGTCCCGGATCCCTCCGTCCCGCGTTGACTTTCGCGGAGGTAAAATTTTCTCTAAGTCCCGGAAATTTTTGATCCAAGTTGCTCTGTTCGAGGTCCCGTAACTTTGCAACCGTAGCTCCGATTTGGGCGTATGATATATCAAAATCTTCGCCTCGACATGTACATCATTTCATTCCATTGCATCATTTGCATTTGAGGTCATCTTGTTGCCCAAAATGCTGTTATAAGGAGGCTTCGTGAGTTAATTTGCAGATCCGTTAGTTCATCATGCACTTTTGTCATTTTTGCTATGTTTAATTCGTGCACGATATGCCTGTGCCCCTTTGGGATGAATTGTTAAGCATTTTGTCTTCTTTCCAGTGGTGCCACCCATGCATTTTTAGGATGTGTGTGTTGTCTTGTGCAAGCTTGCGAAGAGAGGTACCTGAGATTGCAGATTTCAGGGACTTGGTGATTTCACTAAGTCTGGGATATTTTAGTTCATGATGCTATATGTCCAGCTTGTTTCCTAGTGATCCGTGCCTCTTTTGAGGATGATCAGTAAGGGAGTTTTAATATTTATGTTATGCTCTATCCATCCATGTCTTTGTTTGCATATGTGGAGTGACCTAGGTTGACTCAATCGAGCTCAACTTTTGCTTCGTTGTTAATCCGGGTAGATCGTCAACTTGTTTGCGATTTTGCCGATGCTACCGTTAGTGTTCCATGCATGCTATGCCTTCGTTCTTGCCATGTGTAGCTAGAACTTTGTGCCTTCTTGCTGGTTATATGCTTTCCTTGCCATGACTTGCACCGTAGTGAGTGCATCGAGCTCGTTTACATGCCTTCGCGAGTTATATTTCAGCATGTCTCAGTTTTCACTAAGTCTGAAAACTGATTGTGTTCGAGCTATGTTCGTGAGCTCGGTAGAGTATTCTGTGAACCCTTTTGGCCCCAGGTCACTTTGGGTGTTTTTTTTAAAGCTTGTTGAGTAGCTCCATGCCATGTTCTTACTTGTCATGTTCAGGTTTTCTATCATGTTGTTTTGCTGCTCCGAAGTGAGCATCGTGATCTGAAATTTCAGACTAGTGTTAATTTCACTAAGTCTGAAATTTGTTTTGCATTTGCGTTTTAGCCATGCTTGTTTGAACCTCTTAATGGATGAATTTGCCTATGGCTCAGTGCTAGTGTTTTGTCAACCATCTTGTGTACATCACTGCCATGTATTTTGTTTTCATGTTTGGTGGCTGTAGCATGTTCATTTCGTTGCATTTAGATGCCTACTTGCTGTAAATCGCAGACCGGTGTCATATCTCAAAACGCTCGCCATTTCCAAACCGTAGCTCCGATTCCAATGATCTTTATATCGTTTTCAAGCGATTTCATCCCCTCTATCCAGTGGCACACTTGGTTTTCCAAGTTGATGCCAGGTTCATGCATTTCCTGTCATATCTTGCATTTTGCATCCCGCATCGCATCCCGCATAGCATATCGTCATTTCATCATATTGCTTGGTCTTGCCGTGGTTGATTGTATCCTTGTTGCTTGTTTGTCTTGTTGGGTAGATCCGGGAGACGAGTTTGCTACCGAGGAGCCCGTTGAGTTTGCTTGCGAGGATCCAGTCAACTCTAACAACTGTGCAGGCAAGATGATCATACCCTCGAAATCACTACTATCTTTGCTATGCTAGTTTGCTCGCTCTTTTGCTTTGCCACTGCTGCGATGCCTACCTTTTGCTTGTCAGCCTCCCAATTGCCATGTGATCCCCTAACCCACCATTGTCCTAGCAAACCGTTGATTGGCTATGTTACCGCTTTGCTCAGCCCTTCTTATAGCGTTGTTAGTTGCAGGTGGAAGTTTGGAGCCGTTCCTTGTTGGAACTTTTATTTACTTGTTGGGATATCACAATATACCTTACTTAATTAATGCATCTATATACTTGGTAAAGGGTGGAAGGCTCGGCCTTATGCCTGGTGTTTTGTTCCACTCTTGCCGCCCTAGTTTCCGTCATATCGGTGTTATGTTCCCGGATTTTTGCGTTCCTTACACGGTTGGGCTATTATGGGAACCCCTTGACAGTTCGTCTTAAGTAAAGCTCTTCCAGCAATGCCCAACATTGGTTTTACCATTTGCCACCTAGCCTTTTTCTTTCCCTTGGGTTCTGCAGACTCAAGGGTCATCGTTATTTTACCCCCCCCCGGGCCAGTGCTCCTCTGAGTGTTGGTCCACCTGTCAGCTACCGGTGGCTACCAGGGGCAACTCTGGGCTGGCCTACCCGTACCTAGGACAATCTGAGTGTGCCCTGAGAAAGAGATATGTGCAGCTCCTATCGGGATTTGTCGGCACATTCGGGCGGTGTTGCTGGTTTAGTTTTACCCTGTCGAAATGTCTTGTTGTACCGGGATACCGAGTCTGATCGGAATGTCTCGGGTGGAGGTCTATTCCTTCGTTGACCGTGAGAGCTTGTCATGGGCTAAGTTGGGACTCCCCTGCAGGGATTGAACTTTCGAAAGCCGTGCCCACGGTTATGGGCAGATGGGAATTTGTTAACGTCCGGTTGTAGCAAACCCGAAGTTTACCTTATTTAAAATACATCAACCGCGTGTGTAACCGTGATGGTCTCTTCTCGGCGGAGTCCGGGAAGTGAACACGGTGTTGGAGTTATGCTTGACGTAGGTTGCTATAGGATCACTTCTTGATCATATTTGTATCGCTCGTGCTTCGCCTTCTCTTCTCGCTCTCTTTTGCGAATAGGATAGCCACCACATATGCTAGTCGCTTGCTGCAGATCCACATATATTTGCCTTATCCATTCCCATGAGCTTAAATAGTTTTGATCGCGTGGGTGTGAGATTGCTGAGTCCTTGTGGCTCACAGATACTACAACTCCAGATGCAGGTCCAGGTGATTCCGCTCCAGGTGACGAGTACGAGCTCAAGTGGGAGTTCGACGAGGACTCTCAGCGTTATTATGTTTCCTTTCCCGATGATCAGTAGTGGTGCCTAGTTGGGGTTATCGATTCCGGACATTGTCGCATGTTGGGTTCTTTTCTATTTTGGCGCCGTAGTCGGGCCATGAGTGTTTGTTTGATGGATGTTATTTATGCACTCTGATGTGACGTGGCGAGTGTAAGCCAACTATGTTATCTCCCCCTTTTATTATATATTACATGGGATGTTGTAATGATTGCCTGACTTGCGACATTGCTTTCAATGCGGTTATGCCTCTAAGTCGTGCCTCGACACGTGGGAGCTATAGCCGCATCGAGGGCGTTACACCAAGTGACTTGGGTAAAAGAATGATTGCATGTAACGAAGTACTTATATCATATGTATGTTCAACTGAACTTTAAACGCATCTTAACCGACCGTCGGCTTCTCCCTCTTCGGTCAAGGACCGAAAAGTGTTATGTACTCCATCTGTCGAGAATATCGATGGTGTTTCCAATAACCAGGCAATCAGGCCATAAGGCTGCAACAGACAAAGCGCGCTCAGGGAACTTATGCTATATTACTACGAAGAGTAAGAAGCATCTTCAAAGAAAATAGTACCCCCACCGATACCTTTCTTCGGTGCTCATTCTTATTATGAGACTTGTGCAATAGATTTTTTGTACTCATGAGTTCCGTTGTGTGCCGACCATGATTGAAAACAATATGAGCGCTAGCTTTCGGCTTCACCCAGTCTGAGGTCTGGCTCGGGCGACCCGATCGTGACAATCGCAGAGGTGCTCCCTTTACTCCCTAGCCGAACAATGGGGAACGTAGGGGTAAGCACAGGAGCCAGGCAACCCAGCTTGCAAATCGCTTAAGTCAATATGGTGCATATTGTGGCATAATACACGAACAAGGAACGAAGCCGTACAAGTATAACCATATGCAAGAGGAAAAAGCTTCATGAAGGAAGCCCCCAAGTAAACGGGGTATTTGAATTTGCGCGTCACAAACAAAGTTTGGACAAGGAAATTTTTACAAGCAACTTTTTTCCAAAAAAGTATAATGCTTGGCCGAGCCGAACACAAGTTAAAAATTTAAAACTTTGAGCATGAAGACAACTTAGCTGGTTAATGTGTTCGGTATTGATGACGTGGTCCGAGCTTAATGCGGGACAAGGTTCCATCCCAGAGCCGGTCCCGAGGTGGCGGAGCAAAGAGCTCGACACTCTGAAGTGGTGACATAGCACGGTTAATGCAGGACGGCAGGGTGATGCCAGAGTCCCCGGCATGGGGCAATGAAGTGTTGACGAAGCCCCCCGTCCAGCCGAGGTGACGCCAAAGGATATAGTCCGGCTGGATCATTTTCCTGTGCACAAAAAATAATGCAAACCGGAGATAATAGTAATAATTAAAAAAATTTGTTGCATAACAAATAATTTATGCAAAGTGAGTAATAAGAGAAATATGGCCTGGCGCCGAAGTCAATGTCGATGCAGGGCGGCGGCGTGATGCGGTAAAGGCATGGCAAGGCCTGAATTCACACGTCGGTTCGAGTTCCAGATGCGGCGTTCGCCGGACTATGTACGGAAACTGACCGAACCACCATGCGACCGTCGTTAATGCGGCCACCATTTGATAGACCTGCGTACATATGACGGGCAAACCAGAGTAATAATTCATTGGGAAAAATGAACCCTAACAAGCAAAAAATACTAGGATTAATGGCACCTGGCTTATTTGTTGTAGCAATCCAAAGAAAGGTGATTCCCAAAATTGGGACTCGATCCACACACCTATTGCCTGGTGGGCGATAAAGCAACGGCATGGCGATGCTGGCAACGGTTGGCTCGCCGAGGCAAAGCCCTCGGTCCAGCTAATGTGACGGAGCTGGTTAGCCAGCGACGCTGAAGTCTCTGGAGTAGGTTGATGAAGAGATGATGAAGCCCCCGGTGCAGCGATGCAGGTCGTGACGTGGTCGATGCCGGCTTGATGAAGTGACCGTGTGGCGATGCAGGTGTGCCCGCTCCGTGTAATCCGTGGGGCGGCGATGTTGGTGACGATTTATCCTTCGTGATGCTGAACTATTGTTCGGCTGGCCAAGATGATGATCCGAAGAAATTGAGCTCGGCTCAACAAAGTGACGACGTGTCTAACGCAGGTCGGCCGCCGTGGAGTGATGTTGTCGGGCTGGTTTGACACCGGCGCGATGGTGAAGTTTGTATTGCAAGAATACTTTTAATATTACTGGGATGTGTTTGAGAATAAAACACAACACCCCATACGAAAACTTCCTTCAAAAAGGATGTCCGAGATCCCGTTCATAAAGAAGATGAATTCGGGTCGGATTCGTTCTCGCGCAGAAAACAGATCCAAAAAGTGATGCACTAATCGGAAGTTTCCCGGAGTTTGGACGGTCGGATAGAGCTGAAGTTTTGGCAGGTGGTAGATATGGGAATTCTGCAGCAAATCAACGGTTGGATCCTCCAAAGGACATCCGAGCTAGATGCTGGATACCACGCCCTAAACTCGTCCGGATTCTCGTCCAGATTCAACAGGGCTCCGGTATATCGGAGATTGCCGGAGATTCCTCCATCGGAACTCGACGAAATTTTGGCAGGGTTTTTGTAGACTTAATTCCGCATAATTCCACCGAAGTAATCGTTTAAGCGACACTCGAGGAGGCGGTGGCGGCGAATACAAGTTTGCTGTCCAAAAAAAAAGCACGGTCACCTGAGGGCAATGTTGACGTGGAGCCCCCGAGCTCCATGGATGACTCCTCCATGATCTTGATAGAGATCGGAGTTGGTGTTGATGAAGGCCTTCATTCGAACATGACGATTGGAGGTAGGGCGCAGTCCTCGGTCAAGCCAAGGTGACCAGTTGAGCTGGTGACGAAGAAGCCGACGTCGCAGTTGACCTGCAGTCGAGCCATTGATCCTTTCGCCGATCACACAGCGGAACTCTCAATGAAAGAACCAATGTCGGTGTCAAAACCGGCGGATCTCGGGTAGGGGGTCTCGAACTGTGCGTCTTAGGATCGATGGTAACAGGAGGCAAGGGACACAATGTTTACCCAGGTCCGGACCCTCTCGATGGAGGTAAAACCCTACTCCTGCTTGATTAATATTGATGATATGGCTAGTACAAGAGTTGATCTACCACGAGATCAGAGAGGCTAAACCCTAGAAGCTAGCCTATGGTATGATTGTTGTTGTATATGCCTATCGACTAGCCTGGCCCCGGTTTATATAATGCACCAGAGGCCTAGGATAACAAGAGTCCTAGCCGAATACGCCGGTGGGGGAGGAGTCCTTGTCTTGATCGCCAAGTCTTGTGGATTCTTCCTTGTATGCGGCAGCTGTCCGGACTGGCCCATGAGTATACAGCCATGGGGGTCCTTGGCCCAATCCAACTGATCGGGAGACGACGCGTTGAGTACCCCCTAGTCCAGGACACCGTCACCTGGCTCCCGTGTTTTGCGACCATACGTTCCGCTATATCGGCTAAGGCGGCACAGGGAGAACTACTGCGATTGTGTCCCGGTTCTTCCGGACGAGCACCTCAGTAGAGAAAGCCAAAAACTAACTGTCATGATGCGGCGAGAGCTGGTCGCTGTTTGAGAGGTCTCAAAATCCATAAAGATTTCTTCCGCATTATGCGATAACTAATGCAGCATGCGATGGATCGGTTTCCTCTGAATAGGTGCTGATAGAGCCCCTAGTCCGGTCTTCCGAACACTAGGGGTTGTGCCTACCTTTCTTTTGTCAAACTCCTATGGCTAAGTGAGGGTGATAAAGCCTTATAGTCTGATTGCCTGGTTCGTTGCGCCGAACACCTCCTTAAAGGACCCAAAACTGGGGTAAAGAGTGTTTGGATTTATCCCAAACACCCCCTTACTTCCTACGTGGGGGCGGAAGTCGACGACTGGCCAACTCTCAGAATTAATATAAATAACGGCTGCACAGGAGGCAAAATTATTAAAAAAACAAGAGCTACATAGTAACCTTGTTTCATATTACAACGCCGGACGACATGAATATTCATGGATAAATAATGTCCTTGGCACAATGCTCCGCCACAAGGCGGGATCCCTCCAGGACACCTTCATAGTACAATTCAGGTTTGCGGTGCTCCTTCCCTTCGGGTGGTCCTTCGGTCATCAGTTTAACAGCGTCCGTCTTCGGCTAATGCACTTTGACATAGGCGAAAGCCATCCAGGCACCTTCAATACAGACCGATCACATCAATCCAAGGACATGCGCTAACCAGCCGCTTAACGAGCCCGAAGTAGCTACTGGGAATTACTTCGGCGGGCCATAGCCGAATTATCAAATCTTTCATGGCTAGTTTGGCAGCCCTATGCAGCTCGACCAGCTGTTTCAGCTGATCGATAAAGGGAACAAGATGTTCTGGCACAAAGTATTGCGACCAGAACAGCTTCTCTGTAGAACTCCCTTCATCGGCTCGAAAAAATTGCGCGACATTGGATATGTTGCGCGGCAAATCTGCAAACGCCCCTGGAAAGCCCAGAATTCGGGTTAGCAACAGGAATCTTTCCTTCACATACTTGCTTTGCATAGAAAAAGCCTTACCCGCCGCGATATTTTTGGCCTCCTGGATTTCCTGGAGGGCGCCTTGGGACTCACCCTGGGCATAGCACACGGCTTGCTGAGCCTTGCTGAGTTCAGATTTTTTATCCAACAAGCTTTGCTCTAAGGTCTCGCACCTTTCCACAGTTTCCTGGAGTTCTTGTTGAACCTGGTTACCCTGGCTTCGTGTTTTTCACGATCGGCCTTCTCCTTGGCTGCCCTCTTTTCGGCTACGGCCACCGCCTTCTTAAGAGCTTCGACTTCAGATGACGCTCCTGGCACACAACACGATGTTCTTCATCAAAATCAATCATCGATTGATAATAAATTAAAACAAGGTTTTACATACCTTGGTTACCCTCCAACTGCTTCTTCACTTGGTCGAGCTCTTCTTCGGCTCACTCCAGACGCTGCTTTAGTCCGTGACTTCCGTAGTATGAGAAGTGGCAGTCAACAAAGACGCCTGCTTAGACAAAACATGATAGTAACATAAGGGTGTTGCATGGTAAGTCCCCTGCGAGCATATATTCGATCCTCTGTCCGGTTTTTCTTTTCGAACACCGAATAGTGTATCAGGGGCTACTATCTATACTATGACACTCTTCAAGCCTCATTATTTACCTCAAAACTTGTCAAAAGGTTGGTGCAGGCATCATGCAACCCGCTTTCCGCAGTCCGAATCTTCTCAATCACCGCACCCATAAGGGTGCAGTGTTCTTCAATGATGGAAGCGTTCTTAAACGTTGTCAACAAAACATTTGGCACCTCTGGTTGGACAGAGGTCGCCGGTGGAAGGTTTCCTGCCTGATTCTGGAGCCTTGACGGTCTCCGACACCATGTCTGGATGGGAGTCGAATTCAAGCCGACCCCCACCGACAGTACCCGTGGCGGTCCCCTCCCCCGTGTGGCCGAACGCCGGGATTTGGCCCTCTGGCGCCGCTCGAATGGTCATCCCGGCCCCTCCTTGGCCTGGGCCCATTAGGGACGACACTTTAGCATCATCCGCATGTTTGGGAGAGGTGGCCGTCGGGGGAGTTCCGCTGTCCATCGCGTCCGAACCTAGTGAATCCTCTGACGAGGACTGCTCGGCGTGGGACTTGGTCGGGCTACAATATGTGTGTCTCAACACAATCAGCATTGTGCGATAATGAGTTCAGATATGTTAATACATTCGGATTTTGTGTACTCACGATTTAACCAGGGGCTGGACCCTGGGATCCCACTCCAGGCTGCTGTCGGTGGTGGTCGTGGAATCGTCTATAGAGGAGGTTTTTTCCCTCTTAGACGGATTGACCTCCAAGTGTTTGGAGGCCGTCCTTTTCTTTCTCCCCTTCGCTGAGGAGGATTGACTTTCCTCCTTTTCCTTGTCTTCTTCGGAGGAAGGGCGGGCCTCTGAGTCTTTGGGCATTTTGTCCGAAACCCCCCTGCGATGAAGGCCTCCCCTGGTCTCTTCGGCCTTTTTCTCGGCTTTCTTCTCAAGCGCCTTGTAAGGCGCCGGGACCAGCATCTTCGTTAGGAGTGGGCCGGCTTGCTCTTCTGGCAGCGGGGCCGGATAATAGATCCGCTCCACCTTCTTCGTCCAGCCCTGGGAGAACGGTCAGAGAATATGTTAAGCATTTTCTTTAAAATACGCAGCTGAAGCGTACGTCTGGTTAAATATCTAAAAACTTACTAGACTTGCGGGATAGGACTGTTTGTACCCACGATCCTCGGCCGAGTCCAGCCACGATTTGCCGAACTTGAAAATCACCTTCCAGATATCTTCGTGCGTTGTGCCGAAGAGCTCCATCAGGGTATGGTGCTTAGCTGGATCAAATTCCCATAAATTGCAAGCCCTGCGTTGGCATGGGAGAATTCGGCGAACCAACATCACTTGGATTACGTTGACGAGTTTGATGTTCTTATCTCCCACGCTCTTGACGCACGCCTAGAGCGTTGCCAGTTCGTCTGGCGAAGACCAGTCTAGGCCATTCTTGGGCCAAGACATAAGCCGCAATGGGGCTCCAGATCGGAATCCGGGAGCCGTGGCCCATGCGGCGCCGTGTGGCTCGGTGACGTAGAACCATTGTTGCTGCCACCCTTTGACGGAATTGTTAAATGTACCTGATGGACATGTGACGTTGGGCATATTGCTCACCATGGCTCCTCCGCACTCGGCGTGCTCGCCGCCCACCACCTTGGGCTTCACATTGAAGATCTTCAACCACAACCCGAAGTGTGGAGATATGCGGAGGAAGGCCTCGCACACGACAATGAATGTCGAGATGTTGACGAAGGAATTGGGGGATAGATCATGGAAATTGATCCCATAATAATACATTAGGCCACGAACAAATGGGTGGAGGGGAAACCCTAGCCCGCGGACAAAGTGAGGGAGGAATACAACCCTCTCGTGGGGTTCCGGAGAAGGGACAATTTGTCCCGCCGTCGCAAGGCGGTGGCCGATCTTCTTCGCCAGATATCTAGCCTTCCGAAGTTTCTTGATATCCTTCTCCCGGATGGTAGAGGCCATCCACTTGCCTCCTGCTCCGGATCCGGACATTTTCGGAGGGCCTTTGTGGGTGGAGAAGGCGGATGCTTGAGTGCTGGAGCTCGAGCGAGAGAGGATGGATGAGAAGAGGAAGAAGAAGGCGTTGGTGAAAAAGGGGAGTCCTTATCTCCTTATAAAGGCCGCAGATCATGCGCCTCCCCACTTGCCCTGGAAACTCGCTTAATCCCCAAGCGCCGTGTTGATGGCGCGGTTGGGTTACCCACACCCGTATTGATGAGAATCCCATGATAAGGGGACACGATCTCTGCTTCGACAAGACGTGCCAATAAAGCCACCTCGCAATATGTTCAGTAGCAGGTTGAGAAAAACGGTTCAAATAATGACCGGGCCGCGACGTGATGTCACGCTATGAAAAATTGTCAGCAAATTAGACTCGTGGAATATTATACTCTCTACGGTGGTATGTGGAATTTGTTTTGCAGAGCCGGACACGATTTTTCATGTTCAAAATCTACTTTGGAGTTTTGGAGAAGGAACCCGCCTTGCAATGCCGAAGACAATCTGCGCCAGACTCATCGTCATTGAAGCCTGGTTCAGGGGCTACTGAGGGAGTCCTGGATTAAGGGCTCCTCGGATAGCCGGACTATATGCGTATGCCAGACTGTTGGGCTATGAAGATACAAGATAGAAGACTTCGTCCCGTGTCCGGGTGGGACTCTCCTTTGCGTGGAAGGCAAGCTTGGCGATTTGGATGTGTAGATTCCCTTCTCTGTAACCGACTCTGTGTAACCCTAACCCCCTCTGGTGCCTATATAAGCTGAAGGGTTTAGTCCGTAGGACAGGGACAATCATAATCATAGGCTAGCTTCTAGGGTTGGCCTCATCGATCTCGTGGTAGATCAACTCTTGTAATACTCATATCATCAAGATTAATCAAGCAGGACGTAGGGTATTACCTCCATAGAGAGGGTCCGAACCTGGGTAAACAATGTGTCCCCCGCCTCCTGTTACCATTAGCCTTAGACGCACAATTCGGGACCCCCTATCCGAGATCCGCTGGTTTTGACACTGACAGCGTGCCCCCCTGCCATATATATCAGAGGGGGGAGGAAAGAGGGGGGGGGAGGAAGGGGAATCCTATTCCCTTTCTTTCCTTTCCTCCTTCCCCTTTCCTTATCCTCCTAGGTCGGCCCATATGGGGGGCACACCAGCCCCTTGTGGCTGGTGCGTTTACCCTCTTGGCCCATAAGGCCCATATCTTTTGCCGGGGGTGCCTGGAACCCTTTCGGTGACCCGATAAGTACCCGATACCCCTCGAAACACTTCCGGTGTCCGAATACGCTCGTCCTATATATCAATATTTACCTATCGACCATTTCGAGACTCCTTGTCATGTTCGTGATCTCATCCGGGACTTCGAACAACAATCGGTCACCAAATCACAAAGCTCATATAATACTACATCGTCATCGAATGTTAAGCGTGCGGACCCTACGGGTCCAAGAACTATGTAGACATGACCGAGACACCTCTCTGGTCAATAGCCAATAGTGGAACCTGGATGCCCATATTGGCTCCTACATATTATACGACCATCTTTATCGGTCGAACCGTTATGACAACATACGTAATTCCCTTTGTCCATCAGTATGTTACTTGCCCGAGATTCGATCGTCGGTATCGTCATACCTAATTCAATCTCATTACCAGCAAATCTCTTTACTCATTCCATAATACATCACCTTGTGACCAACTCCTTAGTCATTTGCTTGCAAGCTTATGATGTGTATTACCGAGAGGGCCCAGAGATACCTCTCCGATACTCGGAGTGACAAATCCTAATCTCGATCTGTGCCAACTCAACAAACACCTTTGGAGATACCTATAGAGAATCTTTATGATCACCCAGTTACGTCTTGACGTTTTATAGCACACAAGGTATTACTCCGGTATCCGGGAGTTGCATAATCTCATAGTCGAAGGAATATGTATTTGACATGAAGAAAGCAATAGCAATAAAGCTGAACGATCATTATGCTAAGCTAACGGATGGGTCTTGTCCATCACATCATTCTCCTAGTGATGTGATCCCGTTGCCAAATGAAAACTCATGTCCATGGTTTGGAAACCTTAACCATCCTTGATCAACGAGCTAGTCTAGTAGAGGCTTACTAGGGACACGATATTTGTTTATGTATTCACACATGTATTTAAGTTTCCGATCAATACAATTCTAGCATGAATAATAAACCTTTATCATGAATAAGGATATATAAAATAACAACTTTATTATTATCTATAGGGCATATTTCCTTCAGTCTCCCACTTGCACTAGAGTCAATAATCTAGTTCACATCAACATGTGATTAACACCCACAGTTCACATTGCCATCTGACTAACACCCAAAGACTTTACTAGAGTCAACAATCTAGTTCACAACGCCATGTGATTAATACCCAAAGAGTACATAGGTGTGATCATGTTTTTCTTGTGAAAGAGGCTTAGTCAATGGATTTTTCATGTATAGATCCGTATGTATTTTGCAAATTTCTATGTCTACAATGCTCTTCATGGAGCTACTCTAGCTAATTGCTCCCACTATCAACATGTATCCATATTGAGACTCTGAGTCATCTGAATTGGTGTCAAAGCTTGCATTGGCGTAACCCTTTACGATGAACTCTTTATCACCTCATAACCGAGAAATATTTCCTTAGTCCTTTTATGTAACTAAGGATAAATTTTGACCACTGTCCAGTGATCTACTCCTGGTTCACTATTGTACCCCCTTGCCAAACTCATGGCAAGGTACACAATAGGTCTGGTATACAGCATGACATATTTTATAGAACCTATGGCTGAGGCATAGGGAATAACTTTCATTCTCTCTCTATCTTCTCCCGTGGTCGGGTTTTGAGTCTTACTCAACTTCATACCTTGCAACACAGGCAAGAACCCTTTCTCTAACTGATCCATTTTGAACTTCTTCAAAACTTTGTCAAGGTATGTGCTTTTTGGAAGTCCTATTAAGCATCTCTATCTATCTCTATAGATCTTGATGCCCAATACATAAGTATCTTTACCGAGATATTTTATTGAAAAATTCTTATTCAAGTATCCTATTATGCTATCCAGAAATACTATATCATTTCCAATCAACAGTATGTCATCCACATATAATATCAGAAATGCTACAAAGCTCCCACTCACTTTCCTATAAAGACACGCTTCACAGAAAGTTTGTATAAAACCATATGCTTTGATCACCGCATCAAAGTGTATATTCCAACTCTGAGATGCTTGCACCAGTCCATAGATGGATTGCTAGAGCTTGCACACTTTGTTAGCACCTTTAGGATCGACAAAACTTTGTGGTTGTATCATATACAACTCTTCTTTAAGAAATCCATTAAGGAATGCAGTTTTGACGTCCATTTGCCAAATTTCATATTTATAAAATACGACAATTGCTAACATGATTCAGACGGACTTAAGCATCGCTACAGGTGAGAAAGTCTCATCGTAGTCAACCCCTTGAACTTGTCAAAAACCTTTTGCGACAAGTCAAGCTTTGTAGACAGTAACATTACCATGTACGTCAGTCTTCTTCTTGAAGATCCATTTATTCTCTATGGCTTGTTGATCATCGGGTAAATCCACCAAAGTCCATACTTTCTTCTCATACATGGATCCTATCTCAGATTTCATGGCCTCAAGCTATATGTCGGAATCTGGGCTCATCATAGCTTCTTCATATTTTGTAGGTTCGCCATGGTCTAATAACATGACTTCCAAGATAGGTTTAACGTACCACTCTGGTGCAGGTCATGCTCTAGTCGACCTACGAGGTTCAGTAGTAACTTGATCGGAAGTTTCATGATCTTTATCATTTTCTTCCTCTCTAGTTGGTGTAGGCATCACGGGAAAGGTTTTCTATGATGTGCTACTTTCCAATTTGGGAGAAGGTACAATTACCTCATCAAGTTCTACTTTCCTCCCACTCACTTCTTTCGAGAGAAACTCCTTCTCAAGAAAGGACCCAATCTTGGCAACAAAGATCTTGCTTTCGGATCTTTGGTAGAATGTGTACACAATAGTTTCTTTTGGGTATCCTATGAAGACACACTTCTCTGATTTGGGTTCGAGCTTATCAGGCTGAAGCCTTTTGACATAAGCGTCAAATACCCAAACTTTTAAGAAATGACTGCTTAGGTTTCTTGCCAAACCACAGTTCATACGGTGTCATCTCAACGGATTTAGATGGTGTCCTATTTAACGTGAATGCGGTTGTATCTAATGCATAACCCCAAAACCATAGTG
The DNA here is from genome assembly GCF_002162155.2 of Triticum dicoccoides. Lineage (NCBI taxonomy): Eukaryota > Viridiplantae > Streptophyta > Magnoliopsida > Poales > Poaceae > Triticum > Triticum dicoccoides. The sequence continues at coordinate 537,103,949 of NC_041387.1, read as the reverse complement.
GTAAATCGGTAGGAGACATCATAGATCACACCATATATAATAAAGTACGGTTATGACGTTCGGACACACCGTTACGCTGTGGTGTTCCAGGTGGTGTGAGTTGTGAAATTATTCCACATTGTTTTAAATGAAGGCCAAACTCGTAACTCAAATATTCGCCTCCACGATCAGATCATAGAAACTTTATTTTCTTGTTATGATGATTCTCCACTTCACTCTTAAATTCTTTGAACTTTTCAAATGTTTTAGACTTGAGTTTCATCAAGTAGATATACCCATATCTACTCAAATCATCTGTGAAGGTCAGAAAATAATGATACCCGCCACGTGCTTCAACACTCATCAGACCACATACATTGGTATGTATTATTTCCAATAAGTCACCAGCTCGCTCCACTGTTCTGAAGAACGGAGTTTTAGTCATCTTGCCCATAAGGCATGGTTCGCAAGAATCAAATGATTCCAAAAGCCCATTTGCTTGGAGTTTCTTCATGCGCTTTACACCAATATGACCTAAACGGCAGTGCCACAAATATGTTGCACTATCATTATCAACTTTGCATCTTTTCGCATCATTATTATGAATATGTGTATCACTATGATCGAGATTCAATACACCATTTACATTGGGTGTATGACCATAGAAGGTTTTATTCATGTAAACAGAACAACAATTATTTTATGACTTAAATGAATAACCTATTGCAAGAAACATGATCTAATCATATTCATGCTCAACGCAAACACCAAATAACATTTATTTAGGTTCAACACTAATCCCGAAGGTAGAGGGAGTGTGCGATAGTGATCATATCAACCTTGGAATCAATTCCAACACACATCGTCACCTCGCCCTTAACTAGTCTCTATTTATTATGCAACTCATGTTTCGAGTTACTAATCTTAGCAACTGAACCGGTATCAAATACCCAGGGGCTACTATGAACACTAGTAAGGTACACATCAATAACATGTATATCAAATATACTATTGTTCACTTTGCCATCCTTCTTATCCCCCAAGTATTTGGGGCAGTTCTGCTTCTAGTGACCATTCCCTTTCCAGTAGAAGCACTCAGTTTTAGGCTTGGGTCCAGCTTTGGGCTTCTTCACAGGAGTGGCAACTTGTTTGCCATTCTTTTTCAAGTTTCCTTTCTTTTCCCTTTGCCCTTTTTCTTGAAACTAGTGGTCTGGTTAACCATCAACACTTGTTGTTCTTTCTTGATTTCTACCTTCACTGATTTCAGCATCATGAAGAGCTCGGGAATCGGTTTCGTCATCCCTTGCACATTATAGTTCATCACGAAGTTCTAGTAGCTTGTTGATAGTGCCTAGAGAACTCTTGTCAATCACTATCTTATCTGGAAGATTAACTCCCACTTGATTCAAGCAATTGTAGTACCCAAGCATTCTGAGCACATGCTCACTGGCTGAGCTATTCTCCTCCATCTTGTAGGCAAAGTAATTGTCAGAGGTATCATACCTCTAGACATGGGCATGAGTCTGAAATACCAATTTTAGCTCTTGGAACATCTCATATGCTCTGTGGTGTTCAAAACGTTTTTGAAGTCCTGGTTCTAAGCCGTAAAGCATGGTGCACTAAACTATCAAGTAGTCATCATACCAATCTTGTCAAACATTCATAACATCTGGATCTGCTCCTACAATAGGTTTATCACCTAGTGGTGCATCAAGGACATAATTCTGCTGTGCAACAATGAGGATAATCCTCAGATCACGGACCCAGTCCGCATCATTGCTACCATGATCTTTCAACTTATTTTTCTCTAGGAACATATCAAAAATAGGGGAAATACATCGCGAGCTATTGATCTACAATATAGATTTGCAAATACTATCAGGACTAAGTTCATGATAAATTAAGTTCAATTAATCAAATTACTAATGAACTCCCACTTAAATAAACATCTCTCAAGTCATCTAAGTGATACGTGATCCAAATCAACTAACCCATGTCCAATCATCACCTGATATGGGGTAGTCATCAATGGTGAACATCTCTATGTTGATCATATCTACTATATGACTCACGTTCGACCTTTCGGTCTCCAGTGCTCCGAGACCATGTCTGTACATGCTAGGCTCGTCAAGTTTAACCCAAGTATTCTGCATGTGCAAAACTGTCTTACACCCGTTGTATGTGAACTAGAGTCTATCACACTCGATCTTCACATGGTGTCTCGAAAAGACGAACTTTCACAATGGTGCATACTTGGGGAGAACACTTATATCTTGAAATTTAGTGAAGGGATCATCTTATAATGCTACCGTCATTCTAAGAAAAATAAGATGCATAAAAGATAAACATCACATGCAATCAAAAAAAATACGTGACATGATATGGTCATCATCATCTCATGCTTTTGATCTCCATCTCCAAAGCATCATCATGATCTCCATCATCACCGGCTTGACAACTTGATCTCCATTGTTGCATCATGGTCATCTCACCAACTATGGCTTCTACAACTATTGCAAATGCATAGTGATAAAAGTAAAGCAATTACATGGCGTTTGCATTTCATACAATAAAGAGACAACCATAAAGCTCCTGCCGGTTGCCGGTAACATACAAAACATGATCAGCTTATACAATAACGTATATCACATCATGTCTTGACCATATCACATCACAACATAGCCTACAAAAACAAGTTAGACGTCCTCTACTTTGTTGTTGCAAGTTTTAGGTGGCTGCTACGGGTTTCTAGCAAGAACCGTTCTTACCTACGGCAAAAACCACAACGGTTAATTATCATTTTTGTTGTTTTAACCTTCTTCAAGGACCGAACGCAGTCAAATTTGATTCAACTAAAGTAGGAGAAACATACACCCGCCAGCGACCTTTATGCAAAGCTAGTTGCATGTCAGTCGGTGGAACCGGTCTCATGTTCGTGGACATGTAAGGTTGGTCCGGGACGCTTCATCCCACAATGTCGCTGAATCAAAATAAGACGTTGGTGGTAAGTGATGTCTACTACACAACCTTCTTCTTGTAGACATTGATGGGCCTGCAAGTGCACAGGTTTGTAGGACAGTAGTAAATTTCCCTCAAGTGGATGAACTAAGGTTTATCAATCCGTAGGAGGCATAGGATGAAGATGGTCTCTCTCAAACAACCCTGCAACCAAATAACAAAGAGTCTCTTATGTCCCCAACACACCCAATACAATGGTAAATTGTATAGGTGCACTAGTTCGGCGAAGAGATGGTGATACAAGTGCAATATGGATGGTAGATAAAGGTATTTGTAATCTGAAATTAGAAAAACAGCAAGGTAGCAAGCGATAAAAGTGAGCGTAAACGATATTGCAATGGTAGGAAATAAGGCCTAAGGTTCATACTTTCACTAGTGCAAGTTCTCTCAACAATAATAACATAGATAAATCATATAACAATCCCTCAACATGCAACAAAGAGTCACTCAAAAGCCACTAATGGCGGAGAACAAACGAAGAGATTATGGTAGGGTACGAAACCACCTCAAAGTTATCCTTTCTGTTCTATCTATTCAAGAGTTCGTAGTAAAATAACATGAAGCTATTCTTTCTGCTCAATCTATCATAGAGTTCATACTAGAATAACACCTTAAGACACAAATCAATCAAAACCCTAATGTCACCTAGATACTCCATTGTCACCTAAAGTATCCGTGGGCATGATTATACGATATGCATCACACAATCTCAGATTCATCTATTCAACCAACACAAAGTACTTCAAAGAGTGCCCCAAAGTTTCTACCGGAGAGTCAAGAACGTGTGCCAACCCCTATGCATAGGTTCATGGGCGGAACCCGCAAGTTGGTCACCAAAACATACATCAAGTGGCACATGATATCCCATTGTCACCACAGATAAGCACGGCAAGACATACATAGAGTGTTCTCATAGAAGACTCAATCCGATAAGATAACTTCAAAAGGGAAACTCAATTCATCACAAAAGAGTAGAGGGGAGAAACATCATAAGATCCAACTATAATAGCAAAGCTCGGGATACATCAAGATCGTGCCATAGAGGGAACACGAGAGAGAACACGAGAGAGAACATGAGAGAGAGAGATCAAACACATAGCTACTGGTACATACCCTCAGCCCCAAGGTTGAACTACTCCCTCCTCGTCGTGGATAGCGCCGGGATGATGAAGATGGCCACCGGTGAAGGATCCCCCCTCGGGTAGGGTGCCGGGAAGGGCTCCCGAGAGGTTTTTGGTGGCTACAAAGGCTTGCGGTGGCGGAACTCCCGATCTATCTTCATATTCGATGTTTTTAGGGTATGTAGGCTTATATAGGCGAAAGAAGTCGGTCGGGAGGTGCTCGAGGGGCCCACGAGACAGGGGGCGCACCCAGTAGGGGGGGGTGGGCTATCTCCTGGCCTCCTCGAGGGTCTTCTGACGTGAACTCCAAGTCTCCTGGGTGATATTCTTTTAAAAAATCACGTTGCCGAAGGTTTCATTCCGTTTGGACTCCATTTGATATTCCTTTTCTTCGAAATACTGAAACAGGCAATAAAACAGTAATATGGGCTGGGCCTCTGGTTAATAGGTTAGTCCCAAAAGTAATATAAAAGTGTATAACAAAGCCCATAATAATTCAAAACAGATAATAAAATAGCATGAATGCTTCATAAATTATAGATACGTTGGAGACGTATCAGGATCCCCAAGCTTAATTCCTGCTTGTCCTCGAGTAGGTAAATGATAAAGAAAGAATTTATGAATTGTGAATGCTAGAGGTGCACAAGTTTGATCAATGATAATTTCAATCACCTTTACTAGCATCATTATATGTCATAACAGTAGTTCATCTCATAAAACTATTCATAATCAAGTAACAAGCTATTCGCATGTTAAAGCATAGACCATAAACTTTCTTGAAAACTAGCAAACTTCATTCTTAGTCATCAAACAATTGCAATTCATCCTATTTTCAGGAAGGGTCTATGTCAGAGCTTTGATTTAGCAAACTTCACATACTCAACTATCATATAGTCTTCTACAATTGCTAACACTCACGCAATACTTGTGGTTATGAAGTTTTAATCAGACACAGAAAAAGATAGGGGATTAAAATGTTGCCTCCAAATGTATTCACCTTTGGGTGATGTCAACAATAATAGTTCATGCTAACGTACATCCAATAGGATATATATATCAGGATCACCCCAACACAAAGTGCTTGCCAAAGGATAAAATGAAAAAAGGGAAAGGTGAAGATCACCTTGACTCTTGCATAAAGTAAAAGACATAAAGTAAAAGATAGGCCCTTCGCAGAGGGAAGCAGAGGTTGTCATGCGCTTTTAGGGTTGGATACACAAAATCTTAATGCGAAAGAACGTCACTTTATATTGCCCCTTGTATATGGACCTTTATTATGCAGTCCGTCGCTTTTATTGCTTCCATAACAAGATCGTACAAAGCTTATTTTCTCCGCACTAATAAGTCATGCATATTTAGAGAGCATTTTTTATTGCTTGCACCGGTGACAACTTACTTGAAGGATCGTACTCAATCCATAGGTAGATATGGTGGACTCTCATGGAAAAACTGGGTTTAAGGATATTTGGAAGCACAAGTAGTATCTCTACTTGGTGCTAGGAATTTTTGGCTAGCATGAGGGGGAAAGTCAAGCTCAACATGTTTGAATGATCCATGACAATATACTTTAACTGAGATGTGAGAAAACATAACCCATTACGTTGTCTTCCTTGTCCAACATCAACTCTTTAGCATGTCGTACTTAATGAGTGCTCACTATTATAAAAGATATCCATGATAATATATTTATATGTGAAATCTCTCTTCCTTCAATATTCTTTCATGAATTGTTCAAATGACTAATACAATGCTTGCTAACCGTCAATAAATTTACAACCTCTACTTCTTAAATGTAAAGTCACTACTCCCCATGGTATAAGCAAATGAAACATATATAATTTCAGATTTATGACATTCAACTCATTCAACCATTTACTCATAGGATATAAGTGAAGCACAAGAGTAAATGAAAAACTACTCCAACAAGATATAAATGAAGATCAATGAGTAGTTAAATAATTATGTAACTATGTGAAGACTCTCTCTCATTAAAGAATTTAAGAACTTGGTACCTTATTCAAACAGCAAGCAAAGCAAAATAAAATGACATTGCAAGGATAGCACAACTCATCTGAAGAAGCAAAAACTTAGGTTCAACCGGTACTAACCGATAGTTGTTGAAGAAGAAAGGTGGGATGCCTACCGGGGCATCCCCAAGCTTACATGCTTGAGACTTCTTGAAATGTTATCTTGGGGTGCCTTGGGCATCCCCAAGCTTGAGCTTTTATGTCTCCTTAATTCCTTTCATATCATGGTTTCTCTTTTTATCAAAAGCTTCATCCACACCAAACTCAACAAGAACTCATGAGATAGGTTAGTATAAAACAATGCAAAACCATATCATTCTCTACTGTAACAAATCACTAAGATTATTATTCAACATTGAATACTAAATGTCTCTGCATATTTAATACTCCTATCCTCAAATAGAATCATTAAACGAGCAACATATGCAAATAATGCAACCATAACAGCAATCTGCCAAAACAGTATAGTCTGTAAAGAATGAAAGATTCATCATACTTCCCTAACTCCAAAAATTATAAGAAAAATATTACGCTGTAAAAGATTTATCAGAGCTCATTATGAAAAAAGATTCAACATTATATCCCTCTCTGACTTTTCTAGGGAATTTTTGCAACAGCGGTAAACTTTCTGTTTTCAAACAGCAACATGTATACATGCAAAATAAGCATGGTAAAGGCTATCCTTGACATTTTTATTGAAAGTAAAGATGCAAAACATTATTATAAATAACATCAAGAAAATACTAACAAAATAAAATGATGCTCCAAGCAAAACACATATCATGTGGCGAATAAAAATATAGCTCCAAGTAAAGTTACCGATGAACAAGGACGAAAGAGGGGATGCCATCCGGGGCATCCCCAAGCTTAGGCTCTTGGTTATCCTTGAACATTACCTTGGGGTGCCTTGGGAATCCCCAATATTAGGCTCTTTCCACTCTTTATTCCATAGTCCATCGAATCCTTACCCAAAACTTGAAAACTTCACAACACGAAACTCAAAACAAAACTCGTAAGCTCCGTTAGTATATGAAAACAAACCACCACTTTAAGGTACTGTAATGAACTCATTATTTATTTATAATGGTGTTAAACCTACTGTATTCCAACTTCTCTATGGTTCATACCCTTACATACTAGCCATAGATGCATCGAAATAAGCAAACAACACATAGAAAACAGAATCTGTCAAAAACAGAACAGTATGTAGTAATCTGTATAAAACGTATACTTCTGGAACCCCAACAATTCTGAAATAAATTGGTGGACCTGAGGAATTTGTCTATTAATCATCTGCAAAATGAATCAACCTAAAATCACTCTTTTGTAAAAAATGGCAGCTATTCTCGTGAGCGCTAAAGTTTCTGTTTTTCACAGCAAGATCACAAAGACTTCACCCAAGTCTTCCCAAAGGCTCTACTTGGCACTTTATTGAAACAAAAGCTATAAAACATGATTACTACAGTATCATAATCATGTGGACACACAAAAACAGTAAGGGTAAATATTGGGTTGTCTCCCAACAAGCACTTTTCTTTAATGCCTTTCTAGCTAGGCATGATGATGACAATCATGCTCACATAAAAGATAAGAATTGAAACATAAAGAGAGCATCATGAAGAATATGACTAGCACTTTTAAGTCTAACCCATTTCCTATGCATAGGGATTTTGTGAGCAAACAACTTATGGGAACAATAATCAATTAGCATAGGAAGGTAAAACAAGCATAACTTCAAAACTTTAAGCACATAGAGAGGAAACTTGGCATTATTGCAATTCCTACAAGCATATATTCCTCCCTCATAATAATTTTCAGTAGCATCATTAATGAATTCAACAATATAACCAGCACCTAAAGCATTCTTTTCATGATCTACAAGCATAGAAAATTTATTGCTCTCCACATAAGCAAAATTCTTCTCATGAATAATAGTGGGAGCAAACTCAACAAAATAATTATCATGTGAGGCATAATCCAATTGAAAACTAAAATCATGATGACAAGTTTCATGGTTATCATTATTCTTAATAGCATACAAGTCATCACAATAATCATCATAGATAGCAACTTTATTCTCATAATCAATTGAAACCTCTTCCGAAATAGTGGAATCATCACTAAATAAAGTTGACACTCTTCCAAATCCACTTTCATATTCATCACAATAAGATTCAATATCCTCCAAAATAGTGGGATCAATACTACCTAAAGTTGACACTCTTCCAAACCCACTTTCATCAATATAATCATCATAAATAGGAGGCACGCTTTCATCATAATAAATTTGCTCATCAAAACTTGGGGGACAAAACATATCATATTCATCAAACATAGCATCCCCAAGCTTGTGGCTTTGCATATCATTAGTATCATGGATATTCAAGGAATTCATACTAACAACATTGCAATCATGCTAATCATTCAAATATTTAGTGCCAAACATTTTATAGATTTCTTCTTCTAGCACTTGAGCACAATTTTCCTTACCATCATTCTCACGAAAGATATTAAAAAGATGAAGCATATGAGACAAACTCAATTCCATTTTTTTGTAGTTTTCTTTTTTAGACTAAACTAGTGATAAAACAAGAAACAAAAAGATTCAATTGCAAGATCTAAAGATATACCTTCAAGCACTCACCTCCCCGGCAACGGCGCCAAAAAAGAGCTTAGTTGACGGGGTGTGAGTGCCGTTTACCTTGCCTCCCCGGCCACGGCTCCAGAAAAGAGCTTGATGTCTACTACACAACCTTCTTCTTGTAGACGTTGTTGGGCCTGCAAGTGCACAGGTTTGTAGGACAGTAGCAAATTTCCCTCAAGTGGATGACCTAAGGTTTATCAATCCGTAGGAGGAGAAGTATGAAGATGGTCTCTCTCAAACAACCCTGCAACCAAATAACAAAGAGTCTCTTGTGTCCCCAACACACCCAATACAATGGTAAATTGTATAGGTGCACTAGTTCGGCGAAGAGATGGTGATACAAGTGCAATATGGATGGTAGATAAAGGTATTTGTAATCTGAAATTATAAAAACATCAAGGTAGCAAGCGATAAAAGTGAGCGTAAACGGTATTGCAATGGTAGGAAACAAGGCCTAAGGTTCATACTTTCACTAGTGCAAGTTCTCTCAACAATAATAACATAGATAGATCATATAACAATCCCTCAACATGCAACAAAGAGTCACTCCAAAGCCACTAATAGCGGAGAACAAACGAAGAGATTATGGTAGGGTACGAAACCACCTCAAAGTTATCCTTTCTGTTCTATCTATTCAAGAGTTCGTAGTAAAATAACATGAAGCTATTCTTTCCGCTCAATCTATCATAGAGTTCATACTAGAATAACAGCTTAAGACACAAATCAATCAAAACCATAATGTCACCTAGATACTCCATTGTCACCTCAAGTATCCGTGGGCATGATTATACGATATGCATCACACAATCTCAGATTCATCTATTCAACCAACACAAAGTACTTGAAAGAGTGCCCCAAAGTTTCTACTGGAGAGTCAAGAACGTGTGCCAACTCCTATGCATAGGTTCATGGGCGGAACCCACAAGTTGGTTACCAAAACATACATCAAGTGGCACATGATATCCCATTGTCACCACAGATAAGCACGGCAAGACATACATCAAGTGTTCTCATAAAAGACTCAATCCGATAAGATAACTTCAAAAGGGAAACTCAATTCATCACAAAAGAGTAGAGGGGGAGAAACATCATAAGATCCAACTATAATAGCAAAGCTCGGGATACATCAAGATCATGCCATAGAGGGAACACGAGAGAGAACACGAGAGAGAGAGAGAGAGAGAGAGAGAGAGAGAGAGAGAGATCAAACACATAGCTATTGGTACATACCCTCAACCCCGAGGGTGAACTACTCCCTCCTCATCATGGATAGCGCCGGGATGATGAAGATGGCCACCGGTGAAGGATCCCCCCTCCGGCAGGGTGCCGGGAAGGGCTCCCGAGAGGTTTTTGGTGGCTACAGAGGCTTGCGGTGGCGGAACTCCCGATCTATCTTCATATTTGATGTTTTTAGGGTACGTAGGCTTATATAGGCGAAAGAGGTCGGTCGGGAGGTGCTCGAGGGGCCCACGAGACAGGGGGGTGCACCCAGTAGGGGGGGCGCCCCCTATCTCCTGGCCTCCTCGAGGGTCTTCTGACGTGAACTCCAAGTCTCGTGGGTGATATTCTTCCAAAAAATCACGTTGCCGAAGGTTTCATTCCGTTTGGACTCCGTTTGATATTCCTTTTCTTCGAAATACTAAAACAGGCAATAAAACAACAATATGGGTTGGGCCTCCGGTTAATAGGTTAGTCCCAAAAGTAATATAAAAGTGTATAACAAAGCCCATAATCATTCAAAATAGATAATAAAATAGCATGAATGCTTCATAAATTATAGATACGTTGGAGACGTATCAATAAGCAGTATGAACATCACCGCCCACAACTTCTTTGTGTTCTACTCATGCATATCATCTAAGCATAGACCTGGCTCATGATGCCACTGTGGGGGAACGTTGCATGGAAAACAAAAAAAATTCTACGCAAATGCAATGATCTATCCATGGAGATGCATAGCAATGAGAGGGAGAGTGTGTCTATGTACCCTCGTAGACCGTAAGCGGAAGTGTTTCACAAAGTGGTTGATGTAGTCGAACTTTCTTCGTGATCCACCGATCGATACCGAATGTATGGTACCTTCGAGTTCTGCACACGTTAAGCTCGGTGACGTCCCTCGCCTTCTTGATCCAGCAAGATGTCAAGGTAGTAGATGAGTTCCGTCAGCACGACAGCGTGGTGACGGTGATGGTAAAGTGATCTCCGTAGGTCTTCGCCTAAGCACTATGAAAAATATGACCGGGGGAGTAAACGGTGGAGGGGGGCACCGCACACGGCTAGGCAATTGTCTGATGTGTGCTAGGGGCGCCCCCACATATATATAGGTGGGAGGGGGAGGGAGAGGCTAGGATGCGCCTCAAGTAGGACCGAATCCTACTTGGGCACCTCGCAAGCCACACGCCCCACTGCCACATATATCGGAGGGGGAAGGAAAGAGGGGGGAGGGGGGAGGAAGGGGGAATCCTATTCCCTTTCTTTCCTTTCCTCCTTCCCCTTTCCTTATCCTCCTAGGCCAGCCCATATGGGGTGCACCAGCTCCTTGTGGCTGGTGTGTTTCCCCTCTTGGCCCATAAGGCCCATATCTTTTGCCGGGGGTGCCCGGAACCCCTTCCGGTAACCCGATAAGTACCTGGTACCCCCCGAAACACTTTCGGTGTTTGAATACCCTCATCCTATATATCAAATTTTACCTCTCGACCATTTTGAGACTCCTCGTCATGTCCGTGATCTCATCTGGGACTCCAAACAACATCCGGTCACCAAATCACATAACTCATATAATACTATATCATCATCGAACGTTAAGCGTGTAGACCCTACGGGTTCGAGAACTATGTAGACATGACCGAGATACCTCTCCGGTCAATAACAAATAAGAACCTGTATGCCCATATTGGCTCCTACATATTCTATGAAGATCTTTATCGGTCGAACCGTTATGACATCCCTTTATCCATCGGTATGTTACTTGCCTGAGATTCGATCGTCGGTATCTTCATCCTAGTTCAATCTCATTACCGGCAAGTCTTTGTACTCATTCCGTAATACATCACCTCGTGACCAACTCCTTAGCCATTTGCTTGCAAGATTACGATGTGTATTATCGAGAGGGCCCAGAGATACCTCTCCAAAACTCGGAGTGACAAATCCTAATCTTGATTTATGCCAACTCAAAAAACACCTTTGGAGATACCTGTAGAGCATCTTTATGATCACACAGTTGTGACATTTGGTAGCACACAAGGTATTCCTCCGGTATCCGGGAGTTGCATAATCTCATAGTTGAAGGAATATGTATTTGACATGAAGAAAGCAATAGCAATAAAACTGAACGATCATTATGCTAAGCTAACGGATGGGTCTTGTCCATCACATCATTCTCCTAGTGATGTGATCCCGTTATCAAATGACAACTCATGTCCATGGTTAGGAAACCTTAACCATCTTTGATCAACGAGCTAGTCTAGTAGAGGCTTACTAGGGGCACGGTATTTGTGTGTGTATTCACACATGTATTTAAGTTTCCGAACAATACAATTCTAGCATGAATAATAAACCTTTATCATGAATAAGAAAATATAAAATAACAACTTTATTACTGCCTCTAGGGCATATTTCCTTCATTTATATTTGTTCATATTCACATAGAAGTTATATTGTCATAGATCCTTTAACATGTGGTGCTTGTTCCCCATCTTTGCTAGCCAAAAATTCCCCACTAAGTAGAGATACTACTTGTGTATCCAAAAACCTTAAACCCATATCTTTTTTGAGAGTCCACCATACCTACCTATGGATTGAGTAAGATCCTTCAAGTAACTTGTCATCGGTGCAATAAGGCAATAAAAAATGATTCTAGAAGTGTTGGATCATTTAGTGTAAGAGAAAATTGAGCGTTGTATGAACTTGTGATTGCAAAGAATAAAAGTGACAGACTGCATAATAAAGGTTGCTATCATAAGGGGCAATATAACGTGACGTTCTTTTGCACTAAGAGATTAAGCATACAAACAAAAAGCGCATGTCAACCTCTGCTTCCCTCTGTGAAGGGCCTATCTTTTACTTTTATGTATTTACTTTTATGCAAGAGTCAAAGTATTTCCCTCTATTCCTTTTTATTTTCTCTTTTGGCAAGCATCATGTGGTGAGGAAAGATCTAGGCACATATATCCAGTTGGATATGGGTGTCATGAGTTATTATTGCTGACATCACCCTTCAGGTGAATATGTTGGGAGGCGAAACTATAAGCCCCTATCTTTCTATGTGTCCGGTTGAAACTTTTTTCTCATGTGTATACGGTGAGTGTTAGCAAACATAGAAGACTATGTCAGATTACGGGTTCCGCAAACCCTTGAGAGGTTCAAACTCTGGGGTGCGTGCAGAAATCTCAACCTACCCAGCCTGCCTACTTGTGAGTCTCCTAAGCCTAGCACGACAAGCTCGAAGAGACAAAGAGACGCAACAGTTTATCCTGGTTCAGGCCACCTTGCGGTGTAATACCCTACTCCAGCGTTTTGGTGGATTGCCTCGAAAGGCCGAGGACGAACTAGTACAGTGGATGAACTCGCCTCAGGAGGTGAGGTGTTCTTGGGCTCAAGAGAGCTGGTGGGATCTCAACTAGATGCCCATCTATGGTGGTGGCTAAGTCCTATTTATAGTGGCCTTAGTCCTCTTCCCAAATATTGGCGGGAAGGGATCCCACAATGGAGGGATTTGAAAGCGGACAAGCAGTACAACTTATCCTGACAAAAGTAGTCTTTGCCTGTGAAAAGCCTCTGGTCGTGACGCTGCAGTGGGCTCGGTGATGACCTCCGTCCTGCTGTCCTGGTGGTCTTGGTCTTGTTGCACCAAAATGGAAACCTTTGGTTGATTCCTCGGGACTCCGCGCCTACGACTTGCCTCCCTTGCACCAAAGAGGAAACTGGTGCCCTGCACCCGCTGGCGCCCACCTGGCCTTGGTCATCACGGCTCACGTCAGCTAAGCCTCGTGAGGTATACCCTGCATAGAACTCGCTGCCCCTCGGGAGCCAGCCTGAGGAGGCCGATCCCCTGGGGGTCTTGGCGTTGTCTGCCTCGCGAGGCTTTGCCCCTCGCGAGGGTCTTGAGATATTGATGTCGAAACCAGGTTGTACCAAGCCGTCGATGGAGCCATGTGGTGGGTCACAGTCAGGCAAGTCTGGATACCCCCATATCCAGAACGCCGACATTAGCCCCCGGGCCCACGACGCGCTCGGACTTGGCTTCCAGGCGAAGCCAAGGGGCAAGTGCGGAGCGCCGCGGGCCCTAACCGCCTGCGTCCTTGATGACACGTGGAGATTGATGGGACGTGGGATCTCCACTTCCCCATGCTGCCTTGATATTCGCCAGGCCAAGTGGTCGCCGTTGCCAGAATAGCTCGTTCTTTGCAGATTGTCGTGCTCGGCCTTTGCTTCTCCCCTTCCCAATCTTGTTGCTCCGTGCGTAGATCTGGCATTGGTGCCTCGCCCCTTTCTCGATGTCCGCCATGGCCCCTTAGCCGAGGAGGAAGAAGGGGAAGCCGGGTGCCCCGGCCAAGCCTCCGCAGGCCTTGGGGCCAGCTCTTGAGCAATCGACGGTGATCAACCAGGAGGGGCTGGACAAGGTCCGCCATGCCCTTGCGGCCGATTCCAATGTGTAGAAGGCGACGACCGTCCATCCCGCGTCTTGGCGCGTGAGTGAGATGAGTGCCACTGAGATCCCCATCTACCTCCATGCTCTTCTTGTGGGTCTGGTTCCTCCCTTCTCTCCCTTCTTCAATGATGTAATCTCGCATTACCAGATCCACCTGCTGCATCTGGACTCCCGTTCTGTTATCCTTCTCACCGTCTTCACCTTCCTTTGTGAGGCCATGGTCGGCATTACTCCTTATGTGGCCCTGTTTCACCATTTCTTCTTGCTCCGGTTGGTCGATGCTCGCCAATGCTCAGGATGCGCGACCTTCGAAGCCATGGCCGCAACCGCTGGCTCGGGGATCAACTTCGAGCTTTTGCCTGTTGCAAAGGGGTTCTGGAAGTAGTGGCTGCTCATGGACGCAGGCACGTACAACCCCCTGCTCCTGACTCCTGGGGCGCCGGCCTCGCCTAGCTCTGGTTGGGGCCACATGAAGCTCTCCGACCGGCGTGTTGCTTTTGTCTGGAAGAGGTTGGAGAGATTGCAAGAGCTGGAGGTGACGACGCGATGGTGGTGAAGGAATTCGTCAGGCAGCGCGTCGCTCCCCTTCAGCGCCATTCTCGCCCAGTGTGGGATCTTACCAGCGTCGAGGATCCCATGAGGCTGCAGAGACTGTTACTAGCTGTTGGGACCTTGAGCATGGTGCTTAAACTCCTAACGGGCGAGTTCGAGCCCGCCGACCTTCCTGGGGGTGGCTGCCTCCTCTATCAGTGCTCGAACAAGGTGGCCTTCGTGGGGCAAATGCCCCTATTCGATGAGTGGGGGTTGCTTTCGAAGGGCCTTGAGGGGCCTCGCAAGAACCCCGTCTTCGTGGCTCCCCTTCTACTCGACCCTGCTGCATGCGCCCCAAGTGTGGAAGCAGGGGGATGCCCGCCACCCGCAGTTGTTGAGGGCATCTCCGGAGGCCCGACACCGATGATGGACCCGGAGACCGGGGTCCCTGAGGCCCAAATGGGGGTCGTCGTGGAGCCGACGCAACCCCATGCTCTGGAGGCAGAGGCTGCTGAAGCTTGGGGTGCTGGCCTCAAGGTGGCTGCCGACGGCGAGGCGCCTACCGATGGCTCTAGAGTCGTTGGCCAGCAGACCCCGCCAAGCGCCCCTACTCCTGGGGACTCTGCCCTGGATGCCCCATCGAGTGCTCCTCCTCCTGAGGATCGCCCGTCGGGGTCTCGTCGGCCCCGCCTAAGTCTTGAATCGCTCCTGAAGAGGAAGAGATCTCCGTGCCGCAATGATGGCACCCGTCAGCCACTGAAGCTGAGGAGATATGTGGCTGTCGATGAGTAAGTACCTTTGCTCTGCATTCCTTGCGCACCACTCCTTTTTTTCCTAACCATGGCCTTCCAGGGCTCCCGTGAAGATGAGACCTTGGGAGGCGAGCGCCTCCAAGGATCCCAGCTTACCGTCAGCACACAGCCCTCGGTGCCCTGGTCCGGCGCAGGTCGTGGGGCTGACTCCAGCTACCATGATGCCGCTAGGGGGCCCCGTGCCCGAGCTTTGTGCTCCCTCTCCTCGCGGCTCAGCCTGTGAGACGGGGGACGCATCGGCGATCCTTCCTCTAATCTTTGCCAGCAGGGGGCGCCCCTTGGGCGGCCTTAGTCTTCAGGTTGCGAGGCTACACCGGCCCGCCCTCGGCCGGCGATAGGCGTGACGCCCAGCGCCTCCTCGGCAGCCCCCGGGGTCGAAGAAGGCCTTGGTGATGTGCTAGCGCTTGCACGCGGGAGCAATGCCATGCGCTTCGAGCTCTTTGGTGAGGCGATGCGTGCGATGATCGAGCTTGGCGGGGAGCTTGCTAATGTCGAATCCAGGATTGAGGCGGAAAGCCGTCGCCTGGCACATGAGTGATAGCAGCTGAAGGTTGCCATCAACCTCAGGAGACTTCAGCGCGATGAGGCCGACGCGCTTGCGGCCGCCTCGCTCGCGACTTCTCGCGAGGCTTGCACCCGCGCCATGGAGGAGGCCAAGGCCGCCAACCACCGTTGCGAGGCAGCCGAGG
This sequence comes from Triticum dicoccoides, assembly GCF_002162155.2. NCBI lineage: Eukaryota > Viridiplantae > Streptophyta > Magnoliopsida > Poales > Poaceae > Triticum > Triticum dicoccoides. The sequence goes on along the minus strand of NC_041387.1, from coordinate 537,087,478 downwards.
AGCGGGAGCTTCTGTCTTCAAATGCGGCCCTTGAGCGGGAAATTGAGGAGCGTCGCGTCCTCCTGGACTCCTCACCAGACGAGGCAGCCTTTGCCAAGGCGGAGCTCCTGAGGCGCCATGACGACTTGACGTTGGAGGCTGTGGTGCACATCATGGCGTTGGAGAGGCTGGAGGTGAGGGAGCGCCAGGCTGCTGCGACTGAGGATGCCGTCGCCGCCCGAGAAGCTCAGGTCCAACTGGAGGTGGAGGAGAGGGTGGCCAAGGCGCGCGCTGACTTAGCTGAGGGGCACCGCCTGGATCTGGAGCTGCTCAAGGCCGATCTTGAAGGTAGGACCTCCGCCCTAAAGGCGAAGCTGCAATCCGTGGAACAACGTGAGAGTGTCGCTCAACAAGCCCTGACTTCTTCCGAATCTGCCCGCACCGAACTGTCTTCTCTCCAACAACAGATCAAGGATACCGCGTCCCTGGCAAAGAAGACTGCGAATGAAGTGAATCGCCGCCGGACACTACAGCACGAGCACGCCTCGATGCTCCAGGATCTCAGTCAGAGCTAACCGCGCCTTAGGCACCATCTGTGATGAGAGCGCTCCCAACCCGCACGAGAACGATTATGCCAGCCACCTCAGCTTCTTCACCAACATCGTGACCCGCCTGGAGGATCGGGCCGTGAGGGCTCGCGAGCTTGTAGCGGAGAGGAGCCGGAGTCTTCTTGGGCACACATTCTCACGTGTCTTTAGCCACCTTCTCAACCGCGATCCTCACTTTGACTTCAATGTTGTGTTAGCCCCCGTGCCCACGGTTATTCAGGACAACCTGGCCGGGTGGGTGGACGACCACGTGGATGCCCTGGTAGCAGAATTTGTTTCAGAGGATGACACAACTGTAATTGCATCCGAAGAAGACAACATGGGCAGCGATGATGAGGAGGATGGCCACCACGATGCAAGCAGCACGGACGGAGGTGGTGAAGAAGGCGCACCCAACTAGGCCCGTGTTTCTTTTTGCTTTGACCTGTATGACAAAACTTGAACGCATCCCCATGAGAGCATTTTGAAAAGGGGGGCCCCTTATGATGTATGAGATTATGGAATGCTTTTGAAGTAGCGCCCGAAGCGCGACCCAGCAGGACCGCGAGCTCCCAAGCAGGGTAGTTGTTATGACTTATCTTTGGCTCTGCGGGTCTCGAGTGAGCCCTAGTGTCGCAGCGGCGCTTCTTCTCTTGAGGTGAGCCTGCCGCAGGCTTGCGAGGTTCTGAGCCTCCCGAGGGGCCTGCTGGCCTGTCCTAGAGTGCTTCACGAGGAACCAACTGCCAGGTCCTAGCGAGGTGGGCGCGCGTGGCGACCGCACCCTTAAGCCCCCGGGGGGAAAGCGATCAACCCCAACACGCACACCGTACCCAGCCCCGCTCGCGAGGCGCTTGAGGGCAGGGTGACAGCCACGAGCTTCAGAAAAATGCAAGAACAAAAGGTAAGAGAGCAATGCAAGACGAGAAAACTCCCCCCATTTTTATAAATGCACAAGAACCAAACTTCTTCAAAAAGCCGACGAACAAGTACAAAAAGGAGGCAAAAGAAAATGGCCGCATCCGGCACCTAGCTAGTCTTCAAGTCTTCTCACCAGCGTGGAGCTAAGTGCTTCCACTGGCTGGGTATAGTCATTGGGGACAGTGTCGATGGCCAGCACGGAGCATGGTGCTTCCACTAGGATGTGGGTGGGAGCCCCCGTGAGGCCCCATGGCGGCGCTCAGGAGACTCCGGGGCGTGTACAACCCCACTCATTATTACATGAGAGTGTCACAAGCGGAAACCTTCACAGGTCGGAGCCTTGCTTCATGTCGCCCGACGAGGACCCCGCCCTGTGCCGCCCTTGACCACCGTTGGGGAGACCGGAAACCAGGACAAGACCAAGGGGCAAGGGGGACGCTGGCGGCATCCTCGGCGACCATAGCCCCCCCGCCGGGGGGAAGGGCTCGCCGGCGCCTTCCTCAGCGGGGAACCTACCTCTAGGCAGGGCCCTGCTTTGTGCAACACGATGAAGGCCTTGTCGCTGGGCTTCCCCCGCGCTGCTCCCAACGCCCTTCGCGCTCCTGCGGGGAATCTGTCGTCCTGAGAGTCCTGGTGGTAGCTGCGCCCTGGTTCACCTGTGATCCATGGTCAACGTAAGCGTGCCCCTGTGGTGTTAGCTGTACCCAGAGGTTATCGGCGTTGGATATGTTGGCGGGGCTTGGCGACGGCTCGAAGGAGATCTCGGCTTCGTGTATATCCAGCCCCAGCCTGGCGTGGGGGATGGGCTGTGGCCCTCCCCCGACGCGTGTCTTAGGTCCATCGCGACAGGAACGTAGGCTTCCGGGCTGGCCGTGCCAGAACCGCCTCCCGGTTGCCTCATGTTCTTGCCTTCTTCAGTTACCCTCTAGTCCTGTCGACCGGGGGCCGGTGCCCCAACGCAGCCCCTGGTGATGTCGCCCGAAGCAGCCCCACGTTGAGGTGGCACGTTCAGAGGGGTGCGGGCTGCTCCGTGGGGCTGGCTGGCACTGAGGGGCTCTTCAGGGGCCCTGGGAGGGATGCGGTTGTGTCAGGGATGACCGTGCCCCCCCCCCCACCGCCTGAGACGTGGCAGGGTGCAGAATGGTGCTGCTCCCCTGCACGCCGTATCCAGCAGCTCGGTGACCCATTCCAACAGGGCGTCGCGGCCACTTTCCAGCAGCCTGCACCTCAAGAGCTCTCGAGCCACGATGACTGTTGCCCGCATGTTTGCCTCTTCCCTGCGCGTGTGCGGTGCGGTTGTTCTAACGTAGTTCGCAGATCGTGCAGCGGCGCAGTTGCGGCACGACGCCAATAGAAAAGGTTGCTCCGCGCCCCCCCCCCATGACCGGTCTCCCCAGGAGGAGTGCGGGCCGCGAGCAGAGCTGAGTGGAGGTCTTCTTCGTCGGCGGGTGCGACCGAAGAGGCCTGGACGACCCAGTGCTCGACGTGCGCCCTCGGGGCGTTGGCCATGGCATTGGTGGAGCGGCGGAGGACCGGTTGGTGGAAGAGGAGATTCGATGCACCCCTACCTGGCACGCCAAATGTCAGATTACGGGTTCTACAAACCCTTGAGTGGTTCGAACTCTGGGGTGCGTGCGGAAATCTCAACCTACGCAGCCTGCCTACTCGCGAGTCTCCTAATCCTAGTGCGACAAGCTCGAAGAGATAAAGAGACGCAAAAGTTTATCCTGGTTCGGGACACCTTGCGGTGTAATACCCTACTCCATCATTTTGGTGGATTGCCTCGAAGGGTTGAGGACGAACTAGTACAGTGGATGAACTGGCCTCCGGAGGTGAGGTGTTCTTGAGCTCAAGAGAGCTGGTGGGATCTCAACTAGATGCCCCTCTATGGTGGTGGCTAAGTCCTATTTATAGTGGCCTTGGTCCTCTTCCCAAATGTTGACGGGAAGGGATCCCACAACGGCCGGATTTGAAATGGGACAAGCAGTACAACTTATCCTGACAAGATTAGTCTTCGCCTGCAAAAATCCTCTGGTCGTGACGCTGTGGTGGGCTCGGTGATGACCTCCATCCTGCCGTCCTGGCGGTCTTGGTCTTGTTGCACCAGAATGGAAACCTTTGGCTGATTGCTCGGGACTCCGCGCCTGTAGCTTGCCTCACTTGCACCAAAGAGGAAACTGGTGCCCTGCACCCGCTGGCGCCCGCCTGTCCTTGGTCGTCACGGCTCACGTCAGCTGAGCCTCGTGAGGTATACCATGCATAGAACTCTCTGCTCCTCGGGAGCCAGCCTGAGGAGGCTGATCCCCTCGGGGGTTTTGGCATCGTCCGCCTCGCGAGGGTCTTGAGTTATTGATGTCAAAATCAGGCCATACTAGGCCATTGATGGAGCCACGTGGTGGGCCACAGACAGGCAAGTCTGGAGACCCCATATCCAGAACGCCGACATACTATATGATGGTTGAGTATGTGGACTTGCCAAAAGGCTCCGACACGTGACCCTTCCCTGAAAAGATGATGAATTGTAGTTGCAAAGTTGACTGAGAACATAGTTTGTTAGTTTTCAACAGAGTTTATGCTTTATACTTTGATATTGTGATGAATTGTTTACTTATTCATGAGAAATTATATGATGCAGGTTTTATGATAAAAGTTCTATCATAAAGTTTTATGTTAAAATTTGTTGTTGTTATAATAATATACATGATGCTTCTATGTCCGTATTTTGTTTTTATCGACACCTCTCTCTCTCTCTCTCTAAGCATGTGGACATGTTTTTCGATTTCGGTTTTCGCTTGAGGACAAGCGAGGTCTAAGCTTGGGGGAGTTGATACGTCCATTTCGCATCATGTTTTCCTACGGTTATTTATAATGTTTTTATGCATTATAATGCTTTTTGGAGTAATTCTAATGCCTTTCCTCTCATAATATGCAAGGTTCACACAAAGTGGGAGAATACAGGCAGTTGGAATTCTGGACCCGAAAAAGCTACGTCAGGCCACCTGTTCTGCACAACTCCAAATGAGCTGAAACTTCATGGGGATTTTTTATGGAATAAAGAAGAATTATTGGAGCAAATAACCACCGGAGGGGCCCACCAGGTGGGCACAACCCACCTGGGCGCGCCAGGGGGGGCCACGCATGCCCTGGTGGGTTGTGTCCTACTCGGCCCACCTCCGGTGCCCATCTTCTCGTATATAAGTCATTTTAACCTAGAAAAAAATCAAGACGGGACTTTCGGGATGAAGCGTCGTCGTCTCGTGGCAAAACTTGGGCAGGAGCACTTTTGCCCTCCGGTGGAGCGATTCTGCCGGGGGAATTTCCCTCCCGGAGGGGGAAATCATCATCATCATCATCACCAACAACTCTCCCATCTTGGGGAGTGCAATCTTCATCAACATCTTCAACAACACCATCTCCTCTCAAACCCTAGTTCATCTCTTGTGTTCAATCTTTGTACCGGAACTATAGATTGGTGCTTGTGGGTGACTAATAGTGTTGATTACATCTTGTAGTTGATTACTATATGGTTTATTTGGTGGAAGATTGTATGTTCAAATCCATTATGCTATTTAATACCCCTCTGATCATGAGCATGACTAGCATTAGTTACTTTTGTTCTTGAGGTCACAGGAGAAATCTTGTTGCAAGTAATCATGTGAACTTGGTATGTGTTCGATATTTTGATGGTATGTATGTTGTGATTCCCTTAGTGGTGTCATGTGAACGTCAACTACATGACACTTCACCATACTTGGGCCTAAGGGAATGCATTGTGGAGTAGTTATTAGATGATGGGTTGCAAGAGTGATAGAAGCTTAAACACTAGTTTATGCGCTACTCCGTAAGGGGCTGATTTGGATCCAAAAGTTTAATGCTATGGTTAGATTTATTCTTAATACTTTTCTCGTAGTTGCAGATGCTTGAGTGTGGGTTAATCATAAGTAGGAGGTTTGTTCAAGTAAGAACAACACCTAAGCACCGGTCGACCCACATATCAAATTATCAAAGTAGCGAACACAAATCAAACCAACATGATGAAAGTGACTAGATGAAATTCCCATGCACCCTCAAGAACACTTTGCTTATCATAAGAGATTGTTTTGGCCTGTCCTTTGCTTAAAAGGATTGGGCTACCTTGCTGCACTTTTGTTACCGTTAGCGTTACTTACTCGTTACAAATTATCTTGCTATCAAACAACTTGTTTCTTACAACTTCAGTGCTTGCAGACATTACCTTGCTGAAAACCGTTTTTCATTTCATTTTGCTCCTCGTTGGGTTCGACACTCTTACTTATCGAAAGGACTACAATTAATCCCCTATACTTGTGGCTCATCAAGCCTCCTCCTTCTTCTTCTTCCTTGGCCTCCCCTAGATGGGAGGCGAGTTCCCCCTCTGGTCCATGGCCTCCATGGCGGCACAGGGGCAGGAGCCCCTCTGAGATTGGATCTCCCTCTCCGTTCTCTTATGTTTCACATTCTTCAGATCTGTCCGAAAACCGTTTCTTAAATATCCGGAGATCCGTAACTCCGATTGTGCTGAGCTTTTAACACGACTTTTTCCCCGGATATAAGCTTCCTTGCACCCGAAGTAGAGCTCTAACCGCCTTACGAGGTGACCACAACCCACCACCACGCGCCTGGGCCCTGGGGCGCGTCCTGGTGTCTTGTGGGGGCTATGGGCCTCCTTTTGCGTTGATTCCACCTCCCAAAAATCACATGTATTTCAAAATAATTCTTCATGAAAATTTATTGCATTTGGACTTCGTTTGATATGGATATTCTGCAAAACAAAAAACATGCAAAAAACAGGAACTGGCACTCGGCACTGGATCAATATGTTAGTCCAATAAATCATATAAAATATTGCCAAAAATATGTGAAAGTTGTATAATATTGGCATGACACAATCGAAAATTATAGATACGACGGAGACGTATTAGACGCTAGCCCTCACGTGAGATCTACATTTGCAGGACATGGTGATTGCTTCGGATTGTTTACAAGTGATCTCAAACATCAAGATGAAGGGTCGCTAGCATATGCACCTATCCTTGGGGAGAGTCAAACTAGTAGGAATAGTTTTTCTTCTGTTCATTTTCATTTCGAACATAGGGAGAATAATTTCGAGGCCCATTCGCTAGCTAAAAGAGCTGCATCTCTTGCGGTGGGTCGCCATGTGTGGCTAGGGGTTTCGCCAGAGATTGCTTGTATCCCTGATGTTTTGAACTTTGAATAAATCCCCTAATTTATCCTAAAAAAGGTTTAGCTGGATGTCCTACTCCCGTGTTGGACTCGAGACAACTCGTACACTTCCAAGAGTTGCTACGACAATCTCTTCCAGGGATTGGTTGGTTCAAGTTTCATGGAAGTTGAAGTGGAAATCATAGGCGCCTCATCGGGTGGAGTTCTTCATCTGTCTTACCTGTGAGGGCCGTTGTTAGATCTTCGTGGATTAGTGGCAGCAAAGCTATTGCTTAGTCCCACCCCTGCCTGAAAGGGCACCACCTGTGTTATAATGTCGGTGGCCTAGTGCATCTGGAATCATCAGAACACGATCATCCTCGATAAGGCCCAACTGAGCAATGGGTGCGAAGGGGTTGCACGCCCTGCTCTCGGCAGCGACTGAGACTAGCAACTAGGGGCATTGTGCTGTAATCCGAGGGTGTTGTGTTGTACATCTTTGGGCTTGTACTAACTCTTCTTCTATCAATGCGTTGAAATGTAATACTTTTATGGGTTTTTATTTGAGAGCATATTTGCATGTTTCCCTTAGAGCATCTACAACCGAACTTGTCAAATTCGGCCTCTCAAAGCCCACGGACGTGATAGGGCGCGTCCGCGGGCACTGGACGGCCACACCTCATACTTGGTGCTATGCATATGAGTATCTCATATTTCATCCACTAGATCCATACAAAGCATACAAAAGAAATCCTACGTACTACGCACATCACGCTAGCCTAATTACGCTTCGTCGTCGAAGATGTCCACGACGTCGGTGCCCGGGGCCGGGTAGATGGGTGCGTAGGAGTGCTATGGCTCCTCCTCCTCATCCATATACGCAAGCATCTCATCGACGCCTGCGGCGTGCTCCGCCTCCGCCTCCTGCAGACGACGGCGGTTGGCCTTCGCCTCCGATTCCAACTGGAAGGAATCGAGAAATGCTTGATGCTTCGCGTCAGAGCATCCTCTTTGTCCTCCTCCCGCTCCACGTCCTCCCCGTCCTGCTCGACCACCCCCTCTTCCTCCTAGTCCCCCTCCGGATCCATCGCGTCCGGAGGTAGCCCCGCGGCTATCCGGGCTTCGCGCCTTGCCTAGATATGTTCAAGGAGCTGCAGCGGGCACTCCACCGTTAGATATGGGTAGCGCCTTACTAGCGGCGTGGGGGCATGACTCCTAGTGGTGGCGAACGGCGAGTGGGAAGTGGCGGCGGCGGACGGGAGGGGGAAAATGTGGACGGATAGGGTTTCGGTGCCGGCGGTCGGCTTAAATAGCTGGGTTAGGGCACTATGCGGGCCGCCTGAGCAGCGCCACGCGGCGCCATCGGTCCGACAGAGGAGACGAGCTTCGGACCATCGGGTTTCAGAGTGTTTTCCTATGGGACCCCATCGTCAGTCCGGCGTGGCGGACGCGCCCGGTCGTGCCTCGGCCTTCTCAGCCCTAGATTTGGGCTGGATATGAGGGGGTGCCGGTCAGCCCAGACGTTTGAGGCCCGTTTGAGGCGCCCGTCTAGGTCAGGTCTTTTTGATCGGTCACTGACTAGACACGATACTCCGCCCGGACATTTGAGGGGATACGGGGTGCCCGCTGTATATGCTCTTATACTCTGACACATACGCCGACACCGCATTTGGGGAAAAAATTATATGAGACCAGGTCTCATATAAAGCAGGTGAGACCCGCCATGATGGATGACACGTGGCATTCATAAATCACAAATCATCTAATCTCTTCCCCCCTGATTTCAGGTGGGAGATGGGGTAGATGCTTTGTGATTTATAAATGCCACGTATCATCCATCAGGATGGGTCTCACCTGCTAACCCGTGAGACCTGGTCTCATAGAATTCTTTTCTCCGCATTTGCTACTGCTCCAATATAGGAGTACTCATGAAAAGATAAAACGTCTTACATTATACTCCAGTTTGTATGACGGAGAGAGTCGTACCAGTACTGTGTTAAAAAAAAACTGCGTGCTCCAGTTTGGGCCGGTGGTTTTGGCCTGTTTAATCGCAGAGATAAGCGGCGTGATTCCCTACGCAACTAACTGCCCGCCGCGTATCAGCAAAAGGATTACACCCGTGTTGCGCAAGGACTCAACGTGGACGGCCCCCTCGTGCACCGCGCCCCACCGGATCATCCGTCCGTTCCAGACTCAACGGCCCAGATCCCGCGGCGCCCCCCTAATCCTCAAGCGACCTTCCCCAACCCTCCGCGGCTATTAAATACCCGGTCGCCGCCATTCTCCCCGGGCTTTGATCGATCGAGTCGATTCTCCCGCAGAGCTTGAGAGAGATCGGGGGCGATGGGAGGCGGCAGCATGGGGATCCGCGCGGCCGCCAGGGCCGCCTTCATCGGCGGCTACCGCTCCGCCTCAAACGCCCGCCGCTCCGCCCTGCCCTCCTCCTCCTCCGTCGCCGCGGCCGACACCCGCCCCGCCTCCACGGCCACCACCTTCGACGACTGGTACATCCCCGACCGCGAGGTGTTCGGCCCCGTGCCCTCCCACGAGGAGGCCATGGCCGCCACCCTCGACCTCAGGGACGCCTTCGAGATGTGCGCAGCGCTAAACTCTACTAATTACTTGTCACTTGTCCTTCTTGCTTCCTTTGTTTTACCAGATTGATTGATGTTATGTCGCAAAACTGGTGATAGTTTGATAGATATGGTTCATGTCCATGAAGTTTTAGTTGCAAACTGGTGCGATTGCACGTCTGGTTGTTTGGCAGTGGCAAAGCCCCATATAGTGGTTGACCCTGTTCTTTTCTTCTTTTTCATTAGATTGTTCTTGTCTTTTGTCCGGTGTAAGACAAAATTGGTATCAGGAGCGTTCAGCATTTTCCGATAGATTCAAGATTTTTTTTAAATTTAGGCACCCTTCATGTTTATCTGTGGTTTTCCTGTCCCTAAGTGCTCGTTTGCTGGAATCGTGCCATCAGAATTTTGATTCACGGAAAATCAAGCCAATGCTTGTTTAGGATTTCCATTGCATGTTCTGGAAGGATTGCCTGATCCAAACCCTAAAAATATCTCAACGTGTCAGTCATGTATTGTTCTTCTTCCAACCATGTCATACAATTCTGTATTCGATTAGTTTCCTTATTGTACCTTTTCCATAGTATGTCGCTTTGGTCCTTTTGGCTTGTGTGCCAGATGTTGTGTTTACTAACAAACTGATGACTTGTGTTCATGCCACCAGTGCCAAGATTGAATCCCATGGTGGCCGCCTGGATATCTCCAAGACACATGTCTCCCATGATGGCCTTGATGATCCCACAAAGGTTGCTCAGGAAACATTTCAGGATCATCTCCATTCAGAAGCATCTAAGCATGAAGAGAAGCATGACAGTTTATCCGTTGCCTCTGGATCCTCTGCACGTGTTATTGAAGCCTTCACCATGCTACATGAGAGTCCTGAAGCTCAGGTAATTAAGCTCCAACTTATACTGAAGGTGTCAAGGCAAGGCCACCCTAATGATGTGTTGTGGAGTCATGATTTTTTCATTTCTTCCTGCTAGCATCAGAAGATAAGTTGGTGTCATGTATTGGCATAATGTCAGCCCTTTTTTTGTATTCATGCAAGTTCAGTTGGCATTAAGTGCAAACAACTCAGCATTGTTGTTTATTTACCTGAAGCATGGGTTCTATTTTGGCTGCAGGATGTTGTTGCTTCGCTTGCTTCTGATAAGAATGTCTGGGAAGCTGTGATGAAGAATAAGAAACTTGTGGAGTTTTACAAGACAAGTAAGCTCCCAGCCATCATTTAATACATATAATTCAGTTAACCATTAGACAAGTATAAGCAATAACTTGGTTCATATACCTTCCCGTTCTCAGACCTCAGCGAGTCGTCCAGTGTAACTGACGAAGCTGAGCAGAGCGACGCCGAGAGCTCGCAGAGCAGCAATGGTGTCGTCTCGCCAGGAGACGCATTCAGTGATTACATTCAGAAGATGAAGGCGTTCGTGTCGGAGATGGTGACGAATCTTTCGAGCATAATGCAGGACCTGGTGGCCACGTCGGATGAGGGCCAGAGCAAGGGGAGGTTGAAGACCCTGATCATCAACACCAAGAAGGATTTCACAAGTGGCCCGTCTAACTTCGTGCTCCTAGCCATCGCGTCTATTCTGGTCGTTTTGCTCAAGCGTGCGTAGTTCTGAATAAAGCTAAGGAGCTGGCAGAGTGGTTGTTCGGAGTTTAGTTTTGCTTCAGCTTTTTGAGCCAGACAGGATTTGATCTTCTTTTTCTACTTATTAGTTCATCAAATGGTCGATTCGACGCACTGTACAGGTCGACGTTAAGTCCTTTCAAGGGTTTATCTGGTGGCTGTGTGTTCACCTGGGGTGAACATGTTCTGCAAGATGAATAATATGAATATATGATAGAGTTTTCTTTTCTTTTGGACTGGTGATAGGAGTTAGTTGTTACTGCAACTTTATATGATCTCGTTCTGGTTTAGCCATGTTTCAAAAAATTCTGGTTTAGCCACATGCACATATCTGTGCAGTGCCCAGGGTTAGCCCTCTTGTCTGAGTATCTAAATTACTCTGTGTAAAGGTCGGTGCATAACACCTACACAACAATATTGATAGGTTTTTGTAGGTGAACACTACTCTTAGTTAAGTTTACATATACGCAGAAAATATAGCACACCAGCTGCTAAGCTGGGCGAAGGCGTATGTACCCCGTCCAGTTGATGCCTCACAAGTTTGCCTTTCTATCGACATCACTTGAGTCATTTGCCTTTCAATTAGCACAAGATCTGTATGCGCACATCTAAAGAAAATATCATACGTATTATGCATAAATGTTTATGCGGCTCTTGCTCCAGACAGTTGTGTCTCGCTTAAGGCTTACAAGTTTACGTGTAATAGTTCATAAATAGACCAATGGAAACATTTACTCGAGTACTGAACATGCGTGTTTGATTAAGATGCGGGTTCTGAAAAATCTGTTGTGAGCTGTGAGACCGCATTCTGGACAGTTAATACACTATCATAACATGGGCGCACATGCTCAAATGTTACAAAGTTTCAACCGGCTGTTTCTTCCGAGAAGAAAGGGGAAATTCACGTCATCTACCATCCAGAGAAATCTTTGAATTCTACACTAGGAGCACTCGCTTTTCTCTTCTTGCTTGAATCATCTGCTGTGGCGGCATTTCCAGTGGCATCAGCAGAGCCAGCCGTCCGAGCCTTGAGATACTTGCCAACTCCACCACCAGCGCTCGTTGAAGCAGAAACACCAGTCCCTGGGTTGCTATACCATGACCCCACCTTATCCTGGATTAATGCAAACAAAATGTTAAAATCATCAGAGTAAATGCAAAGAGGCACTGGAATCCAACTGGAACAAGATGCAAAGCAGCATTACATGATCTTCATCCTTGTTCTTCTCCTCCTCCTTTGCCTTTTCTTCTTCCTCGTCTGGTTCCGTGTAAGGATTCACAAATACACTAACTTTCAGTAACTTTATTTCCTCCTGTTAACAAAGTTGAAAACCAGGAATACCACGTTCAGATGTTTTTGTCCAGTGAAAAAACAACTATGCCGAACACAATACATCAATTATACCTAAAAAGGTATGGAACATACAGTGCTTAAAAGACGAGTATACTGCAGTTGTGCCAAAGTTTAATGGCCAACATATTGTGGCCACAATATCTTGTTTGCGAAAAACTACAAGGTATTTTCATTTTTAAAGCAAAGTGGAAAAAAATGCAAGTGTACTGCAGCTGTCCCAAAGTTAATGGTCAAGGTTTTTGTGGCCACAAAATCTTATTGCAAAAAAGCACCCGGTATTTTCATTTAAAAAATATAGTAAAAAATGCAGATGAAACTAAAACAATCATACTAACCAATGGGCGGTCGTCATCATCAACAGGAACCTTTTCCATTGCTGAAAGATTGTGCAGACCACCAACCACCATGCCAAACACTGTATGTTTGAAATTTAAATGTGCCGCGGACTTGTATAAGATGAAAAACTGCGACCCATTGGTATGGAGCCCAGAATTCGCCATGCTGACAACACCTCTTCCTGAATGTAGCAGCTTTGAATTCAGTTCATCCTTGAAAGGTTGACCCCATATGGACTCCCCTCCGCTTCCTGTGCCAGTTGGATCACCTCCTTGAATCATAAAGTTTCTGTAAAAAGGTAATGATCAAACCAGACAACATTTAGATATATAGCCATAATCATGTATAAAGAAGGGAATGATTGAATGGACACGATTTATATACGGCTAATAGAATAGGAGAACATACTTGATGCTACGATGGAAGATAAGACCATTGTAGTAACCATTTTCACAATGTGTTAGGAAGTTTTCACATGTCCGAGGAGTAATATCACAATGAAGCTCCAAATTCAAATCACCATGGGTGGTATGCAACTGAACATATCCTTTCTTTTTTGGATTCCTTTCAACTTTAACATACTCAAATTTATTTTTGGTAACGGGATCATAGGAAGTCGACGTGAAAGAACGTGAAGCTGCTCCAGTAGTGTAACGACTTTTAACCTGAAATCACCGAATCAACTCCATAAGACAAGCACCAACTACACAAGTAACAAAAGGTCTATGTAAATATAAGACATAAAGATGAGATGAGAGTATACCAATTTAGCATTTATAGGATCCCGATCTCCTGCCCTGTGCATAGCAATTCTAGCAGCAGTTTTCTCAGCAGTGCCAGATTTTGCTGCTGCTGCGCTTCTGCCATGAACAGAAGCCGAAGCAGCATCCACAACACTGAATGGTTGAGGAGGTTTAGGTTCTTTGCTCGATTTTGAGTCACTCTTCTCTTCTTTTGCTAAAAGGACAGCCAGTGCGGCAGCTCTTTCCTTTTGAGCTTTCTGTCCTCCACCACCATGCAGAAAAGCTAATTTTCCTTTTTCAGTCCCAAGTTCCTTCATCATTTGCTTAAGATCACCGGCAACATTTATGTTGTAGGTTGGATCATCTTTCATCCGCTGCAACTCTGCACAGAAGTTGGATAGTCAGACTACATAAGTAAATCTACATCAAAAGGAAAGATTACATATGTTAGATACAAAACAGCCAACACAAAATAAGTAAAAGGGAAAGAGGATGCATAATTGAACCTTCATCATCAAGTTTGAGGCCTTGTCTAACATGATCAAATTGCCCTAGGACCTTGGTATCAAGCGCATTTGGATTCTGCAGAAGTTCAGAAGGCAAACAGCATTAGGCTAGGGTATTAATTGTCAATAAGACAATGAATAATATATATCGTCCTTCCAGACAGCTACCTGAATTGTTATCAAGTCCTTTCGTGCGAAGGGCTCATCGGTTAGCAACTCTTTCCAATTCTTTGGCTTAATGTTAAGCTCCTGGATTGCCTATGAACACAAAGCAATAATCAATCAGCTACGAGCATACCAAATTGACCACCTGAAAAACACTATTATACTCCTTTCGTCCCAAAATAAGTGACTCAATTTTGTACTAACTTTAGTATAAAGCTAATATAAAGTTGAGTCACTTATTTTGGGTCAGAGGGAGTATAAGCTAACCAAAGTCTAAAGCCCACCTCATAACAGAAGACGTTCCTGGTAGTCTTTACAGCAACTATATGCGTGAATTCTGTAAAAACTTTATTTAAAACAGGACACTGAAACTCTCCTGCACGAAAAGAGTAAATATTAACATAATGACACCGGAAGATCAACCACATCAAAGGAATTTACTACTGTTCAAGCAGTTCTATTTGGTTCAGGCTACATCAACTTTTTCATGCCATAGATTTAACTCACCGTCTGTGTTCTTGTGGAAAGTGAGAGGAATAAGATCCTCCTGCTTCAGTGCTGCTCCAGTTACCGGATGCTTCCCGAATTTTTTAATATATGGGATTATGCTCCTACATTCAGAAGCAAAAAAATAAGAATCCCTACCTTCTCAGCTCTCCTACCACTAAGTTATCCAAGAAGCAACTCCTACGCACTTACATCAAATCGAAGACGCTTCCATCTGCCGTACACACCGGATCCTCAAATGGCAAGAACGTGAGCCTAATATCCAACGAAATGACAATCAGTGGCTGAAGAAGAGGGATTGACTTTACTTACTAATCAACTGCTAATGTGGCTAAGTTCGAGTCGTATGAAGGTTCAGTATCCAGAGCTGAATTTGAGCATTTGGAGCTTACAAAGGTAACTAACTAGCTTAACTAGTGGCATATACCAACTAAAAGATCCACAAAAAACAAGTCCATGCCCTAAGGAAGAAACCCTATAAGCTCAAGCTCTCCCGAAATTCGAATCAGAATCCTAAATTGCCAAGAGAACAGAGGTAAGCAGGCAAATCTTCCAGCAAGGCTGGTGAGGGAACATGGGAAGCAGGGAGAGAGAGTAGGTAATTACGCGCAGCAGTAGAAGGGGAGGCGCTGGAATGGCGCGATGGCCTCCCTGTTCTTGGCGCCGCCCCACTCTGTCGCCCACTCCGTGGCAGTTATGAACATCCGGTCCTTGCTATGCTGCTTCTTCCCCATCTCCGACTATCCTACAAGCGCGGGCCTCCGGCCGGTGGTGCGGTTGCCCTGCCGGGCGGTCGGGTTTCGCCGGCGGCGAGGTGGGACGGCGAGATTTGACGACCGCAAGTGTTGGGGTCGGGGAAAGAGAAGGGAATAGTAGGCGGCTGGCCTATTCGTCAGCGGCTCAGCCCGTGATAGAATAGAACAAACACGGCTCGAGCCGCGGGGGGTCGGTGCGAAACAGGTTAGGCCCGGCCCAGCCCAACCCAGAACAGAAGTGGCCCAGAAGCAGAGCGAAAGTGCGCACCACCGGCCGAGCGAGCTGAGTCGATTCGAGCAGCAGGATGGGCGGCGGTGGCGGCGGCAGCCCGACGGCGAGCAGCAGCAGCGACGATGACGGAGACGCCTCGTGGAGGGCGGCCATCGACTCCGTCGCTGTAGGGGGCTTCGGCTACCCGTCGTCCAACGGCGCGGCGAAGGCCACCTCTGGCGGCGGCGGCGTCGAGGAGGACAGCAACGGGCTGGAGCAGCCGCCGCAGGATGAGGGGAAGGCGCAAACGCCTGGGCTCAAGCTGTACCAGATCAAGGTATCTTGCTCCCCACTTTCGCCCCTTGCTTTATGCTTGCTAGCTGCATAATATCAGGCGCAAAGCTTGGTTTCTTCTGCTCCTAATTCTGTGCTGCAGCTCATTGGTGCATGGTCTGTGGTTTTGTTGTTCTAATTCAGTGCTGTTAGGACGTACTGTCTTCAAAGCTTGATGCATACGTACTTCATTCGTCCAGTGGTCCGTGGACGAACTAGAATTAGCTGGTTCACTCGGATTACTCTGGGTTAACATAGTAAGTTAGCAATAGCAGCTGCATTTGCTTCAGTTGAACTGTATGTTCGAGTGAGATATATCAGTGTTACCAGCGGATGCACATACGTAGCTACACTCTTGCAGAGTAGCTACGGTTGGTAAATTGAGAAAACCCATCATGTTTCACCCCATAGACTGAAATTTTGGATATAATCAATCATGTTCCCCTCCATATAGGATGTGTACTGCACCACTGCCATTTTGGAGGTTTTCTAGCTGGCTGTTTTGATAAAATGCCACAACTTACTATGCCGCTACCCAGTAAAAATCAACTTTGTCAGTACCCAGTAAAAACGAACTTGCTTTGCCACTAGGAAATAATGCCCCATCTTGCATTGCAATCGATCCAATTCCCCTTTATTGCTTTCACCTTTTGGTAGATGCCCCGTTCCATATGTTAAATAATTTCCGGTGGACCTCCAGATCATCGTATTAGTTTCTGTTGGTACCTGTCCCAGCCACAAAGTAAGTTCATCACTTGCATGATCCTTTTAATATGCAGTAGTTTGCAAATACACCATGTGATTTACATTCTACATCTACAGAATTCTGTACTGATTACTTGCATGATTCTTTCAGAATGTAGTAGTTCATCACTTCACCTGGCAAGCCTGATGAGCAACTAGAAAAAGCTGGCACAATGTTGCCCTGTATTCACCATTCAGACCTGCCAGTTTACAACTATAGTATAACCATTTCACTTAAACAAAATTTTCCTGTTTAAGTTTTTTTTTTCTCTGCCCTTCATTCAGTTGTTCTTCTGTTTATATCATTCTTTCTTTTGGTTAGGCATTAGGAAGTCATACTATGTTATGCATTATGATCTTACAAACTTCATTTGATTTGTTTCAGGTAAGAAATATGTTGGACGATATGTTAGAGAAAAATCTCGAAATAGTGAGGAATCCTTGCTTGAACTTGGCTGACCCCGAGGAAACAGGGGGAGGGATAAAGTTATTTAAAAAGGCACCTCCTGGCATCAGAATGGATGCCGTAGGTATGTCGTGAATGTGATTATCTTTAATAATCTTGGTGGATAAATCCTTTCATGATGATAATACATATTCATACTAATGTTTATTTCTAGATAAATACCATGTGCAACTCAAGAGACCAAAGATTCTTCCTGGGCCAGAGGTCGACGAGAAATCAAAGAAGGTTTGATATCTATTTTCACAATAATCATACATATGCATGTGAGCTTATGGTCGTATGTTTTACTGATTGTACTGCGACCCTGATTTCAGTTCAGACATATGCTTCAGTCTGTTGTTGTTGATGGTAACGACGTACTTGTTTCCGCGAAAGAAGCATCCCAAATATCATTGGCTAGAATGGAAGCTAGAGAAACTGCAGCAAAGACCAAAGCCAAGAGGGAGGAAGAAAGGGTGAACCAGCTGAAGAAGGTCAGGGGAGAGAAATGGCTTCCTTCCATTGCTAGTAAAATGAAGGTAAATAAGTGCATACTTTAAATCACTCTTCAATGGCTAGTTTGGTGGTTTGTTGTTGTACAACATCGACCAACATTTTGTATTGACAGATATATGATGCCAGCATGCATTATGTTCATATTGTCTCTGCAGAAAGAAAAATCTTGGGAGCAATGGCAGGAAAAAAAGCTCAAGAGCAATGGCAGTGATGGTGGATCATTTCAGCTGGGCCGCATATGCTAATCTTTTAGGCCATCTATGGGGGCACCCTTTTCCGGATGCCACAAGCCCACAATTGCTTTGATAACTTCTATTTTGCCATTTATCCATTTGGCGATGATGGTCGACAAGAGGATTGAATTGGATGAAAAGATAGAATGTTGGACTGACGATTTTGTTCTAATCTAGAGAACGTAGCTTATCAGTACCATCTCATGGAATTTTTGTAGCAAAATTATGTTATGTTCCAGGATTGGATATACTTGAGCCAGTCTCTGCCTCGCAACTGGGGCTGAAATCTAAGCCACAATTGCATTTTGTGTGTGGAGGGAACTAGTATTTATTTGATGACTCGGTTGCGATGGTCAAACATGTCTCATCGGTTGTCCATGTGGTTGACATGACATGTGGCAGGTTCATAGAGGAGAAAACGAGTCAAAGCACCTGAAAAAGAGTAAACATGTCAAAGCAAACGACAAACTTCTTTTGGGTGCTATAGAGCACCTGGAGGGTGTTGATTCCCTAACATTATGACTCTGTTTATCGGTTTCGTTCTTCAGCAATGGAAATGAAATCGACAAATCGCGGGCGTGCCCCTAAATTAAAAAAAAAATAGCAAACGGCAAACTTGACGGAACTCACGAGATGTCAAAAA
>NC_041387.1:537068005-537068920 GCF_002162155.2 Triticum dicoccoides | reverse complement strand
TTGACGGAACTCACGGACCCGACAAAAAATATTGGGGAGCGCTACGCGTCTACCGGTAGACGTCTAGTAAACATTCACCACCTCGACAGCCGTCGGATCTCCGCGCACGAGCCGTCCGATCTAACTCCTCGCACGCGCCTCGTCGGCTTCCCGACACACTAATTCCTGAAACAACAAACCAGTTGCAGAAACAACGGCAGCATTGCAGAAAACAATCCTGAAACAATGATCACGTTGTAGAAACAATTCCTGAAACAACGGCCGTGTTGCAGAAGCAATTCCTGAAACAATGGTTGTGTTGCAGAAACAACTAACATGTTGCAAAATTTTAGAGATTGCAGAAATAATTCCTGAAACAATGACCGCGTTGTAGAAACAATTCCTGAAACAACGGATGCGACTGCTTCGCCGCTGGTGACGGGGACCTTCGGCGGGCTCGTGCCGCGGCAGAGGCGGCGAGGCGAACGCGCATCATCCGCCAGGGATGACTACACCGTGGTCCCAACCTCATGTTCACCGACCGCTCGGGCCCGACTAGCCTTGTCGCTCCGCCGTGGTCGGGTGCCCACAACCGGCGGAATTATGTCGTTGTCGTCGCCTTCCTTCTGAGCTTGAAGGCTGGATGGTTTTGGGAAAGAAACGAAGAAGGCAAGATGTGGGTGGAAGTAATCAGACGAGAACCAGACAGAGGCCTTACAGAGCGCGCTCCTCGGTCGCTCCTGCGAGCAGCCAGGAGCGAACCCTAGCCGCCGCCACTAGCCACACCCCTCCGCCCCCACTCCCCTCGCCGCCGCCAGCAGGAGTCACCGGGCGAAGCCCGCGCGGCTCGGCGGCGGCGGGGTTCCTTTTCCTCCTCCCGCTCGAGCTGGTGCGGAGCAGGCCGGCCGCTCCAGGGGGAGCTCGGGCGCGCTGGCG